>NC_088207.1:43692689-44005427 GCF_037126465.1 Ornithodoros turicata
AGACTGGGAGGTGGTGGGTTCGAATCCTACCACTGGCTGTGCTCTCAGAGGTTTTCCCTGGGTTTTCCCGAAGACTTTCCAGACGAATATCGGCACAGTTTCCCCTGAAGTCGGCCCAGGACGCATACTAACTCCCCTGTCCCTCACTCCTTCCTGCTGTCCCCTCTTCATCTGTCCACACCTGTACGTCGCTAATAGCCACAGTTGCTTCGCGGCGCAAACGCGGAAGAAAAAAA
Source organism: Ornithodoros turicata (assembly GCF_037126465.1). NCBI lineage: Eukaryota > Metazoa > Arthropoda > Arachnida > Ixodida > Argasidae > Ornithodoros > Ornithodoros turicata. The sequence continues at coordinate 43,692,926 of NC_088207.1, forward strand.
AATCGTGAAACACCCTGTGGAACAGGACAGATGGAAGTGCGTATTCTCGCCACGACTGCGAGAACAACAGCGCCACAGGTTCACAGACGAATAAGGCAATGATATAAAGGATGTGACAGCCGCGCGATATGATGGGCATATGAACATAATCCCATCCCTGATGCACGCTACTCAGGATGAATGAGTTGACAACACGTGGACATCATAAGACGCCGGCACCACAGGGAGCATCATCGAATGACCTTTTCATGTCTTCCCCGCACACCTGAGGAAAGACTTGCGTTGAAGCTTTTCTTTCCTCGCATCAGGGTCGTCGCAGCAGGGAGGGTGGTCCACAAAATATCCGCTCTGGCGTGTGTCACGATACGTGGGAGGTCGCGTTATGCCCATACCATGCGTACAATCGCGGAAATATATTACCCATTCTGTTTCGCGTTGTTTAGTTTTTCGTTCAGAATTGTTCGCGTGAATGAACGATGGTATACCCTCTAAGCAAAGAGAGAGAGAGAGAGAGAGCAATTTTAATCCTTTTGGGGACTAAATGCACTGCCACAAAAAATGATCAATTTCTGGAGTAAATGCGTGGGACTAACTGAATGTCGCAGAGTGGTGAGTGCATTCTGTTCTAACAGTCCCACGTACATAATTCGTGACTATGAATGAAAATACCTCGAATTAAACCGTCAACCGTGATATGTCGAGTGACATATTTTGCGACGTGCATATAGAGCAAAATTTCGCAAGAACGAACCTCTAACGATTTTTTCCTCTGTATGAGTGGAAAATTGATAACTCATGCGTACAGTCTTACTGCGTCAAATTCACAAGGAGCACATATTTACGTAGACTGTTGCATTCCGGAGACCATTCGCGAAGTTCAGTGACTATTTGCAATCCTGCGGAGTAAATTATGGGGTTAGGGGGAGTAAAATGGGGAGTAATTGCAATCTAGGGGACTAGAAGCTGCAGTTACTCCCCGTTTAACTCGTTCTTTTTTCTTTTTTTAGAGCGTAGTATGAAAGTTAATACGTGCTTGTATCACGGAGCACAAACTCGCAAGCTTCCCAGAATTTTCGTGAATTCAGAAATTCCAGAATATTAAGGGCAAGCGAAAATTTCTATCAAGAATCAAGAGAGTTGACACTTCAAAAGTTATTTCGCAATTGAGAAATTTATTTTCACAATTCAAGGCCAATTCGGCCAATTCTCGTTACTTACGTCGTTTATTTTCACACTCCCTTGCGCAGGTTACTGGTAAGCATCTGAGCCACAAGTAATGCACAATGCGGCTTATATCGAATGCGCTATACGGCGGACAATCTTGGGCTTATCATGAAGTAAGCCAATCACGCCACGAATTGTAGCACCCAGAATCCGCTAATTTAGTGGCCCATGCTCGATCCGCGAAAAATTTGGGTCGCGAAACTAAAGGGTATTTACCGTATTCGCGCATCAGTAATGCGGCATTATCGAAAATAAATGCCTTGTTACCTCATCAATCACGGCCTTCGTTGGCGAACAACGACCGCAGACAAGAGTCGAGACCTCAAGATACACTCGTGCACCATCTAAATACGCGTGGTAAAAAAGAAAAGGAGAAAAGAAAAATCCCGGCGAAGTCGTGTTTAGTTTTCGCTTCTGCGGTGACCTGCCCCCCCTGAAACAACAAATATCGGGCTCCATCACACTTGCGTTCGAGCGAATACAACTATAGAAGCGCCGGTGTGTTACAGGCCTGGGTGTGGTTGGAAATTGGAGCCATGTCAGGAGCACCTTTTCCCACGGCAACCTTTTGGCAGAGAAAGAAACAAGGGGCCCAAAAGGAACGTGGGTCAAGCCAGGGGGTCACCACAGGTGTCAGTCGAAGGGTGAGCGATGGTTGCGATCCGTCAACGGCGACTGCTTTCGCCGGTGCCGTGGATCAGTCCGTTTAGTGCAGAGACGCCCCCACAAGGAGAATGTAACGGAATACAAAGCGCAGGTGTCGGAGTTCTTTCGTTACTTTTTATTTATTTATTTTGGACACGAGGCTGTAGCTTCATTAGGAATTGTTTTGACGCGAGTGGGCGAAGAAGGGGAAGCATGACAGTGCTGGACGCGTGAAACGTAAAACCTTTTTTTGTCTTAACTGAAAAGTCTGGTTATCGTGGGTGTTTACCGCATTCTTCATTCATCGCCGTTTGATGCAAGTCTGCCCTAACACTTTGGGTGAGTATGCCAGTAAACACTATTGAATTTCAGAGGCAATGGCTATATGTGTTGACTCTATTCTCTCACTTAGAAGTTTGTACAACCAATATAGCGCATGCGTTTGCCGTTACTGACGACACAGAGCTTTAGTATGCCAAAGCTGACAGGGATATGTAGCACTATGCCGCTTACGCATGTATGACATAAAGCAGTCGGGCGATTCCACGCTAAAATGTCCAGAGACCCTGCTCGATATATTATCTCTATATCTATCCATCTTGCGTGAACATTGAAGATTAATATCATGGTGGTAGAACAGCAGTGGCCAGACAAAACAAGGGTATAGAATGAATGGCACGCAGGACCCAACTTTCCGCGTTAGAGAATATTAATATTTTGCAAATAATGGCGTGAAGCGCCACCCTGGCATAATTTCATTTACCTGGCTTATTGGGTGTAGTATACATCAGAATCCCAATTAACCGTATACTTCGCAATCCCTTCGTAAAACCTGCCCTACCAAACAAATTGTTATCGCTATACTTCGGTTTCCTAAACAAAACGTGGTGTGCATGAGATACGGACATCCCATGGTGTACTATATCGGGCCGATATTGAAGGCCCAGCGTTGCGTTGAAGCGTTCACCACTGAACCCGGTGAGAATCCGCGAAGTGAATAACTCGCGTCAGCGACAAATTAGTAAAAATGGTCGTCGGGAAATGCCAGACAGCGGCGTGTGTTTTTTTTACGAAGGCAAGGTCTATGCAGAAACACTTTGTACATTCAGTTAGTTCACATTAAAGCATCTGTATATATTTACCTGTACGGCGGCTTCGTCTTAGCATGGGAGGTGGTGCATTTGGAGGGGACCATCCCTTTGTCATGTTTCTTCACTCCTTCACAAATATGAATATGTACCAACACAACAGTGTCCTGGCTTTGGCTACAGCTTCGCTGTCAATTTGACATGTGGCTTCGTCAATGGTATTAAAGGGTGCGAAAACAATATGGCACCTATTGTATCACTTACCTCACTGACCGTACTCTATACAGTATATTTAGAGTAATTAGTTTGACAGTACTATTTCAGTGGATTTGTCGCGAGAGAGAGACATGTTTGTATTTGGAGTGGGTGGGTCCACGTAAAAAGACAACAAGAATGAATTTTAGCATGCTAAAAGCCCTTTCCTGTCATTTTTATTCGTCAACGCTCCAGCAACGACGAAAAAATGGAAAGGGCAAGGTAAACGCTTTGTAAGGTTCAATATATTACTAACACAACTTTACAATAGATAATGCGACACTCAAAGGTGAAGCTCTCTCTAGGCATTATTTTTTTTATACTAAAACCAATCTCTCGAGTTTTCTATCAAGATCTCTACGTTTGACTGAGCCATGTACTACGTGCTCCCACTTGTGCTTCCACACAGAATCTCTTCTCTTTTCTCTTGATACAGCGAAGGCCGGTGTCGGAAATATTGAGACACGCCGCTGAGGTAGGTGCAGATGACAACGGCGACGCCAGAGATGACACGTCTCCTGGTCCAGGGGGCGCGCCCAGCTCCGGAAACACTATTCTTCAAAGCCGGCTTGAGTAACGTGCAGATTCCGCGATTGCTGTCACTAATATCAGTGCACGTACCCGTTGGACATTTGATATTGTTGGGCATCTACAATGACACTCGTGTATCCGGGCTGCCTACTCGTCGGGGAGATCGAATTTCGGGAAAGGTCTGTCATACTCTGAAAACCATTCATGGGACACGCGTTCTTGTCGGCTTGAGTCGCGGGACACATCAAGTACTTGCCGTCGTCGTACACAGCACCCTCCTGAGGAAGCAGTCGGTGGCCGGCGTAAAAACTGTACATGTCCATGGGCCCCTCCAGATTGTCGTAGAAGTGTGCGTCGCAGACGCTCGCTTTCCTGGGCGAATGGTGATCGTACACGGCTGATCTAGCATCGTTCGTGGTTAGCGTTTCTTCTAGGGAGGTAGGGGAGCTAATGATAACGGATTTATAATTTCCCACAGGTAAGGCACTCGGGTCGCTGCTGGTTTTTTCACCGGACTTTCCAGCCACAGAATTCGGGGTGGAAGAACTAGATTTACTCGTTGGGGAAGAAGATCCTGGCGGCAGACTTCCTTTACCGGGATCCACGGGACGAGCGAGGTTCGCGTGCTGAAGATTGTGGAAACCTTCCAGGTCCGATTCCGACATGGTGGAATCTGAGTGATTGCTGTACGGCCTAGGCTGGAGGATGGGATTGCTCGGACTGGCCGCGAACTCCTGCGCACTGCTGCTGCTCCTGGAGCAAGAGGAGAGTGCGTCGTGGATCGAGTATGCAGGTATATCGCATTGCATCAGCGGTCGTGACGACATCGCTCCGTTCAGGCCACCTTCCACGGGCTCGGCGCCTGGTTCAGACAGAGCACCACAGTCGCCGTAACCAGGGAAATTGCCTATATCAGTTCGGGTGAGGTACCGTTCTTCTGCAGGTATGCAGTAGCCTGGCTTCGGTTGGTGATAGTACACGCCTTCGGACGGGATTGGGTAGGCGGTATTGATTCGAGCACCGTTCCACCTGTCTTCGGGGAAAGCTGCGGCTATGTAGCCGGGGAGGGAAAGGGCTACCGTGTTGTTAGGTTCGTAAACATGTTCGTTATTGTTGTATTCGTTCGCGATGTCGTTTGAAGGACTACAGTAGTAAGGCGACCGTCTGCTCTTGTTCTTGGTCGTCCTGTTCTTGCCTCCTGATTGTTTGGCTGAGAGTGATTGTGCAGGTGGTTGGTCGGTGTTGCGGTAGGTTGTGGATTCGGTATTGGATCCGACTTGGTCCAAGTGCAGTTGGAGGTGTTGTACTTCAAGCTCACTGTAGGGGAACAAAGCCACATTGAAATCGCAGAAATGTACAGTTAGTACGAATGCAAAACAGTATAGTAGCGAACCTGAGAACGTAGTTCACGCTGACTATGCAGTGCGGCCGAGACGAACGGCTGTTGTGGACGATGGTAGCGTAGCTTTGCATCCAAACCCATCCTCCATCTTTGGAAAGGAATCGGTAATACTTGGTAGTAACCTGGCCCTTTAGAAGCACTGCGAAATAGGTGAGGGACTTTCTGTCAGTGTTCTTTAATATACTGCTTAAATGTAAATTGTTCGTATTAAAAAAAAAAAAACCTACATGTGTGATGCGAAAACCGCATGTGCAGGCAGTCGCACCCGTGGATGTAATGGTAGAGTGTCTTCTCGATTAGATCCTGTGGTTCATATCCCGTGAGGGGTGCAACTCTGGACATAGAAAGTGGATAGAGACAACGTATGTGAACTTGCTTGAAAAGCCGGCTTTCATCTGCTTTTCGTGGGGTGAGATTGATCAATGAATATACGAATAAAAACAGTTCAACCATCTATGTCTTCTTCTTTTTCTTCTTTTTTTTTTCTGTTGCTCGATATGCCGCACATATTTCAGACAACAACCAGAGTAACGATAAACACATAATGGCGTTTCATTCTGCTCCAACTCTGGAACACTGGAACACACACCCTTGGAACCCTCTACCCATAAGCGTGGAGTAGCAAGCCCAATGAGTGGAGTCAACCTCTCCATATTTTTATTCTTTTTCGAACCATACCAAACATGATGACAATGGCATGGGGCGCTGAAGCTGCCGTACCCTATATACGCGATTACATGTCAAAGACTAGGTGAGTGGCACGATGGGAACGAAGTTGGAATGAGTCACAAATCGATCGAAGTGTCCTTATAGGTAGGAAAAGTGCGACTATATCTTCTGTAGACCAACACCGGTGGTCGTCAAGAGCTCCATAAATAGCTGAAGACCCAATCGGCGTTGAATGGGACTGTGACAAGGGCCTACAGAATTACCAGCAAGGCTGAAGCTGACCCCGATGTATCTGCCTCTGTTTTTTTTCTTCTTTTTTTACAGGTCACATTCTGCATGAGAGCTCTAAGACAACTGACTCTGGAAGCTATGGAAAGCTACGGGAAGAAACGCGGATTTTTACAGATACCTTGACAAAGCCAACAGGTCATCCGACTTAAAACAGGTCATTAGACTTCAACTTCAAAAACACCTAATTCAGTTGGCTTTAATTGCAGAATCGTGTCACATCATCGGTCATCATTCAGCATCAACTCCAACATTCCATCCAATATCACTCAACATCACATCGTTCTCCGTGATGCGAATGAGGTCCGTGACGGCCACCATGAGTGAATTTACCGGGTTACGGAACAGGCCAACACATCCATATTTTTCCATATCTTTCCTTCTATGACTTGGGAACAGGGTGTATCAAGACCTACCACGCGCACTGGTTTATTATATACCGTTCCGCTATATAGGAGAATACCGGGTAAATGCTTCAAAAACTTGCTGTGGCTCCGGCTTTCAACGGGGCATTTACCACTAGCATAGCATAGCTGCATAGTAAAAATGTAGTTCCGGTTTAAATACTTTAGGCTGGCTTTAGGCTTAAATCTCTGGCTGCAAACGCGTCTTTCGCACGGCACAGCGAGGTCAGTCTGCAACGCGGTTGTTTTTACTGTATTGATTCTGAACATGCTCTCACGTCATGTACGTACCTGGCATCAAGAAAGATGAGCTTGAGGTCTAAGGATGCTCGGAACATGAACATATTGGCGTACATCTTGATCTCGGTTATGGCCGAAGGTGGCAATGAGTGGCCCACAGCAACAAGGCCGAGGTTCTGGTAGCAGCCGTCATAGGGCGCCACGTCCATGGAGAAATGCTTTACCTTCACGTACCCGCTGCAGTGGATTACCTAAGCGACAACAGAAGGCCGCACGTAAGCAGAGTGAGTAGACCTTAGGACTAGATGCCCACCTTGTACCCTCCTGTTGTGAGTCCGGCATTGCGTTTGGCTAGCACACACTTCATTCGCAAGAAGAATGATCGATCCACTTCGAAGTCTACAAGGACGGTATGGAAAGCAAGAAAATGTCTTCTAATTAGGATGGGAGGGCACGCGACTTATCTCATGCACACACCGTACGCAATAAAAGTAGTTCTGACAACCTTGTGCTCCGTGAGGGTGTGGAAGGGAACTCTGCAACGTCAGGACAGCTGTCATTTCGTCATGATCGGCTGGATGGATGTACTCGTAGATGCTGTTGCCTGTCAACTCCACCTGAAAAGTAAAAAAAAAAAAAAAAAGAAACATAACCGGGATGACATCGCGTCTGCGACGAATTTGTCTTTGCGAGGGCGTAGAATATAGAAGCTGACCTGTGAAAGGCCAAGGTGCACAGACGCAGTCTCGGAGATGTACATTATCTTGCCGTCGGGAGCTACAACGAACACGAATCCGTCCAGCGTCTGATGTTAAGAAGTAACAAGGCGGTGACCATTAGATATTTTGTGCTGATTCCGACGAGAGACACACGTATAGTTACCAGCAAACATTTGAGAAGGTGCGAACGGGGTATACTGTGGCTAGGGTTATAAGCGACATCTCACCTGTAGGAGGTGAGAACCGAGTTCCTTGATTGCACCATCTCGAGGACTAGGGTTTGGAGGACAAGATCCCCAATTGTCTCCCAGTCCTGCAAACGAAAAAGCAATAGAAGAAATGATGAGTCATTGCACGCATACTGTACGTGCATACTGATATAATTCCTTGCATTTCATTTCGGAGGACAGCCAACCCTCCTCCCCCAAAAATGGAGAAGAGAAAGCAACATATGTCTTGCAACGAAAACTAGATTACAGTGAACCCTCATTAATATGACCCCTGATAACCTGACATACGCGCTTTACGACCATACTCCTGGGGAACAACGCAGTGAAAGCTCTGCAAATCCCCCCCGTTAATATGACAATTCTGCATTATGACCAAAATTTTCAGGAACGACCATGGTCATAATAACGAGGGTTCACTGTATTGCGTTAAAGATGAAGAAGTCGTATAAGACACATGAGTGTTAAGAAATTTCATCATTGTAACACCCTGCGCCATTTTCAATGAAACAAAGGTGCTTTCCAAGGAAAGGAACACACGGAGGCGATTACTCGAAGAGTCTCTTGAAACTGCCAACCACAGGAATTGTGTAATCAAACCGTCTCCTGTTACCCTCCTGCCCCCTCAGAGGTTTTCGGGTATTCAGTGATGAGTTTGTCGTAATAAACTGCTGTGTTTGAGAATCTCTGTTGTGTCGGTCCTTTTCTGCCCGTGCCTCCCGGTTCCCATCGTTCATCTATGTACAAGCTAGCCTGCGCCCTTGCCCTCCCGTCGCCCGCACTTATGTTTCACAAAATATTCCTCTGAAAAGAAGCTCGCTCCTTGTTAACATGAGTTTCTCAACAGGGATATTGATCGCCACCCTGGACAATTGAACAATACTGCGTGACAGATAGCTCGCCTGCGAGTTCGCCTACCGGAAGGCCATCTGTTTTACACGCGTCGCATTAAGAGAGAAAATCTTTTACTCCATAGCAGTACTAAGGTCTTCCGCAAGACGATGCACACATGGGAGTACGTATAGCACTTGAACTCAGACAAAGCTCGTCCGGGATATCGATCTGGCCAAAGAGGGACCCAACTGCGCAGTCCTCGCGTCGCACTCTAGCAGGAGCTTCCCCTCGCGAACGTGATTAAGCATCTTTTATAAGCGACACAAATGAGCCTCAAGAGCCGCCCTCGTTGCAGGCGGACTAGATCTCACTGTTGTTCGCCTTGTTAAACCACCCTTCCTTCCCGCGTGCTTGGAAAGGGAAGGTGCTCCAGAGACTTTCAGAGGCAAAGCATGGGCAACGTCTGTCCACCCTGTCCAAGTGTAGTTTGCGTAATGATTCACTCATTTTTGGATACGGTATTCCGGCCATTGCCGATGTCGTTCGTGCTAACGAGCTGTTGTGCTCCGTTCATATAGTTAGAGAACTCTGAGGTGTGCTTAGTGAGTCGCGTATTTGTGTGGCAATGATGGGAAGGGAATACTACATTGTCCGTCACATGATATGTCATCACGGTCCAACCTCGAAGTGACCATATAGTCTTTCCTGATTGCTCTAAACTGCCTCTTGGCCGGCTGTCACGTAAGTGGCCTCCAGGCACATTCCCCAGAGCGTTTTAGTCGAGACGTTGCCCACCTGTGTGAGGCCGACAACGGCGAGCCCTATCACCATCGCCACCGCCACCACGTAAGCAGTCGATATCACACGACATGCGATTCGTTCCACAGCTTTCGTATACCTACATCATTAAAGTAAATTGCTGGGCCCATGGTCCAGTAGCGTTCATATCCACCAAGGTCTCCGTCACCTTTGGGATTTCCTGTCATCAACAGGCCTCTCCACCCTGCTTTGATCACCTGAATCCTCATCTCCATCATCATCTCTCACTATCTGCAAACGCTGCAAAAGATCCGCCCATGTTTCTCGGCTTAAGACGGTAAAAAATATATGGTCGAACTCATTCTCTATGGTCGAACTCACTTTTTCAGATGATTTCCCTTTTGGAGTTGGATTTGGACGGATTAAAAATTTCCCTTTTGTTGCAGTGCGATTGCATGTGTTTCTCACATTACAATGTGCGTGTGCTCGTTTCTCATTTTCAATTCAAGTCATGTATTTTTTTTTTCTTTTCTTCATGTACAGTCTCTTTTGTTTTTGTTTTTGTGTGTGTGACCGTGTAGATCGTGTTTTGTTGTTAGTGCATATTGTATTACTGTATTTGTATGTATATTGTGTCTATTTGTACTGCATTGTATTGTATTTGTGTGCGCCAACATTAGGGTCGTCACGACCGTTCTTGGGCACCAATAAAACATTATTATTATTATTATAGATTGCGCAGGACCAGCATGCTCGGGATGGTGCATGGTTTCGCCAGCAGATTTCTGGATCGATGTCTGTGTCAAACAAGAGTCCTCTGGAGAGAAACGTTTTGTGTGTGCATCCTGTTTCGCTACTTCATGCACGTATTCGATCCTCTTTTCACGTTTTATACACGCACACAAACATTATACACTAAGAGGACGAGCGAGAAGAAAGCAAAGTATTACTTAAGTTTCAGATTCCAACAATTACCGGTAAGATGTGCAGTGCTGGATAATGGAAACACGGTTGAATCGAGGGTTGTCACACAGTATATAAGCGAGCTCCCATGAGTGGATCTCTCCCGGATTACTCGTTAATCCAGATACAAGGCAATGAGTGCTCAATCTGTTCCGAAAGAAATGAATGCGGGAGACTTAAGTACTGTTACTGAAGTGAGCCTGCGAGCTAATTAGTATGTGAGTGCACGTCTCTCGAATGATCCTGTGCAAACACGTCGCAAGAGCGTTGTTTTCGAAATCGTACGGCACAGTGTGTGCCCAGGAAATGAAAGAACTGAAGCAGTATATTTATTTATTTACCCTCAGGGCTACAGCATTAAAGAGGGGAGGGGCTTTAAACAAAGCAGGAACAATGTGGAATAAAATAAAAATAAAATAAACAAAATAAACAACAACAAACGGACCAAAAACACGAGCATAGATAGTATCACTGGTGGACAATCAGATCAGTATGTAAAGCTTAAATAACCTTACGCTGCATTCAAGTGGTCGTGAAGCAGTTTTCTGAACTGTGTATCGTCAGTGATGGAGGTAATGTGACCCGGGAGGCGATTCCATTCCAGTGAGGTTTTAGGTAAAAATGAGTATGTATATAAGGCAGTATGAGGAAGTTTTTATTTATTTATTTATCTTTCACGGCTCACACGTTAGGGAGTAAAGAAAAAAGAAGGGATTGAGGAAGGTTGGTTCCTCTTGCTTCTTTTGGGACGAGAGTTTACGTATTAATTGTAGATGATTGCTTCACTCTTAAAAAAGAGGGTGTACTTTAACTCCCTTCCTTGCCACATATATCACTCCCCTTGAGGATAGTACAATTGCTCTCAAAAGGGAGTCTCCTCACTCCCTTCAGTGAGGGGACTCCTAAGTACACCGTTTTCTTAAGAGTGTTTGGTGTGATTTGGAGCGGTCGCTCGCTGAGTTCCCAGTTTCTAATATCTGAACACTGGGAAGCCCAACGTGGCATGCTAATGCTACCACTATGGCTGTGCGATGTCAAAAAGAAGATAGAAGACGTTTTTCTCCCTCGATCTCGATGTAGACTTACGGCTGGGCCAAGACTGGCAAAAACAAAAGCATCAAACGGCGAATCCTGCACATCGTGAAAGTGGCTACCTCCCCAATTTAAGTGGAACGTAAGATACGGATACCTATAATAACGCAGCATAGTATATATAAGAATATATCCGCGCTATGTCAACGGGCAAGCGTCCAAATGGCCTGATCATTCCAATGTGCCGCAGGGAGGCGCCGCTGAGCATGAAATATGGTGTTTGGTTTCCGAGCTGATTTCAACTCGGAAGAAATTTTCGAAAAGGGCAGGCGAATGAAGCGCGCAGTTTTTCGAGCGCCCATAACCATTTGAGCCCGCGCCGTAATAGTGTTTGTAGAGCCGATTGAACGGGGGCGCATGCAAATGAACCTGACAATGATTTTAAAAACTTATGGGCAGCGTGGTGGGACAAAAGGCAGGGTGGATGACTGACGTCGCCTACGTACGCTGTAGATTTTGGTGGAACACAATTTCATTCGAGAATCCCTTATTCAGGGTAAAATCCTTTCGCATCTAATTTAAAAATTTAAATATTCCGCGTCGCATTTAAAAATGCAATCTATAACGTACACCTTGATACAGGACTACCAGCGGCATGGCCGAGCGGGTCAAGCCGTCCCGCTCGTTGGTGGTAGCCAAGGTCGTGCTGAAGACTGGGAGGTTGTGGGTTCGAATCCCCACCGGCTGTGCTGTTTGAGGTTTTCCCTGGGTTTTCCGAAGACTTTCCAGACGAATGTCGGCACAGTTCCCCCCGAAGGCGGCCCAGGACGCATACTAACCCCCCTGTCCCCTCACTCCTTCCTGCTGTCCTCTCTCCATCTGTCCACATCCGTACGCCGCTCATAGCCACAGCTGCTTCGCGGCGCTAGCACGGATTCAAAAAAAGAAGAAAAAAGATACAGAACTAAAGAAACCGATGTGGGGCGAAGAAATTTTGCAAACCAGTGTCGTTCTTTATATTTTTTCACTCGTATCTAATCTAATCTAATCTAATCTGTGTCGTTCCCTCCGAACGAACTTTACACTATCGAACAGAACTTGGCGACAGAAAACCGTGCGGAGCCATCGAATGGTTTTGTCCCCTGACTCGTTCAAAACAGAAAGTGGATGCTTTTTTCTTTTTTGACAACTAATGCAAGGCTCTCACCTGCCGTTGGTCGGCTACGGGCTAATACTGTAACGCCAAACGCGTTCTCTAGAAAGCAATAAATAGTTGTTCTCACGAAATACAATAAATCAACAGTCCCACATCGTTTAGTCGTATAGCTGGGACGTCTATGAAGAGACGAGAAGACCAGGATGCACCAAACACGCACAGAGACAGACTGTCCATACCACGTCATCATCTCTACGTTTATGTACAATAATAGATAAATTACAGAAATAGCTCAGGAAAATACGAACGAAAAGGCGAAACGAGAAAAAAAAAGAATCAAGGCGTCTAAGATAAAGAACAATTCAAATGAGATTGGCCGATACGATGGAATATTGATATTGATTTTCGTTTAATAGTTCCGTGCTCGTGCTTGCATTAGGATCATAAAACCCGAAATGAACACATCTCCACGCACTATAAAGAGGCCACGAATGTACGTGACAGCAGGGTATTACTCTGTCAGCAGAACATGGAATATCGTATTCCCATCACTCGGCGACGACACAGTATAGAATATGTTTGCTGCCGAGACCTCCGTCTTATGTTGACCCTGCGTGTACGTATTGATTGCTGTGTGTTTACCTGTCAATTGATACTTCTATTAGGCGAGTGCGGAACAGGTATTTCTGTCGTCTGCTGAGGAAAGGAGAGAGTATAACGCGGTGGGACTCGAACCCATGTCCTCCGCCTCGTCGCGGATGATGGTGATGATGAATTGATGAAGCTGCAAATCGATGCAACAAATTCGCCAGGAAAGCCGATGGTATATACAGGGGCAACTCTCATATCTCCTACCCCTACTACACTGGATGCGCCCCTGATGGCTTTTATCATCCTTCATTCTCTTCCAATGCCTACAACTCGCACTATATCCACGTATTTCGATGTTCGCTGCGGTGCTGCTATACAGGCAGAGCTCTTGCCGAAATAATGGCCGCGCATTCAGGAAAACGGGGACGCCAGCCGAAGGACTGCGGATACATCGTGGTTATTGTCACTGTTGGACTGTTCACCCCTGTGCTGTTGTCGCCGTGTCACTGTTGACTCGGCTAACACGAAGGTTATTTCTGCATGTGCTTACAGGTACAGATTCAGATTCGATTTTATCTGCGGAGTTTAGTTTTAGAAAGGCGCCGACATGCTCAGAAGGTACAGCGTTGTGAAGAGAAGGCGTTGACAAGGACAACTGCGGGAGTATCCATTCCGCCACTGCAACTGGTAACCATAAACGAAGAGAAAAATGAACTGGAGAACGGCCAAGTCGAACCAAAGCCTGATTAAGAGTGACCTCTATAGAGGAAGTGCTGAGTGTAGACAGAGACGGCGAAATAGCAGCCATACAGCTAGGGTTCGCAGACAAGCAAGCTGTTCTAAGTCAACCTAAGCGTCAGTCTCTACCTATACAAAGCATTAGAAAAACAACTTGTTCTACTGCTCTACTCTTCTACTGCTCTAAGTCTACCCAGAAAGTATGGCTGGCCAGGGTCATGGCGCCACCTGGCCCTCTGCCTGCAAATCACAAAAAGAAAAAGGGGCTGACGAAAGCAACGGTGGATGAAGTCAATCACGCAATTGTGAAGTCTGCTGTTTGAGGTCGATCGAGGGTGCTTTGGCAGCGAAGACCATGTTGTACTCATGGGTAGTTAGCGTCACGAGAAAGCAAGTACAAAAGCATTAACGGCTGAATGTGCAGGTCGGTAGAGCAAGAGCCGTGCTCACACATCTTCTCATACACTCCTTAAAACGGAAGACCACTGCATAGCATGTTCCCGCAGTCAACCGTAATCGCGAATAACATCGTTTTCTCCCTTGATTTGTCCAAAACGGGTGGCGTACGCCCTTTTGTGACACTTACACAGTTATGCTAAGTGTCACAAAAAAGAGCGGGACTTTCTCGTTGGTCTGTTATGGGTCCGATGGTCGAGACACTAATCCCTCACGTAAGGATATTCCAACGGCACACCGAACAAGACATGCAGTAGCGGGGATCACCATAGCGAAGCGCACAGCAGCATCCGCTTTGATCTTCACGCTACCGTATGCTCAGAGCAAGGTATGTGAGGAGGGGGGGATGACAGCGAAGGGCGGAGCTGTCTTTCCCCCCTCTCTGGGCGGAGCCAATTGATTCGGAAGTTTGCGACTCCTCGGACCACGCCCGACCTTCCCACACAAGATGTACTTTGGGAAAAACACACTCAAACAATAGGCCCACTTCGTTCTCGTTGAAACGTGCATTACTGACGGGAACTACACTTCTCTCCTACGTGTAGACTTTACATAGTACGTTACGCAGCGAACCTCCTTCACCTAAAAGTGCTGGAGGTCCGCGTAGTGCAAATAGTGCAAGTCTGCGTAGTGCAAGTAAAAAAAAAAAAAAAAAAAACGTTAGGGCTTGGCCACATACATAACATGCTCAAAGCCGACCACTGCGCAGAATCACGGTTTGAATCTCGTTGTGAACAACAACGAGAAAAACAAGTAAATGATGATGTCATCTAAGTGTACTTCTATAGGCTACACTTTTAAAACAGGGATTCACCACATAACACACTAAAGTCTGCACAAAATGATACCGCTACCACTCCTGATTTGGGGAAAGCGCGGAGCGGACGCCTTTTTGCAACAATTAACGTAGCTACACAAGCGTCACAGAAAGGCGTGCGCCTTCCGTTTTCAACAAATCACTGGGGAGAGAAAACGATGTCATTCGGGATGATGGTTAATTAGTACCGTGTCATGTGGTGAAGTTCTGTTTTGAGAGTGGGAACCGGGTATTCACAGGAGCCACGTCCCCACAGAATATTCTAGTGGAAGAAAAAACGAAAACGCTACTCACGGAGCCGAAGCTCCGTCCCGTGTTATGTTGAGCATACACACGGTGCCGGAATATCGGGAGTGGCGTATTGCGCACTTAGCAGTCGACAGTTAGCAGACGACACCGTCAGCGTCTTTTCCTGTCGTCTGCTAAGGAAGACTGTATCGCAGGATATTCCCCACGGTTCGCAGTGTACGTAAGACACGACTTTGAGACGCGATCACGTGACAGCAGAAAGCTATGATGTTTTTCGCATATTCCGCTGCAGCATTTTTGGGAATGTCGCTCGATGGGAATACACGGTATGCGTATATGTAAAAAGAGTAGAGAAAAAGTAACGGAACGAAAAGCAGTGAAGAACAGGCGACGTTCAGAGATATCATGGCAGTAGTTCTTGGGTCTATAATAACGTATTAAATGAGGTCACAACTACTTCAGGCATGTACAGTGCGCGACACTTTGCCTATAGGAATAGAACATGGCATTTCTCCATGCTTCCGCACACGATCAAAATTTTTCTCCTCGATATGCACCTGAATAGCTCATGTATGCAAACAGCAGCCGCAGTATGCATTCCTCTTCCTCCTCGATGCCCAGATGTTGACCCTTCGTAAGCAGACACTCTGGCCAACCTGGGAAAGGGGGGCACGTACGAGCGGGAGACGGGGCTCAGGAGAGGGTGTTGCTGTCACGCAGAATTTAGCAGGAACACCGGGAGCACCCAAGGTGTGTGCCTGGTGGCTATTTGAACTTAGCCCCCAAACTTCCCATCTGTGAAGCCGCCACGAGTAATATCCATACAGGGCCTGTCGCTGTAAATAATTATATTCGAACGGTGTGGTAATGCAGGCGGCTACACCTGGGATTGAGCATCTGGTTCGGTTTGACTCGTACACTATACTTGTATGGCTTGTCGCAGCACTTACGTTTAGTCGCATACGAGCTCAGTGTTTTCAAGAGCGAAAGAAGAAACAGTGTCGCGCAAAAATTAGTAGGGATGGTCATCACATGACACAAAATCTATGACTGGCTGTTCTTTCCATGAGAAAAAAAAAAGAGAGAGAGAGAGATTGTAGTTCCGTCAGCCACCGTATGACAATCCTGGACTTTCGAAGGAACACTAGTCAACCCTTTTATTAAACTCATATTGTAACTTTTATGTCTTGCGCATTGACATTATCTGGTCGTGATGGGTTAATGCGGAGGCTATCGGATTAGTACGAGTCATATTAAGCGGCGTACGAAACTACATGTCACAGCAAGGACTTTGGCTCATTGTTCACCCTCACCATTTCCTATCACAGACTGATCGGTGTGTGTGCCTGGGGTACAGTGAGCCACCAGATATTAATTGGAAAATCTCCTCATTCATCGCCATTTCACGTAGCACTTGTTGTTGTTGCGATGATGGCTGCCGTGTTATGCGGTGAAGTTCTATTTCAAGCGTGCAGTCGTGGTCTAGACTGGGAGGTCGTGGGTTCGAATTCTTACACCGGCTGTGCTGCCTGACGTTTCCCCCGGGGTTTTCAAACATACTTTCCAGACGGATATCGGCACAGTTCCCCTGAAGTCTGCCAAGGACGCATACTAACACCTCTGTCTACCCTCCTTTCTGCCGCCCTGCCTCCATGTGTCAACGTCTGTACACTGTTCATAGTTGCTTCGCTGGGCTAGCACAGAGTAAAAATAGTGTGTGCTGCTTGTTACCTCTTCGCGCTACAAAGTACCCTGAAGTGGTCACGGTTCGTGTTGTTCACGCTTCTCCACATGAATACCTTCGTTGTTGTTGTTGTTTTTTTTCATGAGGTACATCAATGGGACGACATCGCTATTAGTGTTTCATTTTTTTATTCTGTCGGGACGACTAGTGGTGCACTAAAATGTCACGAAATGTTTTCTTTCTTTCTTTGAGACAGAAGCATGACGTAACGATGTCACGGTTAGTTAGCAGAAACCTATAGTGAAAAGCACGTGATACCCCACAAGAACCATTTCGTGCTTTAGCAACACGGATAGCAAAGAAGAAGAAGAAAAAAAATGCATGGCACACCTATATACAACACGGGCAGTAATCAATAGGAAACCCTCCGCGATCAATCGAACTATAGGACTCGCAGACGTCACCACGGAACCGATGGGCCCACATTTTTCACGTCTGCAAAGGCTTCCTTTTGTCGGGCTTTTTGCTGTAGCTTTAGTTCCGTCTTTGAACACACTGTCGTAGACTATATATTACGACGCACAGGTAACTAGTGAAAGCACCACTTACTTCAGAAGGGAACCGGCGAGAATGATGGAAAATAGCAGTGTACGACGCTAACGTTTTACGTCACACGGATTAATGTTTACATGCATGCCCTAGAAGAGCATCCTCTCATGTGAACGGGAGTTAACGAGAGCCATAGCTGAGGCTCCTTGTATTACAGTGACGCTTACACACTGAGCTACTTGTTATGCATAGATCAATATTTACTCGCCTTTTTTTTTCTTATTCACTCAGCTTATACCTTTCACTGTTAAAAGAGAATTGGTAGGCATGTGCCCAGCATGCGTTTTTTTTTTTTTTTTTGTGACGCTTATGTAGTTATAGAAGTTTGAGATTTGGGATGGTTGGTGGAGGCTTGACTCCTCGTCTCGTGCATTGTCCTTTTTTTTTAGTCCCAGCACTGGGGTTTTATCGCTTTTAATCATGTAGTTACGCTAATTGTCACAGAAAGGCGTTCGCCCCGCGCTTTGCACTAATCGCGAGATATAAAACGGTATCATTCTGTGTAGCGGTTGGTCTTCATTGTGCTATGCGGTGAAGCTATGCGGTTCTGTTTTAGGAGCCGACACGGATTTTGCACCACCCGCTAGGTGACCAGGGTTCGAATTCGGTGGCCGACCGTGCTGTATGGGTGTTTTCCCTGGGTTTTCCTCAGATATCGGCATAGTTCCTGCGAAGTCGGCCCACGACGCTTGACCCCCCTGCGACAGTCAAGACGTTGCCGGCCTTAGCGTGGCCGACTAAGGCAAGCACCCCACCACCACCACCACCACCTGTTTGAACAGCCATCAAAACCATCTTCCGTGTTTGTTTGTGGTTGTGTCGTTACATATCCGAGCGCTATGCCTTCCAATATGGCAGCACGTTGCTCACGCCGTTCCAACGTTGAAATTTCCGCTCCATTCTCTTACACCATTCGTTATTTACCAATGCCTCTATAAAAATAAAATAAAAAGGAGAAGAAGAAACAAAGAAGAGTCGGATGAGCTATACACAATGCACGCCTATACAGAAGTAACGACAAGATACGAGAGGTTGAAATGTGCTTACTTCGCTGCCGTATACCGTTATTACTGTACAACGGATCCATATTTTTCTTGCGAGTTTTCGCCAATTGGAAGCTGCGCGGGAGTCCTTGCGCGCGTGCTATCGAGCGCTTCTCTCTCTCTCTCTTCGGCTGCAGCCAGTAATTGGGAACAAGCGGCGCTCACGAAATTGGCTTTGTTGCCCTCGAGATGACGTCTTGTGGAACACCGGACACACGACGACGGCCGCTGCTATAAGGAGACTTTGGAA
The DNA here is from genome assembly GCF_037126465.1 of Ornithodoros turicata. Taxonomy (NCBI): domain Eukaryota; kingdom Metazoa; phylum Arthropoda; class Arachnida; order Ixodida; family Argasidae; genus Ornithodoros; species Ornithodoros turicata. The sequence continues at coordinate 43,711,799 of NC_088207.1, forward strand.
AGCGCGCATCGGTGCACCGGAGTGTCACGGAAATTGCAAATGAGTCGTTTTCGGGAGAACTTCCGACACTACAAAAACAGAAAAAACGGAACTGCTCATGGAAGGATGATCCAAGGCGAAAAAAAGATCTGCTTGCGAGAGAGAGAGAGAGAGAGAGAAAAAGGACTTGCGAGAAAGCGGATCCAATGGGAAAGGAGAGCAAAGCGAGATAACTCTTCTTCTTCTTCTCTCTCTGTTTTATTTTGTGACACTTATGTAGTTATGTTATTTGTCACAAAGGCGTATTTCCCGGGCTTCCCACATATCAGGAGTCATAATGGTACCATTATGCGTGATGGTTCATCTCCATCATGTTATGTGGTGAAGTTCTGTTTTATTTTTTATTTATTGTTTTTATTTATTATTTTCGCGTTAGCGCCGCGACGCAACTATGACTATGAGCGGCGTATACAGACGTGTACAGATGGAGAGAGGACAGCAGGAAGGACTGGGGGACAGTGGGGTTAGTATGCGTCCTAAGCCGACTTCACGGGGAACTGTGCCGACATTCGTCCGGAAAGTCTTCGGAAAACCCAGAGAAAACCTCATACAGCACAGCCGCTGGTAGGATTCGAACCCACCACCTCCCAGTCTTCAGCACGACCTTGGCTACCACCAACGAGCTCAGCCATGCCGCTGCACTCTCAGAAATGAACTTCACCGCATAGCACGTTAGTCAACCATAATCTCGAATGATATCGTTATCTTCCCTGATTTGTTGAAAACGGTATGCGTACGCCTTATTTGTGACAATTATGAACCGCATAAGTGTCACAAAAAAGGCGTACGCCTCTCGTTTTCAACAAATCAGGGAAGATATCGATATCATTCGAGATGATGGTTGGCTAGGAGCAGGCTATGCGGTGAAGTTCATTTTTAAGAGTGTGGTTTATGTTTTAAGAGAATGGTCCCAAGCAGCACAACAACTTGGCCCAATATTGTGCCCTGGGCGTGCAGTCCTGCTTCGTCACCACCACCTGTTTTTACAATGTATAGAAGCTTCTCAATAATCAACGAGGACCTCGTTGCTCGTGATTTCATCTCCTCTTGTTCCCTGTCTTGTTTTTGAGACTTTCAACCGTCACCTCTCGGAACAACGTCTACGGGGACAATGCGCACGAACCAAGAGCGAGTGCCGCGGTTCTTACGTATAGGGTCAATTTGCTTCGCGCAGGTTGTTTTCTCAGGAGCAATAAATAAAAAAGAAGGGAAAGTGTCGGTTTCGCTGTTTGCCGTGAGTTCGTCGCCCCTAAGCCCATTACAAATGGCCGGCGTTGACTAATCCCCCCACACACCGCCTGTTGACTCTTGTGTACGGTATCGCTCTGTGGCAGAAGATTCACAGCAGGCGGGGGCGCTTATTCCCTACGCGGCGGGGCGCCACTGGTCGTCCAAATCCGAACCGTTACTTTTCGAGCGGGGAAGCGAAATGGTGGGGGCAAAATCTAAATGGGCAATGTCCATTAAGTATTCAAATGACGAGTGAAGTTTCTGGAAAGCGATCTCTTTCTTTTTCTTTACTTTGCTGTCCTTTCTTTCGATCGCAGGGTATGTTGCAGGGTAAACATGACAAGCTCATCCTGTCGTGAAGAAGCAACGAAGAAGTCCTATGGTTCGGGTCTGCGCATCATCCACAGTATGCAATAAACTCGTGCAGTCTTTTGAGTCATCTAATTTGATCGATATTCTGCTATCGGAAAATCCAGTGTCTTCGAGTCTTCGCCACCACTATGTCTTCGGAAAACCCAGGGAAAACCTCAGACAGCACAGCCGGTGACAGGATTCGAACCCGTGTCACCTCCCAGTCTCGGCGTGGAAAGCGATCATCCTAACCACCATGCCACGGGAGCTGGTGAAGCTCTGTTTTTAGACTGCTCGACTCGGACATCTCTTTCTAGACATATCGACTTGGAATGAGCGCTTTCCTCCCGCCTGCATTCATCATGTGCGGCGTTTCATTTTAGCGTACCGAAATTCGGCTGAACGAAACGTGTTCATCATTTTATCATTAATTCTGTTTATTTGCATCGAACGTGCTAATTAATATCGTTTTAAATGCCTTGTCCCTCCACATCGCTTTTTCTTGATTCATTGACTGAGTCAAGAAAGAAAACTATGGATATGTGAACACCGACAAAGTCGGGATAGGCCACCCCAGTCCGCGTAAATAGAAGAGAAAGTAAATAAAGCAAAATCAAATGCAACCCAAGATGCAGCTTTTCTCCTCTCTGTTCTTCGTTAATTCGTTCTTCTTGCACTATCATTTTTGTCATCGCTGGTTGTGACATGGTGTACTTTCTTTGTGCCGCCCATCTCTAAGTCCTCATACGAGACATTCTCAATGTGAGTGGATCTTTCGGTATCTAAAAATCCCGCCACGACAACATCACCTCGCTCTCGCGAATTTAAATAGAGGGCGCCACTTCATTCGCAATCGTTTCCCACGCGAAATTAGTTTGTTTCAGCGCACGAGAAAAAAAAAGAACAGAGGCACCCCGAAGAAGCCTCGACAATAAGCTGAACAAACTCGGACCGCACCAAACAAAGTCGAAGTCACTGCTAAAATCAATGTTGAGGCAAGCTCACATGCAGAGATCGAGCTACACGGTTCCAGGCGAACACAAAAGGCAAAGTCGACATTTAAAAAAGAAGTCCTACTCGATCGACCAATTACTGCGCCCGTGTCTACTGCGAACAATTGATATGCGGGGACATTCACGGATCCCCCAACCTTACGGCTGCCGCCCTCCGGGGGGTCCTTGGCTCGAGGGGCCTTCGTCCCCACCAAGTGCGCGTAATGATGTGATGATAGACTATGCCACGTGGCACACTGCTCTGCAGGAAATAGCGAGCAGATTGACAAACCATGAGGGCGGATTGTCACCGAAGGTTCCAAGTCCGTGAGATATGCCCGCAGCGGCGAATGAAGGAGAAGCTGACAAAGGAAAGCGTCACGTTGGAGGGTTTGCGTGGAAAGAAAGCAGCGTTCGGGTCGTTCAGTCGTGCAGCAATTAAATTTCCAGAAACGCACTCGTGGGAGTTGGACGCCGTGAGAATGGTTTACAGTCGTGACTCGTTATTACGGACACACTTTTGTCCTCGAATAAAAATTGTCCATAAAGCGAGGTGTCCGCATATACGTGCGTTAGTGAAAAAGGAAAGACATTTATTGAGGAAGGAAAGTGGTTCTCAGGGTTTGTTAACATGTATAACGATGTGCAGCTCAAATTATATATTAAATGTATTAGTACGTATTAAATGTTATATATCATATGATCAACGCCATCTGGAGGCACGAAAGGACGGCAACACTTGCGCGCACTGCGCTCTCTGTGGCAACTGCCTTGCAGGCGACGAAACTGGGCAACTGACTGGGCATCCTTTGAGCGGTATGTTGCGTTTCTTTTGTTCGTTGCATGCAGGATCCTGTTCATTAGCCTGCCACCAGCCATCTCTAGTACTTTTCCACGTTGAGCACCCACAGGACTAGCATCTCCCAAATCTGCGGGTGCTGCGTCCGGGAGACGATAAGACACGTTCGCCATTTTAATCCCCTTTCCTTTTCTGCTTGTATACTCTTCTCGCTTCGTTGAAGACCTTCCACGTTGTGGCACGCAAGGCTTATTGGGTCATCAATAACGACAGGCACGCTTCAATCTTCTCTTATGTGGTGCGTCTGTAGAATTACGTGTACTTTGTGAATTACCGTGCTATAGGAGGATTAACCACCGTGTATCGACTGTAGTGGTTGCGCCGTTATGCTGGAGGACTGATAGCTGGTAATGCTGAGCCGCACTCTCATTGCTCTCCTTCAAACGGTTTGTCCAATCATCGCGGGAAACCGTCTGAGTGGACCAATGGGAGCCCGCTCCACATTGTCGGCCTAATTATGAAGCATATAGGGAAAGTGGACATTGCGGTTTCTTTCGCTCATAAATCATTAACAACCTAATGACCGAATCTCGTTCCCTTCGTGTTGTTGTTAAGGTAACGGACGGGCATCTTTCATTCCGTGAGGAGGAATTTATGCACTTTAGTGCCCCTTTAAATGCCACAAAAAGGCGTACGCCCATGCAGCTACCTCCTCATATCACAAGTGATATTACTGTATCATCCGGCGTTTTCTGGCGCGGAGCGTGTTATGCAGTGAAGTTCTGTTTTTAGTGTGTAGCGTCACACTGTATCGTAAGCAAAATATATTCAGAAAATGTGTGGATAACTTTCTGTCACATTGTTTGTTCATGAAGCCGAGCGAGTACACTCTCAGAAAAAAGGGTGGAGCAGTTATACCTTTCAGGAGGTAATATTTGTCGCATATGTTGTGCCTAAAAGGTTGCAAAGTTCTACCTGCTACCTCACTCTCTGCCACGAATGATAGGGAGCGAGGGGTGCGTACGCCTTTTTGTAGCAATTTGGATATATGATAATTGCTTTTACCACCCTTTTACACCCTTTATCAGACGCTATGTTGATTATTTTACTATGATTATTAGTTTATTAGTGATTAAGTTTATTAGTGATTTTACAACAGAGAGTTGGTGGGCTGGATTTGACCATGGGCCAAGCAATATTGTCATAAGCTGCGTTTACATGAAGGTGACACAAGTCGACTAAACTTAATAAGTCGATCTATCGTCTACATGTAAACCGGTCTATATCGACTTAAAGTAGCACAGAAGTAATTTTTAACACACACCCTTTTTTCTTAGAGTGATACTCCTTCCGTCGCCCCTGAGTGATATACACGCGATTCTAAAGCGTAATATCCGCACGAGTTTTCAATGACAGGTTTCATAAAACACTTTTTTTTTTTCTGTATCACACCCGTTTCTTTCATATATGTATAATTACACAAAATGGTCCTATATTATGACATGGTATACAGACATTGGCTTTACTTGCAGAATGTCAACACGAACGTTCAGTTTGGGCTCAGCAATCGTATGCATATTATGCAGAGAAAAAAGAACATACCATCTGGGAAGAGCGCCCTCATCTTGAGGTAGGAGGTGGTGAGTCGGATGACGGAAGCCTTGTCCAGCTGGCTTGTGATGGCCGCCGGCAGCGGCAGCAGCTTGCCCAGCTCCACAAACTCCGCGTTCTCCTTCTCCCGACGAGACCTCGCCGCGTTCTTCGACTTCTCTTTCATACTCTTCCTCCTCACAATCCTATGGGAGGCAAACATCCACCGTTACAAAGATACCCACTGCAAAGGGGCTTCCATGAACTACAGGAGTCTTTAATCAGCAGGTCCTCGTGAGAAGCATATCCACGAAGAAAGAGAGACTCGGTGTTGGTAAAGCAGAATATTCTTGAAAGCATTAAACAATACAACAACAACAGCTATTATACTTTATTTTGGTGATCACGATTTGCATGTTTTATCACCACGGGGGATACTGTGCCCATCTGCTTGCGGTAATTTGGTGACCATATGATGATGAGCATGCCAGGACCGAAGTCCTACATTGTTTATTAGTTTATTAGTGATTAAGTTTATTAGTGATTTTACAACAGAGAGTTGGTGGGCTGGATTTGACCATGGGCCAAGCAATATTGTCATAAGCTGCGTTTACATGAAGGTGACACAAGTCGACTAAACTTAATAAGTCGATCTATCGTCTACATGTAAACCGGTCTATATCGACTTAAAGTAGCACAGAAGTAATTTTTAACATCCTGTTTTCTTCCTCTAAAACCGCGAAGTATGCCAGTAAGATGCACCATGAGAAGTAATTCACACCACAGAGTCACAATTATCGCAGAAATTGAATTTAAAATACGCCGCAAAAAGCGACCGTGCGCAATGGCCGTGGAGAGCAGTAGCAGCCTGCGATCTGCCTGGGACCTCGCGCTAACGCTACAGGGGCCACGCTCGCTGATTGGTCCCGAGAAATGTTGTCTGCTGCTCCGGTGCCGTCTGCTGCTCGGCTGTTCGGGGCTCTGAAAAAGCATTGCTCCCGGCTCGGTCATGATTCGGCCGCTCCTACTATCCCCAATTCTCCGGGAGAGCTGGCAAAACTGGTTTACTGCGGCAAAGGGACAGGGTGCTTAATCCCCACTGACGTGCGAACCAGAACGAGTTCCCCCTACAACGTCATCGGTGGCGTGGCATCATCATATACAACTTACAACAAGATTTCATACAACAAGACATCATACAACAAGATTTGTATCATCATACCTTCTCCTCCTCGTTACACCCGGAGTGGCGAGTTAAGGGTGAACGCGCGAAGCCATGTTTATGTGCGTTTTTTTTTTTTTCTGGGAAACAAACTGCACACATCAAAACCTTTCGCGCTATACGGTAAAATGACACACACACACACACACACACACACTTTCATCAGACGTCTTAATCTGAATTTTTTTGGATGGCGCCCTCTGTGCACCTTTAAAAAGAGAAGTCGACACAGTAAAGGTAAGTCGTTCGGCTCGACTAGTTCAGATGATAAAATGTCGATTGAATTATGCCATGTAAACCGCATCAGTCACCTTATTCAGCCACTTCCCATACGTCACTGCCCGATGCTTCATTCTCCCTCGCCTCGAAATAGAATGGGTGGACCAGAGACGGGGGAGGAAGAAGAATAGCTGGCGGCGCAGATTTCACCGCAGTACATCTATGGTAAACTAGAATGGGTATGGTAAACCAGACATGGGAATGGGTATGTGCATGGTAAATTAGACATGGAAATGGGTATGTGTATGGTAAATTAGACATGGAAATGGGTATGTGTATGGTTAACTAGACATGGGAATAGGTATGTGTATGGCTAACTAGACATGGAAATGGGTATGTGTATGGCTAACTAGACATAGAAATGGGTATGTGTATGGTAAACTAGAAACCTTCCAGCCCGCCATAGTACACCTAAAAGAATAGAATCCGTCATGCTGTCTGATTATGGGAAGAATAGAATGCCCAAAGGCTGCAAACGTACTTGAGGAGTAAAAGAGTTCACGCGATGACAAAGTTATCTGTAATGTTTCTAAATTTCAAAGGTTACAATTCAAAGATGAGGGTGGTGCTTCAGTCAAGGCTCAGTCGACTGAATCCTGCAGAGCTCTATGGCGCTTTAGTCGCCAGCCGTATAAACCGTCGCCAGTCGTCGACCATAACGATCAGTCGACTAGGGACGTCAGTCGACATACTAGTCCATGTAAACGAAAAAAGGCCAGATGATTTGGAGACACTGTAAGCGTAGTCCGGAAAGGTTGGTAGTGCGGGCAATGGAGAAGAGTGTGTCCCAGATTTTCAAGGGTCAGTACATGAACATAGACCCTGACTTTTAGAACACTCTTTTTTGACTGCTGACATTCCTCGAGGCCAGCACTATCTACCACGCACGTGACAATATTGCGCGTGCATACAATAAGTGGAGCTATAGTGAAGTGAACCTTGCTTGAAACCGACATGGTTCGCCCGCTCGCACGAATGTTGACTAGATTCCTTAGTTGTTGTCCTCGATAGCTTCGGCAGTGCTTCTGCACGTGCTACAGTCCTCAAGGCCGCTCGAGCGTAAAGCACTCACAAAGCTACTGATGGCGCCACTCAGGAATTTCCTCAACGTTCGTGCAAGCTAGGGTACTTCATTTCCACCTTCCATCGCACTTTATTCCAACAGCAAAGTCTGTAGAAGTCCGACTGGTATTTTACTGTGAAGCAGGGTTGCGGAATGGGATCACCCATTCCATTCCAATTCCATTCCGAGGAATGGAGATTTGTGATAATTCCATTCCTTTCAATTCCTCGGAATGAAAGGGTATGGCCAATTCCCACTCCTGGAATGGCTTGGCAACCCCATTCCATTCCTTTAATTCCATCAATAAAAGAAAAAGACCGGTAACCGCGCTGGGTAGCCCAGCAATGCTATAGAGGAGATTGACATTACCCATTACGGAAAAAGCAAAAAGACAAGGTTATTTCGCCCTCGCCCGTGTGGCACCCAGACCATTCCATTCCGCCTGCGAAAAAAATGCCTAATTCCATTCCATTCCTAGGGCAGTTTCCGCCATACCATTCCAATTCCATTCCGGGCTCTGATAAATCTGGAATGATTCCGGAATCATTCCAACCCTGGAGTGGCAACTCCGCAACCCTACTGTGAACTGAAGTAACTAAGAAGCGAAGTGAGTTTGGGGAACTCACTAAATCGTTAGTGCACGCCGCCGTGTGCTAAAAGGTGTCGCGTGACGCTACACGAATGACACTAAGTGCGACTGTCAATCGCTGAAAGTGACATTCGTGTGGTGTCACACGACATCTTTTAGTGACACTCGGCGGAAAGTGCACTAACGATTTAGTGAGTTCCCCAAACTCACTTCACTTCTCTGCGGCGGGCCGAGTGCGTAGCCTCGACAGCAGACTTTGACGTATACGAGTTAAGATATTAAAGAAAAGCGAAAGGCCTCGCAAGCCACAATATTTTTAAACAACTATTTTTAATAGTGCGTTTGTTTTCTTCGAGCACAGGGTAACACTCTGCCGAACGAACATGTAATTACTCTCGTTAACAGCGTGTGGAAAGCTACGCAGTGTGGCGATCTGTCCGCGGCCATATTTGTTGTTGTCATATGGAGCACCAGAAAAACGGAGCAACGTTGTTACGCAGTACGCATTCGTGCCATACGCTGCCTGAAAGTCGCGGAATCAAATTTCTAAATCAAAGAAGAAAAAAAACATTCTTACGACGGTATTGTGGCGCAAGCCTACAAATTTTGCCTCCGTTCATTCTCATCTATCGTCATTGGCATCGCCCATGTCTGTGCCGTCTGTGCATGACTAAGGCCCTGCTTCACCACCACCATGTTGAACCGAGATCAACGGTCCCTTAACTTGAATTTAGCGCTCAATTCAGCTCCACTAAAGGGAGTTATTGTCACTGAAACATTCATCACGTCACATCATTCATCACCAAATAACGTCTGTAAAAAAAAATAATAATAATAATTGGGTGGTAATAATTAGCTACCCTTGATCTCGGTTCGAAGTTAACCAGAGTTGGTGAAACCTGGCCTAGGACTACAGTAGAAGGCACAGGGGAGAGATTTTACAAGAGGAAAAAGAAGCCGAGCACTAAAAAAATTTCTCGAAAAGCGAGAAGGAAATAAATTTCTGTGTGTTTTACGACCTATACTGGCAAATATCGTACAGCAGACTTCGAATCTATATACTGTCGTCTGCCCCTTTTTTCCCCTCAACAAAGGGAATATACCCAGATAAGAACCTCCTGTGCATAAGTTTTCATAAATAGTTCCCAAAGTATTCGCTCGCAGTATGAGACGCACAACGAGAGCGACAAATATCGCTTGTGCAAGCAGCAGGGTGTCAGAAGCGCTTACAGCCGAGCGTGGCTTCGCATAGCGTTCGCTCATTTCGTACTTCCACGCGCACACCTTCTTGTTTTATCTTGGTTCTGCAGCCTCTGCGTTCGACGCCCTTGTTGACTGTCTCGTGCGACCCATGAAAGCTTCATGAATGTACTGGTACGGAATGACAGGCGACGTTTTCATCACGAAAGAAAAAAAGAAAGAAAGAAAAGTTCACTCTTTCGCTGACGTCGTCCTCATATATTATAGTCGCGCAGATATTGTGTGCTGCCCAAGATTTGTTCCTGGCATAGCAGGTTCTGGCTATGGGTTTGTTTTGATTGCGTGATAGCGCCCCGAAGCAACTGTGGCTATAAGAGGTGTACAGACGTGGACAGATGGAGAGAGGACAGCAGGAAGGATTTGGAGACGGGGGGTGAAGCTATGGATCTGTGTGCGGCGCGTCCCAACGTGAATAATCTCGCCTGCCTCAAAGTTACAAGTAAACCTGCAGACAAATTTCGACGCTCACTCGTTGAGTTATGGGCAAGAAATCGCAGGCAGCGAACAATGCCAATTGTGGCAAGGAATTAGATTGGACACGATAAAAATAAAATGGATTTGGTGGTCCCACAAATACGGAGTCGTGTACCTCAAAGCAGAGACATATAGCTGTTCAGTGACTCCTACACTCTAACAGAAAAAGGTAGAATTTTCTACCCATCTCGGTAGAGCTCTATTGCAACCACATTTCTACTCAAACCGATTTTACCTTTTGGGTATAACTGCAGAGCAGAAACAAACTACAGAGTAGAAACTGTCGTTCTACCAGCTTGGGTAGGAAATTCTATCCTTTTTCCAATTTTTTTTTTCTGTCTATTTCTATTCTATACTATTCCACCCTTTTTTCGTTAGAGTAAGCGTGAGAGAGAAGGGCAAGGGAAAGGGACACCGCCGCTCATACCAGCGGAGGAGAAGGCGCGCGTGGATTGACCCGAAATTGTAGAAGTACTGACGTTCTACAAGCTTGGATTGGAAATTGTACCTTTTTTCTTAGAGTATAGGCGTTGAGGGGTTAATGACGAAACGAATTGATGAAATGTGAAAAAAAGGAGGGAAAAATAAATAAATCAGTACGCTGGTGGTGGTGCATAGAAGTTATTAAGAAACGGTATGTCTACAATATCGCATGTACACTCCATTTCTTGTACAGGGTTTCACATAAAGGAAAGCGTACCACTGCATTCAGCGGTAATTCAGATGATTATGGCACAAGGGGCATTGCCTGGACGGCAGAAGGCTCACAATTCTCTCCAGTGGCTGTCAGTCCTGCAGTCAAGACTTTGTCAAGACTGTACAGCATGCAAAAGTGGAAAGTGGAACAGATGCCCGCCCCATGAACCACGAGTGTAAAAGTGGCAAGTTAGTAAACGTAGGAAGGGAGTTGCCTCAGGACAGAAGCCGCCGATATTTCGAACAGAGACTGTTCTTCTTCTGGGCACCGTCCTCATCATTGGCATGGTATTTAAAGGGTTAGGTGTGTTAAATACCATGCCAATGATGAGGACGGTGCCCAGAAGAAGAACAGTCTCTGTTCGAAATATCGGCGGCTTCTGTCCTGAGGCAACTCCCTTCCTACATCTCTACCGGTTCGCTGGATTTCTACCCATCTAAGTTAGTAAACGTGTGTTTTCGTCTCCGTGGCTTTCTGTCTGGGGCTCTGAATCGCGAGAGAAGCTAACAAGATTTAGATGCAGACACAATCTACACTCTCCAAACGGAACCTGACCGCATAGCACGCTCCTACACTATTAAAAATGAACACCACCGCATAGCACGCTCCTAGCCAACCATAATCTCGAATGATATCGTTATCTGCCCTGATTTGTTGAAAACGGTAGGCGTACGCCTTTTTTGTGACAATTATGAACCGCATAAGTGTCACAAAAAAGGCGTACGCCTCCCGTTTTCAACAATTCAGGGCAGATAACGATATCATTCGAGATTATGGTTGGCGAGGAGCGTGCTATGCGGTGAAGTTCATTTTTAAGAGTGTACACTCTCAGAACAGAGCTTCATCGCATATCACGTTGTCCACCAACCACTGCCACGAATGATATGGTTTAGCTCTTCTGATTCGGAAACCGAGGGGGGCGTACGCCTTTTTGTGGCAGTTTGGATATATGATAATTACCACAAAAAGGCGTACGCCTTCCTCTCTTCGAATCAGCAGCGATGACCCTATGATTCGTGGCAATGGTCGGCGCACAGCGTGCTGTGCGGTCAAGTTCTGCTTTTAGAGTGTAGTCAACAACCATCCCAAGTGACATCGCTCTCCCCTCATGATTTGTTGAAAACTGGAGACGTGCGCTGTTTTGTGACACTTGTGCATTTGTTTTGACTGTCACACAGGGGGGGGGGGGGGGGATACCGACATTGGCTCGCCGCTGTTGGTCACATGGGACTGTGGGCATCGTAGCCAGAAAGTGATGGAGGGTGAAGGAGGCGAATTGTCAGAAAAAGGTGTACGCCCCGCGGTTTTTCCACAAGTCGGGAGACGTAACGGTATTATTCCGCGCAATGGGCGGCCTTCAGCGTGCTGTGTGGTGAAGTTCTGTTTTAAAGGCGTACGGGTACAAAGGCAATAATGTTGAATCACTCTAACCTACACTCTTAGAAACGAACTTCACCGCATAGCACGCTCCTAGCCAACCATCATCTCGGATGATATCGTTATCGGGAGGCGTACGCCTCTTTTGAGACAACCATGAACAGCAGAAAAAGGCGTACGCCACCCGTTCTCGACAAATCAGGGCAGATAACGATATCATTCGAGATGATGGTTGGCTAGGAGCGTACGTGCTATGCGGTGTTTTTGAAAGAGTGTAGCAGGTGACAGAGAAAGGGAGAACAATGTGTCAATTTCAGTGACTCCCGATGGCTTCCAGCTTTCAGAAGCCGAAAACCCACGCGGATGCCGACGTGGTGTGACGAAAAATGTCACGTGATTTCACGGCGTTGGAGAAAGAGAAGAAATATTTGTAATGGGGGGCCCCCCTCCCAGCGGATCAGACGCAGGTGCTGCCATGAATCTTGGAGGCGGCGAAACCTCATCCGGCCACCAAAAAGAGCGCCTCGACGCTCGAAGAAACTCCTTCTGAACTGGATGCGTTCGCTTCGTTAGAAAACAGGGGAAAATAATAGGCGAGACGTCTCCCGTGTGTGTTCACGGCTGACCTTCGCTCCCTTCCTTCATTTTCCTCATCTTTTTTGGGCTTGCGCTTCTCATGCACACGAAAGTGAGAACTAAGAACGCAAAATTATGCGTGACACGAAAAAAGCCCCCCCCCCCCCCACACACACACACGATGTCGTTTCAGGAAAAATAAAATGGAAGAAAATATTACAGATGTTGGAAACCAAGGGTGTGTAACTGACTCTAAAAACAATGCGCTTTTTTTTTTTTTAACTGCATAAGTGTTCCAAAATGGCGTAACGTCTCCCGTTTTTAACCAATCAGGCGACAGAAACGATCTCATTCGGGATGGTGATTGTGAAGTTCTGTTCCCCTAGAAGTCGGCCCAGGACGCCGTGGTCGTGACGTTGCCCACCTCTGAGAGGCCGACGACGGCGAGCTCTTTCAGACGCACCACCACCACCATCTGTTTTTACAATAAAGGACAAACGAATCTGCGGGGTAGCCATAGATTTGAAAAGTGCAAACTAAACAATAAATTGCTTGCAGTCTGAAAACGGAGCTTCACCCCACAGCACGCTCCTAGCCAACCATCATCACGAATGACATCGTTCTCTCCCCTGATCTGTTGAAAACGGACGGCATACGCCTTTTTGTGACACTTTTGCAGTTATGTTGATTGCCACAAAAAGGCGCGTGTCCCGCGCTTTCCACAAATCATGAGAGATAACGGCATCTTATCTGTGCAACGGGTAACCTCCGGTCAGTTATGTGGTGAAGTTCTGTTTTGGGAGTGTAGGACGTTTCTTTGTCTTATCAAGCCTGACATTCATCTCCCCATTCATCATCTTAAAAGTAAAGTTGTTGTTGTTGTCTTATCATTTGTGTTGTCATTCTTTTGTCTTATCAAGCGCAATCTGTTGCGAGTCAGAACTTCCATCCAGCCCATACCATATCAAACCCAGTTTGCTCGACAAATGTCCTGGGACTTTGCCCCGGGCAATGACAGCTTGAAGCAAGTGTGTGGCGATGCATGTATGCAGTATCGTCGGACGCAGTGACATATCCAGTATCGCAAGCATGGGAACGTTGTAAAAAATTGTGAGATGTTACTAGCACCACTTACGTCATAACAGCTTAGTGTGTCATTACCGACATGTGTCTAAAGTAGAAGAACGTATAGAGGGTGAGTCAAGATCGACTTGGCAAAAGTAATAACAAAAATATAAAACACTGAAGCTTTCCTTTTACAGATGGAAGCTTTCATGCAGTGGACGAAATGCAGTCGACTGCATAAAGCTTGTATTAAAGGAAAGCTTTAGTGTCTTCTCTTTTTCTTGTTACTGTGTGTCTAAAGCTGAAATAGTAAGGGTCCCCCTTGTAGGGGGTGCAGGGAAAAAAGAGTTAGGGGCGGAGGCGCCGCCAAACATTGCGGGGGGGGGGGTGCAGGAGGTCCGGATAAATCACTCGTATAGGGCGTACGCTTAATCTTAAAGAAAATCAGAAGTCAAAACAATGTCACATTCTTCTGGGCGTATTATTTCCACACTTTCATTTTTGGACAAATCAGAACAGCAAACGTTATCATTCTGAAAAGTGATTGGCTCAGAGGTGATTGCTCGCGGCGAGGTCCCACCAGTTCCGCCACCACCACCACCACCACGATTTGGCTAGACGCTGAACCAAGGTCAAAATTCTGGGACAAGGCATACGAATACCCGTTCGCAGGATCCCACCCTTTCAGGAATATGTCCCACAATTGTGCCAGGAACCAGATACTGCTCATGCGCGGTGACTGTATTAAACTGCATGTAACCGTAACGCATGCGAAAAACGAAACCCGAGTAAAAATATCTGTTCGGAACCCACCTTAGAACTGCACATCGCATCCGCCAGTGTCTTGTCGCGACGCTGCTTCCATATCTCCCATTCCCTCAGACGCGACTGAGCACGACCCCTGGGAGCCACAGAATGTCACTCTGGCTGTAGCTCGGGGTTAGCGAACGGCCACCGGGAGCTCGGTGTCATTCCTGGTGCAATGGTCAAACAAACGTCGCGACAACCGCGTTTCAGAATCGTCTTTAAGGAAACGTGCAAATATTTGGCCGACTGCCCAGGTGGGAATGTGTCGCTGTCCATTGTCCCCCGGTGCTTTGCGCGGGTGGCCGCCGATGGAGGCAAACACGTAGTCAGAGCCTCAGCTGCTCCGAGACGAATCCAAGGGCACCTGCGAAGGCATCGCTTCGGTCCTGGTCATACGCGGAAGCTGCACGCCCTTTTGACTTAATCGTGGACATGCAGCCGCGGAAACTATGCCTTAACGCCTGTATTGTCCATTCGGGGTGGGGCGGAGGTAGCATGTCTTTCGCTCATATACAATGGGGACATCTCATATTGATCCCGTGCCTGATCCACTTCGGGCATGGCGTTCGCTTCACCTCTCTCTGTACGGAGTCTGGCCAATCAGAACCAGGAGGTAATACCTTGCGTGTACAAGGAAAGACCACCATAATTGTTTTTCATCGGTGTTGTACACTTTAAGAACTGGACTTCACCGCATAGCACGCTGTGCGCCAACCATTGCCACAAACGATAGGGTTATCGTTTCTGATTCGAAGAGAGAGGGAGGCGTACGCCTTTTTGTGTCAATTATAATATACCCAAATTGGCACAAAAAGGCGTACGCCCCCTCGCTCTCCGAATCAGAAACAATAACCCTATCAATCGTGGCAATAGTTGGCACGCAACGCGCTATGCGGTGAAGTTCAGTTTTTAGAGTGTACCAGCTTTCGACCAGTTTTTTTTTGTGTGTGTGTGTTAGCGCCGCGAATCAACTGTGGCTATGTGCGGCGTACAGACGTGGACAGATGGAGAAGGGACAGCAGGAAGGAGTGGGGGACAGGGGGGTTAGTATGCATCCGGGGCCGACTTCAGGGGGAACTGTGCCGACATTCGTTTGGAAACTCTGCCTGAATACCCAGGGAAAACCTCAGACAGCACAGCCGGTCGGTGTCACCTCCCAGCCTCGGCGTGGAAGGCGATCATTCTAACCGCTATGCAATGCGAGCTGGTTGGACCCGTTATTAACAGCTTCATTAACAAACCATCACCACGAGGTAAACAGAGTCTCGTGCATATTCGAAAATTATGCCAGCAGCCAGTGGCCTAGCCAACAAAATATTTCTGGAGGGGTTCTCTGGGAACATTACATACAGGAGGAGTGTAGCACCATTGTCACGCTCCGCATCAGCCTTACAGAATAACTGAGCGCTCGCTCAGCCGTCGAACATCCTCGAGTCATCCTCATTCTTCTCTTCGCGGTATCGACGCGGACATCAACCGCATGCACCGCTCCGCGTCTGAGGGGGGGGGGGTAATGTGGCGCCCCGTGGACGACGACGACGACGCGCCTCTGCTGCCGCGAGCTACTGCGCCTGGCAGCCAGTTCTTCCGGCACCGTCCTAGCGCGAGGCCACGCACACCTGCCAAATGGGACATTCGATCATCGCCGGTCTGGACTCATGTATAGGAACACCACCTCCTCTACAGGAGGATTTATCCCTCGTTTCCCTCTCCCAAATGCACTACCAAAGGTAGGAGTTTCAGGAGGTTTGAGCTCCCGAACCCCCTCTCTGGCTACGCCACTGCCAGCAGCAGTTAACATCAAGAAGGAAAGAAAGGAGGGACATCAGGCTTGTTGCCTGTCGCTTCATGTCGCTTCAACGCTTCATGCTTCAAGATCATGCATCTCTTGTTGATGTTGAGCTCAGGTCACACTTTTTGGTATCGGAGAGATATCCACTGTGGTGTCGGGGATTGTGTCAACCACACCTTCTTATTTCAATAAAAGTAGGAGTCTATATGCTCGGTCTATCTCCCCGAACGTTACGGACCCTCACATATCTAAAACAGTGGCCCTAGAAGAAAGCATTGCAAGTATCGCAATTATATAAGCACAGGCTATAGTAGGCGTTGAATGAGTGTACATTGTTTCTTTCTTTTTCCATGTTAGGTCTATATACGCAACGCGTTATAGACGTAAACAAGCATGCTTCAGTAAATGAAAGGGGGGGAAATGAATAAGGGGATCCGCGTGACCAAGACGGTTAATGCTCTCTGCTAGGCTCATCACAGACATCTACCCACGTGTACACAAGACTGTCGTTCGCATGTACGTGCTTTGCGATAATGTTTTCATGCTGCTCCATCGCGGATTACACACATACATTTCCCATTAGCCATGAAATAAAATCTATACGATTTTTTTCGCAGGTTATGCCATGGTTACTTTGAAAGGGGGGCCTCGGCGGAGACAACACGATGCTGCAATGTCCAGACGGGACGCGTATATGATAAAGGTTAAAGCTTCGGGATTTCGGCTCGGTACGGCATGACAGCACTATGTGGTTGTAAGGCGTTTGCTTGTTTTGTAAGGCTTGTGTTAAGGCTTGCTTGTAGTTGTGAACTGTTTGCTTTCCTGCGTTTCCATGAACAGTAGCTTACGAAGAAATTACCTTGAACAACCTATAAATGTATCCATAGGAAAATGTCCACAGAGAAAAAAATTCCATGTCTACATAAGATTTTTTCCTCTTTCGATTTCCCCTAAACTTCTACCGTTCTTAGTCAGCTGTGTCCAGTAACTTAGCTTCGCAAAGCATTATTTATTTACATTTTCTATAACATTCTCAGCCTGGCTATTGAAAAGGCGAAATTGCCAATATGTTTAATAAACCTCCATATCCATATGTGTTCCATGTCAGAGCACTGCTGGTATAGGGGAACGTGAGGCACAGTGAGACAAAAAGGTCAGTCGATTTTTTTTTATTTCTGTACAGGAAAGCAAGCTTTGCATTTTTCACTCCACTAGCTAGAACATGTCTTCTTCTATACTGGCAATACAAAATAACCATTATTTTTGAAGCTATAATCTATAAAATTTCGAAAATATAAACAGTTAGTTCTTGTAACTGTCTGCCCCAGGCTCCAGCAGAATGTTACAATCAGTGGGGGAGTATGACAATAAGATATTACGACGAACTAATTGATGTAGAGCCAACTTCGAACGTGTATAGCAGGACTGGAAGTGTCTGTTGACGGGAGCGCACCGTGAGGTATAGGCAGGACGTCAGCAATATCGCTCCCATTAATCAGGATACATCGGGATCGACAAACGAATTCGGTGTTTTCTTGCTGTGTCTCAGAAAACTAACTTTGTATTCCCCCGCGGCATTCTCTCCTGTCAGAAACCCGACTTTATATAGAAGCAGTACTATTCACTTCCCTGGAGGAGGAGGAGGAGGAGGAGGAGGAGGAGGAGGAGGGGGGGTGGTGGTGGTGGTGGTGGTGGTGTACACTGCTTCAGTGTGCCCCATGTGCTCCCGTAACACCGTGCCCTGTCACACAGCATGTCAGCACGTGGCCATGTGGCTAGGCGAGCAAAGAACATGCCATCTTTTGATTCTAAATCTGAGTGATTCCGCTTTCATCTATACTAGAGTCATAACGCGAAGGATTCATGTCACTATTGTTGTACGCCACAAAGAAATGTCATCAAAATATTTTTCCTCGTCGAAATACGTCTGCCAATACGATTTGCCTACCTGACGCCTCCGCCATTTGTAGCATGAACTGATGACGATGTCGTACTGTTTGACGGACACAGTTACAGCTTCTCTTTTCTACCCGAATGAGGCAGATACCGGCAATGTCACATTCCCCTACAGGTAGAGCACGGAGTTCTGGCAGAAGTCACACAAGGAAGGGCACAATTACAACAGACAGATCATATACAGAACAACAGATAACAGCTGTCGGACAACATATGTTATTCATGTTATATACGTGCTGCATGTGATCTATCTCTTATTTTTATTTCACTCTGTGCTACAATTTGTCTGCAATGCCGAGTCAGCTTACATCACGCTGAGAAGAACGCAAATCACCCCTGCTAATATGAAGGCCACCCCACATTATGGGAACTTGATTTTCGCTACCAACTCCTTTACTGCTTATCTCATCTTCACAACGGACCCCCTCACATTGTGCCCAACGTTTACACCATACGATCACTTCCTCGCACCTACAAACCTTCGCACGATCTCTGTGTACGAGGTGCTTCCCGGAACCCGTGAGGATGAAGTGCTTCTCTGAAGAAAGTCATCTACGCAGGTCACCCATCCGAAACAGATACGCCAAATGGGCGCAGGAAACTCGAGTACAGCACCTTATCCCAACAAATCACAACCCAAATCTGCCACACATAGGACATGCGAAAGCCCCACAATGCTTCATTCGCAGACGGTAAAAGATGATAGATGGGGGGATAGCTCTGGTATGGCTCGACGACGTGGTTCGAAGCATAACTTTCTGCTTATTGAGCAAAGCTCTCCCGGCGCTCTCACTCGAGCAGTTAGTCGTTTGCTGTATATCAAGAAGATGTGGCACCTATACGACTGTAGGCCATCACAGTAACATGATGGGGTGACCGTATAAATGTCGACGCTCTGTGGGGCATGTCACTGGGAGCCGTTAAATGAAATAAGAATGGTGACTTTTGCTGGTGTTTCGAGTTTTATGTGTACTGCGTGCGTATATAACTCAGTCTTAGCTTCAACGTCCGAAGGTTTGGGGGAGCGTTATAGACAGCGCCTTTTTCTCTCGTTGATCTCTCTGATTTTTATTTATTTCTCTTTTCACACCCGCGCACAGTTTTATCGTACCTTGTCTGGGCGAGAGTCGGTGACATCCTCACGGAAGATTCTAGTGCAAGAAAAAGTGAAGGCACTGTTCACGGAGCCGAAGTTTCGCCCCGTCTTATGTTGGACATTCACACGGTGCTGGAATATCGGGCCTGGTGTACTGCGCACTTATTAGCAGACGACACTTAGCAGATGACACCGTCAGCGTCTTTTCCTGTCGTCTGCTACGGAATAGCTTGCGGCTGTGTTGTAGGATATTGTCCACGGTTAGCAGTGTACGTGAAGACACGACGTTGAGCGACTCGCGTGACAGCAGAAAGCTATGACGTTTTTCGCATCTTCCGCTGGAGTATTGTGAGGAATATCGCTCGATACACGGATACGGAGGAAAGGTGTGAGGAAAAGGTAATATCTACAGTACTGTTACTCAAGCAAGCGTTACACATTTCCACTGCCTTATAAAAATAGAAGAAGGTGTTTAGCCAACCCCAAACTTTGCAGACTGATAGCCATTTGTTTGAAATTTTATTGGAATTTTTTGCGAGCGTTATGGTCATGCCTTGATTTTTAATTTTTCTACTACAGGACCGTAACGCTCGGAAAAAAATCAAACAAATCTTCAGATAAATGGCTACCAGTCTGCACAGTTTGGGGCCGGCTAAACCCAGTCTTATATTTTTACGATGCGACCGAAATGTGTAACGTTTCCTAGACTAACCCTGTAGTCTCTGCTTTTCAAGCCCTCTGAAACGTTCGTCAAATGTGCTCCGGAGTACAGGGCATCCCAGCTACTAAATCTCGCCCTCTCCTTCCGCAACCGTCCAGTTGTCTCGCGGCGTAAAGCCACGAATTATCATTACCGAATTATCATTTTCGTGGTATCAAGTTTCGTGGTACCACCAAAAAGCATTGACGAGAACCTGTGGAACAAAGCCATTCCTATACGCTGTTCGGTGGAGGGGCACCTGTCAGAGAGCTGACCTTTCGGATTTGGCGACGAATTTGACAAATACGAATTTAAAAGTGATTTGACGATAGAAACTTAAATATGGCATCGACTGATAAAACTGAGTTTCGATTTGTATCGTTAAACCCAAGACTCTAGATGGTAGTACATGACAAAAATGTATTTCATTCGTTTTGTACACTTGAAACACACACCGTGGGAATGATAAAATGTGCCCGCCAAATAATAAGGGAGCTTTTAACGAAGCAATCAAACGCTGATTAAAACTGGTACATGGTATACGTCGATACGTTACCTCACCAACAATCACAGGTACAAGTAGTGAACGTTTTGGAATGTAGCACACGTTGTTGTTGACGCCTCCGTTTGTGACAACAACACTTCGTAAACTATCGGTCGCTCATGACAAATACCGAGAAATCCGTGAGGAGTGCTTATGGCAACAGCCGGCTTCAATCCCACAACAAGCAGCTATACAAGAGAATAAAAGGTACAACGGTCGCTGAATTGCGGTCCTCGTTGTGCTTCGTCATAGAGTGTTCATGCATGTGAGGCACAGACGTAAAAGCCTGCACGCGTATAGATGTAGGATCCGATTTTTGTCGAACCATCTTTTGGGAGAAAGGTTGGCAGTTGAAGCAAAAGCTGAGATATCCAAGGATGCGCTTTATCCATTACCAATTTGGCATCATTTTGCCAGTGAACGTGACAGTCTTCGTTTCAGACTCGTGAACGGATTGTGTGACGTCTTTCTATTTTCATGGGCGTAATTTAAGCGTCTCGAAACTAATACCATGTTGAACGGCAAGCCGGTTTAGAGCAAGCGCATCATAAAACTGAGTGCATCATCATGTGATAGGCCTGCCGTCAACCGTGATTTGTTGAGAACGGGGGCGTACGCCTTTTTTGTGACACACATGCAGTAATGTCAGTTGTCACAAAAAAGCGTGGTGGAGGTGCAACAACGTTGCTAGGCGGGAGCCATCAGTATATTCCAGGACGGGTTCTATGGGGAGTTAAAGAGGGGGTTATGGGAGAGGAGGATTTCACCCTCGTATCCGTCCTCCATATGCATGCACTACCAATGGCACGATTTGACGGGGGGGGGGGGAGTTAATAATCCCCCCTGGACTCACGAAGTCCCAAACTTGCCATTTTTTACGGTTATACTTCAGTCCAACATAACGTTCCAGCCGTTCCAAGGAACTGTGCAGATGATTGCAACAGGGCATAAAGAATTACCAAAAAGATTACGCAGATAAACATATTAAACAATGTAGATAAAATCCTTAACATAGAATGGCAACCCATTAATATTCACCGAATTGCACCTATTGAGAGTAATGCGGCAAGAGTAAGTAAAGCAAAGTAATGCGGTAATGCACCAAGCCAAGGTTTAGCTTGTGTAACTGATTGCCTTACATCAACGATCAAAGGACACTCCGTTTGGTCAATTCGCTCGCAGGCCATGCAAATGATTACGATATGAACCATATTTTCTACATCGGCTTTTGTTTAAAAGCTCGTGGAACAGTAAGCCATGTTCCTAGACACTGTCTGTGCTGACGAATGAAGAAGCTACTTCGTTGTCCACAGCGCGCTGAGGGAGCAAATACTATAGGGAGCCCGCTCCCCATAGCAAGTACCAAACTTGGCCATGGCAGCCTTGAGAGCGTGCTATTGCGGTATTTCGGAGGGCATTGCGACTGGTCCCGTCATCTAGGTAGCAATATACGAGGGTACTATTGCATTAATTTCGCATTTATTTTACTTAACAATTTAACTACAGCTTGCAAGGATTTGCGTTATTTCAGACAAAGAATACACCTCCCTTTCCCTGTACCGCTTCTTCAGAAAACTGTTTTCCTGGCTGTATATACGACTTCTTCCACGGGATTACAAGCATGTTAATCGAATATGAGCAGTAATGGCAAAAGGGCAAGGGTGCAGGCCAGCTGGTACATAATGAAAAAATGGAACCCGAGAAAGGGACAGAGGAGGGATGAGGAGTTTCGAGAACATGTCGTGTCATCCCTCCTCTGTCCCTTTTTCATGTTCCATTTTTCGGATATGAGCACTCCCTCATGATATATAGCATGACTCTAGCAGGTCTGATGAAATTTTCTTTCCTGCGATTTTGCTACATTCTCAACAATAGGACTCAACAAGTTATATAGGACATGAGAGAACTGATGTTCTGAGGCTGGAACAACATAGAAAAGACAAATACATACAAAGCCTCAATTTGCATAAGAAATTAACGATGATGTTATATACGATTATATATAACGATGACTATGTTATATAGTATTGAGCTATAACTCGTAAAATTCTGCAATATAACTGTCTTTAATCCATCGATCACAGGTCACAGCAACACGCACAAAAAGTGTTGTGGCGATCAAACTCCCTCTCTCACGTTCTTTGCGTGATTTCTACGACGGTTAAACTCAAGGATCATATTCGAGAATACACTCATACAGCTCCAGAACGCGTACCAGGATTCTCGGTCCATAGGAAGTACAGCTGGAAGAACTGCTCTCGGAGAATACAGCGATGAACACGAACAAAGCCGCATTTCAGAAACGGCTAAGCACTGTCACACGAAAAGTTTCGGCTCTATTTCTTATTTTTATTTTTTTACACTCCAAACCAAACCAACCAAAAATTTCGGCTTTACAGCCATCTCTCTATTTGAATAATTTAATAGCGCTCTCGAAGGATATGCAAAAATGATCGAGCTGGATAGAGATTTAAAATGTACTGAATGTGGTTTCAGAGACCCCTCAGGAACCACAGAAAGTAATGCAATTCGGAATTAAAGGTATACCCATGTGCTTTACAATGAATTTCTTTTGCCCGAGAGAGCTTTCCTGCAACCCATCTGCTCTATACATTTTTACCACTGTTCTATGCCAAATGCATTGCTATGAAGTTGAAGCTTGGCTTCACCAAAATTGCGAGTTACAAATTTTAGAAGAACGGCAGGAATTTTCTTAGCCTAACCGACATTCAGTGATGATGGTGATGTGATAAAGAAAAAAAGAAAATGGGGATGTGAGTCGCGACAAAGTCAAACTGACATTCAGTATTATTCCTCTACCTAACATTTTTTCCTGTTAAATCTGTATACGATTACCGAGTTCAATTAATATGTCAAATCTCTAATCTTCAGTAATAATCATTCGGTTAAATTGCCAGGTAACTCACGCAGTGGAAAAAAAATAAAATAAAATACCCATCAGCTGAAGTGGCCATTGGGAAGGACTGCTAATTTCTTTCTTTCTTTTTTTCTCTTCATCGACAAATGTTAAAGACATGTTAGGTGTAATCAAACTCCGGAAAAACATGTTTTTATATTAAAAAGTTTATATTTTGCAAGAAATCTGCGTTTCACCGCTATTTCTACAGGCTACAGAATGAGCTAACACAACACTGGCAGTAGCACGACCCCATGCATTTACAAAATACCGCACAAAAGTATTTAAAATAAGATACCATATACTGAGAGCCGATTGTAATTAAATATACAGCTTAAAATACTTGAAAACAAACGCATTTAAAATAAAGTACCAAATACTTCAAAAATATTTAAGATATATTTAAGGTACTTCTCTAATTTTCCCAGCGGGCAGAATATTCTTCTATAGTAAGCAGAGTTAGGACTGCACTAAAATGTTGTTTTCGGCTGGGAAATCCGTTCAAAATACGGTCTCGAGATATCGCCAAGCA
This sequence comes from Ornithodoros turicata, assembly GCF_037126465.1. NCBI lineage: Eukaryota > Metazoa > Arthropoda > Arachnida > Ixodida > Argasidae > Ornithodoros > Ornithodoros turicata. The sequence goes on from NC_088207.1 coordinate 43,735,746, forward strand.
AGCAAATGCTCATGGTGGGCTCCACGGTGTGACCTGAGAATGTATGCGGATCCCTACCGAAATCACCCCCTACCTGACGGTGTCCTTATATCACTCAAAGACAAAATGGACAAGAAGTTTACTAGAACAAAAGCGGGAAAGAAACAAACAAAACAAACAAAAACAGTGAAAGTCTGCGAGAACCTGGCAGCAGTGCAAAGACGATTGAGTAGATAATACCGAAAAAATATTTTAGATAGAGTACAAAATACTCCTTGGAAAAAGTAACTAGTAAGATACTAAATACTCCTTGGACAAAATAAACAAGCAAGATACTAAATACCGGGAAAAGTACAAGTCTGCACGACCCTCACTTCGTGGTCAGCAACTTAGTGTAAACCAGAGCTGCCTTATATATATATATTGTGAGAGCTTTATTGGATAGGTCAAATCGCCAGGGATGCTCACCAGAAAAAGCGATCGAATCTCGCGCGGGCTACAGGGAACCAGTCGACAATAGCGATGCGTCTGCATCTCATTCATTCTCACAATATGAGTGAGCAGAGCCTGCATGGAACCCTGAAGAGTTCTCACCGGTGATTGTCGTCAGCACGTCTTTTTCGCCATGTTCAAGGTGAGTGGGAGATCACGTTCTAGACGCAGAGTCAGGACCGTACTGGCCTCCGAAGCGACCCATTATGACTTCTGTATTGTTAGCATGGTCTGGCGGGTAAGCACAGCTATCCCCCTTCGAGAGGAGTTGTTCTCCAGTATATGTATAGGTTAGCGTTGGAGTGCGTGTATAAAGGTGCCTACCACCATAGGTCCTATACTTGATGACAATACACAGGCTGCTGCCTTATGTTTTTCGCCTCATACATTTTAGCCCAGCTGGCCCCCACGAAAAAGAAATAAAATAAAACAGTCATGGTCTCGGTTGACGAGCAGCGTCCATTGAAAAATTTAGTTACCTTTTTGGTTCTGGGTCTATACAGCAGATTGCTGATGTGACGCCTGCCGATTTTCTATTACTCCCAGGATTGGGCTAAACCTGAGCAAACGAGTGTGATGCACGTATTTTCGGCATGTTACATCATTTGTGACAATAGAGGACAAGGGACGCTTGCCCGCCGTATGTATGGTCGGCGCCCGTAGCAGAACGTGACCAAGCATACATGAGCGACGGACATAAAGCGCTTTTCCCTTTGCGACGGTAAGGTACACATACTGAAACCCCATCATTTGTATGTGTAATGTCGCGGGAACGGTCAATGTATGTCACGGGATCTTTACCTTTTCACACAGACAGCGACGGAGCTGGTAGCTCCAACAGAAGCAGACAGTTATATTGTTAACACGAACTCGCAAGGAGCAGTAGAGCAAGGCTGAATAGCAATTACTCATATTCGCTCTCAACCATACAGTTGAGTTCAACTGTGTAGCGCCAACTGTGGTCGACTTTCAAGAAGACTGACTGCAACTCGAGACTGAAGTGCATTTCCTGGTGCAGCTACATATTTTGGTCAGCTTATAACACGTGGCAGGTACACGAGTGAGATTACTACAGGTGAGACTAACCACGTAACAATCGCGGTTCAAATTGACCAACTGACCAGTGAGACTACTCCGCGGCGTATACAGGTTAGATTCAGTGACATGCATTACACTGTTCTTCGTTGGGTCTGTGAAGCTTCGGGAGAAAACTCGTATCGATTCTGAACATCAGTGATGCCCTGGACACCAGATGGAGACAAACTTGATTGGTAAAACGTGAAACGCCACCCTATAGTTACTATGGGAGCGATAGCCCTACACACACACACACATGTACATTGGATGGTGACGTGGCAGGCCACTCACCGACGCTATGGAGACAGTCTTACGTAAAGCTTCATAGCTTCATGACGAAAAGGAGAAGCGTGATACAAAACAGGAGGAAGAGAGAAGCACACGGGACAAGCTCACCAACTGGCCCAACACCTCGTATTGTTGTAAGCTCCATAGCTTATCATTTTAACACCTTACTAACAACGAGCTTTCACGTTATCGTTCTCGAGCAGCTGGTCTCACGCTAATTAGATTTCCAGTTTTCGCTACTACCATCATCACCACCATCGTCATCATCATCTATAGTTCGGATTGTACAAGCATGAAATTAATGTTGACCTGCAGGTGAACGTATACACCTTGACGAATGACAGTCTACCTCTTCAGCACAACCCCCGCCCCCGCTCAGGCCTGATAGATTGGTCTGATCAGGCTGGGCCAGGTCTTGGGCCAGATCTTGGCCAGGTCCAAGACCAGATCTCTGCCAGGAGGGGCATTGTAAATCGGCACCGCATCGATCAGCTTATTTCATGGTGTCTTACTTAGGGTATGAACCTGGCAACCAGGTCCGTTCTCTTAGTTGAGTCGCAGATAGAAAAAGCCAACATTTATCGCATACTGATACGATTGGCTTCGCATGAAGTGAAGTCTGCTGGTATACAAGGACCGACTCTGTTAAAAGAAATATCTTGACCCCTTCTCCATGGGGTTACCCTAAGATACGTCACAATACGAAACAAAGTCTAATCTAGCTCAAGCAAACAACAGAAAGTTCTTCTGTCCTTATTCGTGCAAAATATTGCAAATGAATCATACCGCAGCCAAGCGGACACTGCTTTCTTTTTCTGAAAACCATGGAACGAAGTGCTAAACGAGGAAACCGTTGATTATAACAAAGAAGAAAAAAACGCGGAGTTTACAGGGTTTACGAGCTCCTACACATCCAATCCGCGATGAACCTAGATGGGTTCAATCCAAGAACCAAGGCACACAAACGCCACGTACCTTGCAGAAAGCAGACACGAGCCGCGAGCCGTCCGAGATGCCAATGGTCAAGTGCGTCAGCCTCCTTGACCACCGTTCAGAATCCAGATCCAGATCATGCTCGCTAGAATCGCTGCACGCAACTCGATGAACCTCGTCGGCTGCCGTCGATGCCCTCCACCAAAGACTATCCACAAAAGCGATAACTGTTCTTCATCAAGAATTTTGGGACAGAAGACCAACTCTTTTGAGGGAAGTGCGCGGGACCATCACCTGGAGGCAACCAATTTGAGGCTTGAGCCCACAAGCATCGACGGTTCAGAGGTCTCCGCCTTCCTTCTCTCCCAATTGGATATTCTATCCAGGTTTCTGGGGGTTCTCGATGGGATCGCGGGCGGAGTCTTCCAGCGCGTCGCACGGCGACAACAAAAAGAGGGAGTGGCTTAGCGTTGACGGCCCCTCCCACCTATTGTCGCTTTCCCCCTTTAAAGTGAGCCAGACTGCCTCGGTGTAGGGGTTCACTAATCTCGACTTCAGTAGCGCTAAACCGAGTGTAACCGGAGAGTGCGGGCAAAATTCTCCCCATGTCGGTTTCTCGCGCAGATGGTTCCCCAAACAGGTCCTCAGCTAAGAAACATTTCGACGGTGCCACGCAGTACACGGGACTTGCACATTCGAAAGAGCATCAAGAGCGAAGCATACGATGAAATGTGGGGGTTGGACGCTTCCGTCTGTCATGCAAGACAACGATGGTGAGAGTGTGGACAACTATATACCAGATCATAAGCTTCGTCATTGGAAGTGGAGTTGCTGTGCGGAACTTGTTGCTATGCGGATAAGGAGCCTGTTTCTGACAACGATGGTCAATGCCGAGGCCGTAAATTAAAACCCAGTATTTTTTACGAACCTGTGAAGATGAGTCCCCGATATTGATTACACAGAATTCCGAAACGAAAGTGAGTATTAATTAAAGGGCGCGTACGGCATACTTCAATAATGAGAACTCGGCTGTTTCATGCTGCGAACTAGGTACCTCCGTTTCAAAGTGTCACTTTCCATTACGGTGTACGTTGTCCAGGCTTTTTTTTTTTTTCACCAGCCCACAGGTACTGCAGCAACAAACCGGTGTAGTTAGCGAACTCTTAACACGTACGTTCAGCACTTAAGGCACACACAAGGCCAACCATTGCACAGAAATGATGCCGTTGTCTCTGCGATGAGTAAGCCTTTTTGTGAAAATTAACTTATCACCATAAAAGTCACAAAAAGGCGTACGTATGTCTCCCGTTTTCAGCAAATCGAGGGAGAGAACGATATGCCATTCGGGATGGTGGGACAGTTCCAGTCACATTGGCGCGGTCGTTCAACTGCAATGTATTTGCACGTGGGCACTCGTTAAATGCGTGCAGCTGCACACGGAAGCCGTGCAGCTTTAATGGGCATCAAATGGGCTTTAATAAAATCCGTGTTTTTCTTTTCCTCCATATCCCTATATACGACTGTAGTGAATAGGGACACGGAAGTGCTCTAAACCAGTAAGTGTTTTCGTTTCTATTATGTGACATTGTTTAAACAGTTTTGGGGTTCAAACTTGTTCCGAAGCATTTTCGTGGGGGAAGAAAAACATACATGATGTGGGAGTATCGGAGTGCCATGCCAGTGGAGTGTTTGCGTTGGGGAGCCCGAGTGTCAGCTGCGGTGCACGGACGTTCGACATAGACCGGAATGGAAATTGTGTTTGATTCGCACTTTTCTGTCACCAGGTTCGACAGTTTCAGTAAGCGGTTTTAGTGTTTGACTCTCTTGCGATGTGTATCCTGCGTGCTGTTGGTCATTTGCGCTTCTGCTAACGCTGACTGCAAGCGTTGTACCTTGTGTTTACGTGCAAAACACCGTCAGTTTCGCGTCCTCTATGTACAGAAGTCTGCAAGTAGACGAGGATCATGTGCGTATAGTTGGGGAAGAGGACGCTTTGTGGGAGATACAAGGAATGGTGATGTCACTAGTCAAGCTGCCTTGAATGGATGGACGAACGAAAATGTTGGGGAGTGTTTGTAGACAGGAAGGTTTTCATGATAATCGTTTGAGAAACGCGATAAGCCAACGGCCTTGTTCCTCTAAACTAGCTTAAGTCACGTTGCAGTAAATGAGGCAATTAAACATTAGAAGGACAAGCACGACACCCCAAGCAGCACAATGTACTGAAAGTTGAGTGCAATTGGGGTGGACGGTATGTGTCTCATCAATGTCCTTTAGCTTCACGACGGCGTTCAAGGCCTTCCACCTACCCGTCCACCTCTAATGCACTCGACTTTCAGTACATTGTGCTACCTGGGACAATCCCCACAACGCCCAGTTGCACACCTCAACTGAATAATGGCGGTTGAAGGGCATTTACATCACGTTACATCAATTACATCACGCTCTTGATCTTTGATTCGGCAGCTTACTTTACCGTCGTATCGTTTTCCTATAGCGATTCCGGTCCCTAAAACTCCCATCCATTCAACGGGCTTTAGAAGACCCAAAGACGACGTTGACCATGACGGTTCTGAAAACACGACAAGTCCATTGCCTTATTCACCTGAAGCGGCTTAAATCACGTTGCTGATGAAATATTACAGACATCGTTTCTCGTTAAAATAGCGACGTCGCGATTACTCTCATAAACAATTATCAGAGTCTAAATTGGCATCCCGCGTTGCCCAATATTGTATGCCGACAAAAATCGGCTTTACACACTTTACCCGCTTGGAAAATTGCGCGGATCTCAATCGCAACTAGAGCTTTCGCCATCGTGGTTCAGACAGTTTCCCAACTTACCCGTTATCCGAACACGACTTTAGAAGTAGCCTGTGCATATTACTTTCAAAGCATACACAATCACAAACAGAACACCAAGTGAACAACAAGTCGGAAAACGCCAGTACAAAGAATATGTGCGAGATGTACGCTTCACTGCATTGCTCCTGGACAATGCAGGCAGAGTACGCTTTAAAGGAGCATAGAGTCAGCTGCATGACTGGCGATAACCGTAAGGCCTTGAAAAGTGGACAGGACAGGACAGGACAGGACAGGACAGAAAAACATGGAGAGGTTAGTCCCGACCCGAGGATAGGTTTCTATTGCATGAGGGAGGATTCGAAACGTAACTGAACAGCCCTATGACATCATTGAGACTGAGTAGCCCGCAGATTCATGCCCGCAGGACCTCACTCCGTGCGAAGTGGAGTCAACTTAGAGTCAACTTTGACAACATCAGAATTCGGCGACCAATGACAATTCAGTATGGTGATGAACGGCTGTCACTACAGTAAGTGTAAGAGTAAAGGGTTCCCCTCCGCGATGACATGAAGTGCAACAATGACTTCCGCTATGCCTCGCCTAGACGAGAAGGGTCTCTTGCAGAGCTAGCTAATACTTAGGCTGCGTTCACACGGGGCACCAACTATGAGCTGTTGTGGAGTTGGTGGCAGTCGGCTGACATCACCAACCTCCGCCAACTCGGGTTGCTCCGAATCGGTCACCGACCGAAACCTCCAGAAAGTTGGTTTGTTTTCTGGCCAATCAACGAGAGAAGCATTGCTACGGGGTTCCCGATGGCGTGATGTGATTTCGTTTGTGCGGTACTACCCGGCAAGTGTTCAGATCTTGCATGTGTAGCTGAAAAATAATTCATCTTTTAAGTAAGGTCATACAAAGCATATCTATAGGCATCTTTTTTGAAGAAAAGGCACCATCAGTTGGACTCGAACCCGCACACTCCGATTGCCGCAAGGTTCCACGATGACTCATCATCATCCTGAAGTTTCAATTTGCAATCGATTTCAACTGATTTCAGCCCATACACTACTAAAGAAGGTGACTGACAGGACGCTGTGTTATCCAATGCGTCACGCAAGAAGAGAAGTAATGTTTACACTACTGATGCACCATTATGTTAGGTTCTTGTATATTACTGCCACGTGTAGACCATGCACTTCAAACCACGAGTATCACCGTTGACAACTTATCCGATAATCAAGTGGTGTTTCGTTTTTTTTTTTTTCAACTTGATTTGATTATTAATGTGATTAAATTACATTAAGTTGGTTAAGGGCTCTAATCAACTTAATGTAATCTAATCATAATCACTTAGACACTCATTTAGACGGCAAGCGCAGAAGTCAGCTTTAATGTCGGCAATAGCACGTCACTCATAGTTATAGCCCTTTTTTTCTCTTTTGGGAATAGCAAGTCAGCCTTGGCTTGTCTGACGTTTTCCCCCTTTCCTTTATCTTTAATAAACATATCCACCACCACCCTCCCCCCATGGGCACGCGCTTTTAAAGTTTTCCATTGGTTACCACTCATGTATTCATCTGAACAAAGAACTTGTTGGATCGGTCTGCTATATGCACCTTCCTCATTGCACAATTAAAGAGGAAAAAAAGTATCGTGATACTGAATCGACTCAAATCAATGATGACCCGTCAGCACTGCCCACAATGCGCTGACAGGTATAATTATTTTGTCGTGTCATCCTTGCTATCCACAATGGTGTGTATTGTCATGCGTGCATTGCATTGTCATCAAGTAGCGCTGTGGATGTAGCAACCTCTCCACCTATCCCCTACTACAATCTCCACCTCACCAATTACAATTGTAATAAAAGTAACAATTAAAAGCACAAGGTTGCCGGTGTATATATGGTTGCTTTTTACACATCGTTCGCGGATCGACGTAAGAAGCTGTTTCGAGTGTTGGCTTTTATGTTTTTTTTCTCTAGAGACTTTGTTTTGCGTTGCTCCCACTGTTGCGTGCTTTAGGCGATAGCATTGTGGCCTGGTACCGGACTTGAGAAAGAAGTCGAGGATATGGGCCTCCCCTTACCAAAACCTTCTGGAACAACGACAGATTGCTTGCTCATCACATCATTCTGTAGCAGGATGTCCGCCAACGATGCGTCGCTCAAAGGTGTAGATATTGTTGGACAGCACGCGACCAGACGCCTGTAGTGGGCCATACTTTTCGTGCTCCATATATCACTGTACCTGAAATATAAATTGTTCTGAAACGTCATGAAATAGAACGACTGCCAATGGATGGCCCACTAATTTCCAAGGGACATCCTCGCGGTACGAGTTCCTACACGTAGTAATACGGTAATAGGCACTTAGCTGATGCGTCAGGCGCACAAAGGCCTTAGAGCCGGGTGGTTGGTATTCGCACATCTTAGCAGATATAGCAGTACGCTTAAGGTGCCACTACGGAGTAAATCTCGTGTCTTCAGAATCCTACCAAAGTTATGTTACTGAAGTCTTTATGTCTCGCTTTACATTCCTGCAAAATATTTTGGCTCCACTTGACGCGAAAGCAAGAGAAAATTAATTTCTATTTTTGAGAACTGTGACGTCATGTTAGGTTCCGACAGAGAGCCCGGCTCTCATCTGGCAACGTTGTGTCCCTTCGCGTCTTCCGTGGGGGTGTGTAGGGGGGGGGGACTCATTTTTTTGCACTCCGTTAGCGGAGCCCCACGTGACATATCCTCCGATCTTCGACATGACACAAGGAGGGAGAAGACATCCTCCATTTTCCCCTCTTTTGATTAACGTCACGTGACGTCTCCACCAAGTGACCCTCCCCGGGCGCCGGCGTCGTTGCTAGGAGACGAGCGCCCTATACAGAACATGACATCATTGCAATTCGTGCGCTTATGATTACGTCACCCGCTCCTCGCGTCATCGAAACTTGTGGAGGCTCAGCAGATCTTCAAAAACTGACAGCAATGCACAGCGTTTTTAAACAGGATTGAAATATCGCGTTCGCGTATAGAAAACCTTGAGGCACCTTCTTTTCACGGACTAAATAAAATAAACGCTGTTTTCCCGAGTCGGGAGTGGCACTTTAAAATAGTACTTCTCCGCATAACGCGCTTTCAGCAAAGCGTAATCCCGAATGACATCGTGTTCTATGTTCTCTCCCCTGATTTGTTGAAAACGTGAAGCGTACGCCTCTTTGTTACACGTATGCAGTTATGTTAATTGTCACAAAAAGGCGTACGTCCCGCGCTTTCCACAAATCATGTGTGAGAACGGCATCTCAAAAGCGATAAAAACTCCAGGGCATGGTACGAAAAGCACAGACACTGTGGCACTGAACTGGCAATCAATCTTTCTTCTTTCAAGCAACGCTCCTATATGCTCCACCCTTTTCTCAGACCGCCTCTCCTTGTACTACAATAGTTCTAACCTAATGGTTAATTAAACCTAATGGTTTTAATGGTTAAATGATGTGGTAATGGTTCTGCAATTGTTGGCATTGGGCGTGTTATGTGTGTGAAGTTCGCTGGGATAGTCTGTAGCCTTCAACATATAGCCGAGTCAGCGCAGTGAGACACGAGCAGAAAGTAACATAGAGGAGACACTGATAGAAATATCAGCACAGAAAACAAGAACTGAGGAAACAGACAGCACGACTGCTTACTCTCAACTGGCAGACATCTATTGGCGAAACAGTGTATAACTATATAGAGAAAAAGCAAGAAAGACTAAAAGGAACGCGTGCATAAGCTCAACATAAAACCAGGATCTTTCACGGCCTTGTGGTATCGTTCAAAAGAGTTTCTCTCCAAAAATATACGTCTTTTGACCAACGACCGGATTTCATACAGTAGCATGTCAATCTTCTGTCAGGCCTGATGACACCTCTCTCTGGCCCCATTCGCCTGTCAGGAAGACCGCGAGGACTACCCTGGCCAGCTGAACTCTGTATCGCCGGCTGTGGTTTCCTAAAAGATGGGCGACCAGCCACTTTCCCCACACTGAAAGAGACTACAACATTAGTCCCGCTCCCGTTGTACCGCATTCTGACTGCCTTCTAGTGGACATTGCTGGACACAACTCGCTTACCAACCGGGATGCTCGAGAACCGTTGCTCTGTGGGGTGTGGGGTAGAACAGTGTCCAAGATGTGGAGGAGAGCGGGCAACCACCTTCAGCTCGTGATACGAACATCTTTTGTGGCAACCCTGAAATGGGCAAGCAGTTCTTCGTTACAGTTGCTCCCCATGGCAGCCCCGTAGTGTCGTCCTGTGTATGTTACTGTGAGAGCCGTCCATACCCCATGCCATGACCAGCGCTCCCACTCTGAGCGGCGACGCGACGCTCAGCTGCAAACCTTGGAGTACCCACGTGACCGATTGACTTACGTTGACCAGTACTATGCCAGTACCCAGTTGTGCGGGAGATGACATTCTCTTTGCGTTCATCGTCTTGCCCTGGACCGTCGCTGCAGCAATGGCGCGTAGTTTTGTACTCGTAACGTTAATATATGAGCCTCAATAAATATACTCGTCTGCCTCTACGTCCTCTGCCTTTGTCCAGCCTGGCCACCTCACATTACACTTATTAACGCAGAACAGAACCCGGCTTCCAAGAAGAATTACCCACAATGATTGCCGTTACAGAAGAAGGTCCAATATTGATGTTTGGCGTTTTTTGCGCAACAGCATCGGAGAAGAAGGTCCAATAGAGTGGTCTGTGACCTCTGTGACGTACAACTCTTCAAAGCAGTGTTACAGTATGGTACCATGTGTTTCCATTGAATGAAGCAGCAAACAGGATAAATCCCAATACGCGTACTCGCTGACCTCATCGACCCTGATACGTATTATGTAAGGCTCAGTTCAGACTCAAACTCAGAAATTACGTGGTTGACTGTGTGCATTGTGGTCCGTAGCAGTCCAACTGCATTCAGGTGAAGCCATCAATACGAACGCAGATCCAGAAATATAGTGCAAAAAGGCTGCTATGATTCAATGAAGCCCGAAGGACAGAATGAAACACAACCAAAAATCAAAAAGTTGCGTTTGGTGTCATTCGACATCTGAGGAGATAGTGCAGAATCCAAGAAGCACTTGAAGACCTGGTAAGTGTATAAAAACTAAGCAACTGAAACGGAAATTAGAAACAAACATTAAAATGTTATCAGTGTGCATGCAAAATCCAACAAGCCATTAAAATCCAATCCACAGAGCGATAAAACAAATGCTGGTGATATGATCCATACTGAAAAACCCCGAGACGAGGGACACGGAAAAAGGAGACACGGTAAGGGGTCCCCCTTTTCCGTGTCCCTCGTCTCGGGGTTTTCCAGTATGGATCATGAAAAAATTAGAACACGGAAATCAGGATTAAAAATTGAGCAACACGCAAAAGTATGCTGCTGGATTAGAATCAGCTCAAAATATGCATAGTTATCGGCATAACACTGCCGGCCCTTGTTTAGCACCTGAATGCTGGCACTTGTCAGCTTCATTCCCCTTCTAAATCTGCAAGTGTACAGAGTGCAGTGTGAGCAAAAATTTTGCTAACCAGAGCTCATCGAACGTCCACTCCCGACTCGTCGATTCAGTTCAATCTGCGTTCAATAGTAACGCCCGGTTCAAATATGGCGCCTAGATCTCCAAAACATGGCGTCGTGTGTGGGCAAGTGCGCACCTAAGTTGACGCTACTTTTCTCATATGTTGATATCAGTTGATATATTTATGACGCCGCTACCCGAAATGTGAGGAGTGGACACTGAGATCAGTGGTTGAAGCCAGTTACTGCTATCGTTTCAGCTTAATGATGGCAACTATTGAACGAGGTTTTTTTATAACATAATAAATGGAGCGAAGATGGTCGAGCCGATTTTTGAGTACCAGTTCCGGCTAATCCTTATTGGTGACAGCACAGTTGGAAAGAGCACGCTTCTCAGGTCTTTTACAGACGGCAAGTTTACTGACATTTCTGACCCCACTGTTGGTGTCGATTTCTTTGCACGACTAATCGAAGTTAAGCAAGACGTCAGAGTGAAGCTGCAACTATGGGACACGGCGGGTCAGGAACGCTTTCGGTAAGAATATTGCCACACAATTACCCTATTACGTAAGCGAAGTATGTGTGTTTGTGTTGATAGAATGCGTGCTCATTTAATGGTACGCGTGACATGTGACTACACAACATGATCGTAACGTAGAGAAAATTAGATTATGGTACTGCGCGACCTAAAGGTGTTTGAAATGGTTTCCTGTGCATCTTTGTACTGGTGCCAATGGTACAGCTTACTGATGTATGGTCTTGTGTGGAAGTATCTTGAGTAGCAAACGCTCAGAACATTGACAAACAGACTGTGGTCTCGCGTGAAACGTTTCAAGCTTTGTTCTGACCCAGTTGTACTTGTACCTTTCTTTGTACTTGTTCCTTTCTCACTGCTCGTGATTGCTTTCAGCTCGATCACAAGGTCCTATTACCGCAACTCAGTTGGAGCATTATTGCTGTACGACATAACAAGACGGTCGACGTTCGAGCATTTAGTGGACTGGCTGTTTGAAGTGAAGAGACACATCGAACCTCAGAAGGTTATCTACCAGGTACCAGGTTTGTTTAATATTTCGAAAACAGAAGTAACTTATGCCCCACATTAACAACTATGAGGAACTGGACTGAGTGCGGTAACACGAGACACAGATTAAGCAGACAATGCCTCCTAGGGTGCCTTGTGTTTCTCGTGTTACTGCATTCAGTCCAGTTCTCTTTTATGTTGTACCAACAAGCCGAAAAATCGGTGTTGCTTATTAACAACTACATTATGGTCATTTGAGGTTGCATTACAAAATGCCCTTGCTTGGTGAAAAATGTTAATTAGCTGTTGTGTCCTGGGTCGGTAGGCAATTTGTAAAGATAAGAACCTATTCCTTTTCTGGATTGCACTTTGGAACCTCTCCAAAAGATAAAACTAATACAATTGGTAGCCGCCTGACCTGTCTGTCCTCTTTGTCAAGTTATTTCGGACAAAGCATTTTATCACTGACCGTACACGAACCATCCCACGCTTCTAATGAAATGTGGAACTAATTGTGTTGCCCCCCTCTTTGTCCTTTCAACATTGATCAGCTTATCTGTATAAATCTACCATGGAAGATACGTGGAGAATGAATAGAGAATGAACGTAGAAAGCTTCAGTGTTGTTTTCGGAATGTTTGTGAAGACGTTGTACTAGTGAGGCATCTGTGATAATCATCATGGTGGTGGCATAATATGCAACCTTGCTTCTTCAGCACTTATGCAGTTTACGTCTCACTGAAGAACCCAGAATTAATTTCAGTCTTTTCCACCTCCAGGTTGTGGCTTGTAAGGCCGATATGGAGTCAGCACGCGAGGTAAGCACGGAGGAAGGGGCGGCATTTGCCGAATTCTACGGAGTGCGCTTCCTGGAAACTTCGGCAAAGACGGGCTACAATGTGGAAGAGACTTTCGAGACGATAGCTTGCGACATCTATGCCAAGCTAGAGTCTGGGGAGTTCCGGCTGGAGGACGGCTGGGACGGCATCAAGGCCGGCTTTGCACGGCCTAGTCTACAGCTGCACACGGATATTCCAGAAGCAAAAGCCGAGACTGCGAGTTGCTGTTAAGATTCCAAAATATCCCATTCAGTAGCAAACGGATACGAACGAAGTACAGTCCCTGCTAGGTGTGCGTAGATCACTGCTTCGTGAACGTAGCATTATCGTAGAAATGTGTTGCATGCTGTGCGGATGAGGCAAAAAACCGAACAACCCACGTGCCGGTGTCCTTGCATTCCACGCTGATGCTGTAAATTTGCTTGAAAAGGGAATGCGTATACGGTCGAAGGGAGAGAATGTCCCGTCCTATGTAAAGTGTATCTCGCAGGTGTTACTTAAGGATGGAGAAAAATGGAAAGCCTACGTTGCTTACAACATCTTGAATTTTTAAATGACAGCTCATCATTTGAGCCATGGTGTTGCGAGCGTATGGATGCTTTCGTTCGTTGGTATTGACGACCCTCCTCGAAGGGTGACCATTCTTAGTTCTTGGCCATAGTGAATGCAGTTGGAGACTCCTGCTTCTAAAGTGTGATGTAGAGAGCTGAGCTTTGCTAGTATGCATAGGACTTTATACACATCTCATAGAAGACTCTTTATGTGGATTCACAAGCAGACATGCACATAGTGCTTCATTCTCTGTCACATTATTCAGCAGAGGTAGTATTGCCACTGGCCAGACTGCATGTATCCTTATCAGACACAGTTCCGCTTGTCATTCGAGTGCCTGCATCCGTTGCTTGACTTTCAGCTACTAAGAACCACGAGAAACACTGCATTTTTATATTGAAAGAATTTTCGTACAATCATGAATTTCATACTTGGGGGTTCCTTTTTAACCCTTTAATCATGTGTGATGAGCTGAGCTTGCCACGAGTCATCTGCCATGTTGCAGTTTATAATGAGCGCACCTCGTCATGCATCTTTCGGTGCCGTTCGTACGGTACGTTTGGTGTATGACGATGTCAGCTCGTTACGTAACGTCACGTAAGGCCATTCAAAGTTTAGAACCATAAACAAATTAAACCATTTGGGTATAATTTATGCCTGAAGACAGGAAGCGTTAAGCTGTGAGGTGAAAAATGTACAGTTAACTTTGGAAGATCTTAGGTGGGCAGCCTCGTGACCTCGAGATCTAGGAAGATCTTAGGTGTACCTCAAAGTGAATACTTTACCAAAGGGAACATAGCCTAAGCGTACTGTTGGGGCATGTTTATCAACACACATAGTACAATGTGGCACCATGGGTAGAAGGTTATAGCGTGATTATGTTTATCATTTTGTTGTTAATGCTTCGTACACAAAGCACTGATACTTGAGTTATAAAGGTGCAATAATTAATTAATTACGGTAAAGTCAGAAACAGTACAGAAAAATGAACATGCCATGTGACGTTCATAAGAAGCCTAAGCTTAGCCTCACTTTATGAAAACTACCCTGACAGGTTAAGTTAGGTCAGGTTAACTCTATGATAACTTTAGTCATAATGGATAGTGTGATACTGTGCTTGTCACGTCCCCAGTGCCACTGATAGTTGCTTGGGCTTGCAATGGTGCTTCTGCTGCTGCCCGCATATTATCATTTACTCTCTAGTTTCGTCATCCGATAGAAAAATAATGCTTCTCATTTTGTAGCATGTCATATTGTAACATAATTTAGTCTCCCATTCACTTATGGTTCCATTCTGTTTGAAATCAATCTGTCTTTAATTGTACTTTGTCCCTTCAATGCGGAGTCTTTTCACAAAAAAAAAAGCACTTTCTTCACTTTTTGTCATAGCAGTTTTGTGTACATTTGTAAGAATATAATTTATGTATGGTGTGTTTTAAATTTCTTTAAGAGACTATAAAGTTTTATTCTGCTCATACTTTGTGTCATACATATGAGAACGTGCGTCTCTAGGCAGATTACGCATAGGGACGGTGGTAGCACTGCCCGAGTGGGTACCACCAGGAGAGCATGATGTGTAGGTTCCTGCACGTCAGTGTTCTGTCCCATTATGTAGTGCTGGCTAATGTTGTGCTATCACCATACAGATGATATTTCCTTTTACACTTTACCTTTTTATTTCTTCTTTATTCCCCTTTCCTGTATAATTTTTCCCAGTGTGTTGTGGTCTCCAGTCGTGCTGTTCTTTATTAAGAGCTACGAAACCCCCAGTGCTGGGCGAAAAAGAGGAACAGAGGAACACGAGACACGACACTGCACTGATGCACTCACGACGGTTGTCGTGTCTTGTTCTTCGTAGCGTCCTCTGTCCCTCTTTTAGGCCTAGCACTGGGGGTTTTATCGCTTATAATAATGAATAATAAACCAGCACAGATTTTAACCTTTTTCAACATTCTGTTCGTATTGCCCTACATCAATGTTTAAAAATATTATTTAACAGTATCTCCGCGATCCAGGATTTTTCTGATGGGAGGACCCGGTCTTGGACAGCATGCTACGTATACTCAACATAAAATCAACTGAAGCATTTGTTGACGCCAGAAATTCAAGAAATAAAACGCGGGGGAGTCCACGCACTCGAACTCCCCTTCTAGTTGAAACTAAAAGGAGGAGGCAAGCAAGCTGGTGTATACGATTGAACGGTAACGTCTCCTTGAGTCGGAGGAGTAACGTGGAGACGAAAACAGGACGGGACAAGATCCGACACGAAGACTAAAAGATCCGCGCCTGTCACCGCGGCGCTCTTTTGACTTCACATGCTGCTCATTTCATGTGTGCTCACTACATGTGTTTATGGAAGGAGGGATCTGGGACTCATCTTGTCACTACCTCGTTCAGATTTAGGGATCTCGAAATTTCGTGAAAGACTGCAAAACAAAAACTTGCGAAAGCTTTTTATTTGACCTGGCGTTATCGCTGGTGGGCAGGAAGCCCTGCTTTGCGCATAGCTTTTGGATGACTTGTCTCATAGGAGCACAACTGATAAGATAGGCAAGTGCTCGTTGCTGGCGGATAGAGTGCCGAATTTGGCACCGCGGAACACTTTCAGTGCAGGTCGAAGTTAGCCCGGAAAGCTGCAAAACGGCTAATCTGAAAGTTTACTACTTCTAGCCTCCAGTGTGTAATTAGGTGTCGGAAATTATGGATTTCCCCAGCATGCTCTCCGGTATTACTACACCCACCCTCCACCCCCCGAAACACAAAAAAAAAAATAAAAAATAAAAAATGATGTCATTCAGCTGCGTCTCAGTGAAGCGACAGCAAAAAAAGCAGCTCTTGCTGTCGCAACTCGTTTGTCCCGGCTTGATCGGAAGGTGGCAACGCACCGAGGAAAACGTGCTGGCAACGTTTCGATTCCGCAACGGATCCTACATCCTACACAATATTCAGAAAGAGTCGATGACTTCCACTTTCGGGCACCCCCCATATGCACGCCACAGATAATATCCACCAGGAATTTGCGCCGTTCCAGGCTCTCTTTCCCCCTAATTTTGAAGCCTGCAGCAGTTCTAGCGACTGCACATGGGTGATGAATGCAAATTACGGAGGCTGATTCAACAACTAGAAGAAGCACAATACATACACACTCACCAACGCCAGGAACTGTGAAAAGGTTCGAATCCTCCCCACTGGAACTTGCTGGCTTTTCGTCAAGCTACCGCCTTTGGGTATAGACAGGAATGAGAAGCACGTGGTTTGAGATGAAACGAACTCGGGGCGCATGGGAAAGTGCACATGAAGTTATCAGATATATGATTGTGCAGTTTCTGGGAGGTGCCGACTCTCTCGGTTGCTTTACCTCACCTAGCACAGTCGGATTTTTTATTTTTTTTATTTTTGCGATTGCCTGACCAAGCGAGCACAATGGGCTGAAAGTTGAAGTACAGGGCTCTGCGGCTCTGCATTTCATTTCGCAGATCTGCCCAACACCCAGAAGAAGCAACCTTGAACTACCCTTCCTCCCCGTGCACTCGCAGTGTTAGTGCACTTGGGATGGCTGGAAGGATGGGAAGTGCATATGTCCAGGCAGAATAAGCACCAAGAGTTAGTACCAGCGTATCTGATTTTCACGCTCCTGGGCAGTGTATGTTTCGTGTAGAATAACTAGTTGTTTTTCTGCTACTACACTGTGCGTCAATCAAAACACAGAAGACGATAACAGAAGTGGACGTTCTTCTGTGTAGCATAGTCCGCTTTGTCTACTTAGCTGCTCATAACTTCTAGGGATGTGCACTGTTGCTACATTTGAAACTGTTGCTACATAAAACCGTAGGATCAGCAATTTCACCGTGACTCTGCATATTACTGCAGACAAAAAAAAAATAAAAATAAAAAATCTGCAGAAACATGGGTCGAGATTGCAGGTCGGTCTCAAATTTAATTACACGCTGATTGTTAAACGAACAATAAGCAAAGACCCTCCTAGCTGTAACATGCAAGAGCGGTCGGTAAGCGACCCCAACGTGCTACTTCACCTTCCTGTCAGTTCGCGCCTTCTGCACAATATTGTATTGAATATGCTTCTTTCTTCCTCTTTTTGTATATATACCGTCAATGGCGCGAGCTCATTTACGTAAGGGCATCTGTGGTGTAGGTGGACACAACTGCTATTTTCAATCTGATAAGACCTATATCCTTCCCTTCGAGGTGAAGGGATAACTCCCGCATTCCATTACCACGGCCATAAACTCGAGGTCCCATAGCGGACCCCTGTGCTACATGCGTGGAGAAATTGAAGAGGTAAAATAATTTTGACGTGTAGTATTACCCGTGTTACATACTCCACTTCGCTCCAAAACAGCCAATAATGTACAAAACAAAAGGACACGAGTCGTCCGGTACCTATAGCAGAGCAGACCCAGTTTGGAAGGTCCGGGTTTTTAATTTTGGGACAACAGTACAGGAAAAGCTGCTTAATGACACGGAAATGTATTAGATTGGGAAACGAGCAGATGTACATGCCCGTGCTGAGGCGTGAGGCTCAGCAAGACCTCAGAGTCAGTCCTCTAGCTAGCAGGGTTGCGGACCAGTGGTGTTTCTCCTGTGTGCGGCAAATGAGAAGTGGGGAGGATGATTTAAAGTGCCTCAATAAAAACCTGAGCCTCATTACTTCTTAGGCCTGTCCGAAACCGATAGATGATCTAAAGGATATGGGATGGGCATTGCGTACGATCAATCCCCGTCGTAGGGTACCATTCGTGTTAACCAGTCCCTTGTTACCTGCTTTCCGAAGTTCTGCTGCGAATATTTCGCGGTCGCTCTCCGCATGGACGAAGCGATAAGGGTGCATGTGAGACGCCCAAGCAGCTTTTGCCATCTCAAATATCCGCACACATAGGCAATCTTCACCCTTCGTAGCTGCCCCGTGCTTCACACTGGGTCGACCCACTGAGCAGCACCAGTGAAGGAGGGACTACCGAATAAAGCTCCATCAGTGACCCACATCTCATTTATATTCACGTAAGTGGTCTTAGAAGATGGACAGCGTCGACATTCATAATGATTTGTACAACGTGACAGAGCTTGAGAAGTACGACTGTCACCTCATCAGACGCTGTGTCATGTCCGACTTCCTGACAACCACCTTCCCGGCCATCTTAATCCTGGTTCTGGGCTCGGACAATGGCCAAGAACAACGTATTCATCTGCATATGCATCCCGAATTCGAGAGATACAATATGTCGCTATGGCAGGTGACTGGGACCGCGTGCCAGCCCTACAGCGCCCACATGCTAAAATGGAGAACAGTCTTCGTTGAGGTCAGTCTCCGTTCTTGCAATGTCTCACTTTTCATACAAAGCTGCTTTTAGAGCAATGCAGAACATTGTGAGTTGTGAGGGTTACCACCTATGTATACATCCAACCAGCAAACGAGCACGGAAAAATAGACCTGTACCCGCGAGAAACGTCATCATGACGTTGGTAGACAGACTGAAACCGAAACAGATCGGAAGGGGAGGGCCTGGTTCCACGAATGAACACTTGTTCGCTGCTTCCTATTGAAAGAAAAGTAGGACCGAAGGTCGCGTCCCTTTGAGGGGCCCATCATAATCCCTTCAAGACCGTAGCTTTTCTGGGCGCGACCTTGTTCCCCCATAGCTTCGAGCGTAGTTCAACTCTACCAAATTGGTGGCGCTGTCGAATGACGTCATTTGTTTACAAACAGGGAGAGGTCTATTATTCGTATCCGACCCCTAGCGTGCTGTATAACTGGCACGGAACCAGGCGGGTCGCGCAAGGCTCACAAAACCTTTTGACGAAGTTTCTTTCTAGTCCTCAGACATTCTTCGCATGGACCACCTTCGACCAGGACGGTACTGTGTCATGGTAAGCACTGTGGTGCATTTGGCTCCGTATTTACACTTTGATTACTACGCTTACGCAGTTGCTTTGACGCAGTATACTTACCGGCACGTACTGTTGTACTCGAAAGAAACTGACCATTTTTCCCCCCGTCTATTAGACCACGTACTTGTCTTGACAGTTCGTAAGTGAGCAACTGTAGGTTTGAAAGTACCCAGAAGAGTTCGCACGTCGGTTATGTTGTGGCATCCACTTGTGAAGAGTTTAATATGTAAACATATGATTGAGCCGTCTCACAGACTATTACGTTTACATAGTAAATTACCGCAATGCCCTGTCAGCTGAGGCAGTGGCGTAGTCAGAGGGGGGGGGGGGGGTCACCCCCCCTTGCGAAACCGTACATTTGGTAGTGCTTTTGTGAGAGGGAAAACGAGGATGATTCCCTCTCCTCCATGTGAAGTTCAAGTAGTACCCTTCCCGAAATATTTTTCTGGGTACGCCACTGAGCTGAGGGACATACCTCAGCATCCATGTACGCTTGCAGGCCGACCCCATCACCGATACCTGCTGGCCGCCTGAGTTCTGTTCTCGAATTATCTCGAACGTTATCGAACTGACTGGTAAGTTTGTTTATTTAAATACTATCTTATCGGCGTTATCGAGCATATAACACGACTTTTGTCCTCGTGAACGCTTCCGACACGGCGGAGTAACTCCTGGTTCAAAATATTTTTATGTACAAAAAGAAAAAAAGACACCACACGAAACGAACAGCAAAGCCAGGCGAACAGCACTTTCGGTCCGTTTGTTTCATTGTGCGCGTGAGCGGTAGTGGCCGCGATGTTGTCGTTTCGGTTTCGGTTTCCGTGAGCAGACCACGTGAACGATTTTAACCAATCCTGGGAATTTCCTCTCGAAGTCGGAGGGCCGCATATGCCCAAAGACGAGCATCCGTACTTTCTCTATCATATTTCCTGCGGCGAGTAGTTGCACCTTGCACCAAGAGAAGTGGGTCGTCAATATGATATAGCATATCCAGTATCCTCCGCAGGAGACATGGAGTGGACTTGTGGTCCACCTTCATCGCTTCCCCCTCCCTCTGATTTCTGATTGCTTTTTTTTTGTTTTTCGCAGCCGGAATCAGCGTGGCTGCCTTACCTCTTCTTTCTCCTTATAAACATACCCCTCCCCCCTCCCACAGCGTTTGAAAGACAACAATACATTGACAGTCTGGAACATTTGTGTGCGTGGTTTCTTCCCGACATGAATTCATGTCATTGTAATCTCCGTGTCTCACACTGTATTCTTCCAAAATACTGTTTCTGTGTGTGGCGCGGAAGTATCACAAAATTGAGAATCTCAGAGATCACAAAAATCAGAATGTGCACGTAAAATCATGTTATCCTGACCTGTCAGCTGTCCACGTGAATGAAGAGAAGTGTTTTCGACATTATGCACTTTACATATCCTGTTTGGCCTTCATTGTCTGCTTTTTATTTGTTCCCATGGTAGGATTTCCGGAAGGACTTGCTGGACCCAAACCATGTTGCTACCCTGGGAAGGTGGAAGCCAATTTTCAAGTGGAAGACGACATGCATACGTAATTAGTGACACTTCCTACGAGCACAGCATTTCAACTGCTTTCTTAGGCGGCGGCATTGGTAAATTTAGTTGGTGCACTCTTAGGGGCCACATGAAAACTAGTCAGGTCAGCTGAGCAAAGCCAGATTAGTTGAAGATGACCCGTGGCGGGATTCGAACCTACACCTCTCTGCTTGCCTGATTACCGTAACCATCTAACTAGTACACGTGGTTGGACTTGGCAGGATGATTGTTTGCCGGCAGTGCAGGAAAGGGTGCTGGTGTTAACGAGACATTATTATAACGAACTTCGATATAATGAAATTCACGGGGATCGCGATTTCTTTCGTTGTACCGCAACTGACGACATCCGAAAAGATTTCCGCCGCGAATTGTGAAGAGGCAAGCAACATAAACGTGTAAATGCAGTGCAATCACGATTACACGATCACGGAATTCGTCGAAAGTCCGCGCCGGAGCACCCTGTACAGGGGCAGATCCAGGATTTTTCTGAGGAAGGGGTCCAGCCACGGACAGCATGCTAGACACGCAATCTAGGGTCAATTAAACACTATGTGAAGACAGGAACTGATGAGGTGGTCAGGACATCCGCACCCCCCTTCTAGATCCGCCCCTGACCCTGTATATAACGTGCTACCTGCTACGTTTTGATATACGTAGTACAATTTTTCCAGCTCGCTGTGTATGATACGAACAGGCGAGCTCCCGTGCGGGCCGCGCGCGTCACTCGTGCGTGTGCCGGAAACTGCACTCCACACCCTGTACGCGCGGATACCGGTACCCTGTACGGGCGGATACTGTGTACCCGCTAGTCAACGACACGTGAGCCCGATCACTTGCGATCACCGCAGGCGACGATCTTTTGCCATGTCGGCAAAGGATGGTTGAGGAGAGACAGACAGAACAGCAGCTCAGCAAAAAGGAGCACGTGCTTGCGCCTACTGCGTGATTTCGTTGTATCGCGATTCGTTATAACGGGGTTTCGCTTGGTGTCATTTTGCTTCCACGCCACAAAAACGAATAACCCCAGTTGATTACTCAATCGAAATGCATAGAAGTGTATATTAATCAATATCCCCAATTGAGCAAACAGTTACAAACACATCAAGCAGCTGGACCTCACCACAACACTATCTGCACACATTCCCTACTGTGATCTAATGACAGATCGACTTGTACGTACTTACGAATGCTTTTGAAAATCGGTATATTCAGTATCGTAACTTCAATACTTTTATGGCAGTGACTTGTACCCCCTTTCATTAATTTTTTATTTTATTTTATTATTATTATTACTATCTTTTTTTTTCGGAAGACGGGAAGGTCGCTCATAGCGAGCGAGGACGGCAAAAAATGTAAACAATTTGAATCAACAGTTGATTAAAACAATAGATGTACTTTAATGTGGCTTGCTCTATTAGGTTGCCTCTAGCACAGTATCGGGTGCAGTGGCGGATCCAGGGGGCGGGGGGATCAAAAACGTCAGTTTGTACATTGTATTTCCCTCTCTCCCTTCCCACTAAACGCTTCGACAAAGACCGCCCCCCCCCCCCCCCCCCCCCAAACTGGGGGTCTCGATCCGCCCCTGATCGCGTATCGGCGCGAGCGATATTATCGATCGAGACGTCCGCGGAGAGCACAGAAGTATCTTGAAAGTTATGCGTTACTTTTATCAGTATTTAGTATTCTCCTCAGTTACTTCTTTTGTCTGGTGCTCAGTAACCTAACTTAAATACGCTAGTAGCTCGTACAAGTCTTTGACAGCCTAAGTTTACTTTCTTGGACTCACGCAATACTTGAAACATACAGGAGGAGGTCAGTACGTGTCAGTTTGCAGCTGAAGACATTAAGAAATCCTTGTTTCACTCGTTTTGGTGTCACGATATGGAAAGCTCCTGAAGATAAAGCAGACTGCAGTAGAATGATCGGTTTCGTAAGCCAGACCTACGACGAAGTACTACCCGTAAGTACACTGCCTTTACTTAAGCACAGTGATACGAAGACATCATTGCAATTACAGCTCTCTTGTACTCCTCTTAGAATACGACGCTTCAGATCTATGGCCTCCATTCTGGGAAATACTGCTTAAAGGCAAGCTGAATTGAGAACATTTCAAATTACTGAAACTGCTGCAAGTTTCCAGCTTTATGCGGACACAATTGAAGGCTTACGGGCAATAATGGGATAAGTTTTATTGGGATTGCATTGCACTTATACCATATATCGTTGCCCATAAGTCTTCAATTCTCAGAGTGTTTCATTTAAGGGGACATTAATTTCACATTAGTACGTGCACACACAAAAAAAGACAGCTTTCAGATATCACTGTATACATGAAGAAGTCAAGGTAAAACGTACACATGAAGGTAAGACGCCCAGTAACCCAGTGAAGGTAAAACGAGAAAAAAAGAAAAGAAGAAATCTCCAGGTTGGGAGCCGCTTTGATTTCGAACAGATACTGTTCTTCTACTGGGTGCCCAGTAGGAGAATCGTTTCTGTTCAAAAGACTGATAGATTTTGACCCGAGGCTTTCGCTTCGATCACTTGCTATCGTGCCCCTGGAAAGTTATTTCTGAAAACATGCAATATCCGGTACAGCACATCTGGGAAATAAAACTGGTCCCACGCACACACTTTACTGATGGTGCATGCACACCTAACACTGAACACGGCCCAAATTGGCCTCCTTCTGAGCCATAACATCAGTACCTTGTTAAAATTGCTATACATCCTGTCCACAGAGCCTGCTGTGAACACGACACGACACCACACCACACCACACCACACCACACACACACACACAAAAAAAAAAAAACATGCAGACAGAGATTGGATATTTTACTAGGTAATAGAAGGTAACATCATTCATATTACTTTTTTCATTGTGCAGTTTTTTGTGTATTATCATGCAACGTGAAACACCCTGTGTACTTGTCTTCATAAGATGTCAGTCATCTGCAGAGGATGCTCCTACACCTGCCCGGATGCTTTGGTATCACCCTTTGAAATTATAGGTAAGCAGATTATCTGGAAACTTTTCGGATCTCTTGGTTGCTCCTCCAGTCTTTGTTCCGATTAAGTTCACCGCAGCACATCTTGTGACTGCTCTGAAAAACCTCGGGCTTAGTACCGTGTAAAAAATCACGTAATCACATTCGAGTAATGCCTTTTTCAGAGAGGCCCCACGATTTCTCGCTCCCCAAAGTGCTGTTCCTGATGCTAGGACTCCTGGTGCTCTTACAATGTGTCATCATGGCCCTCAAAACACCTGCTTTACAGTCAGCAGTAGTCATGGGGATTCAAAGGTGTGCAGATATGGTAAGAAACGCAAAGCTTCGGTTTACCATAGTCACCAATGTCAGGACATCTGTCAACAATCTTACTGGTTCCAGCCAAAGGGAAGCCAGTACCAAGTGTGATGACAAAGAGAGAGAATGGCATAGAAAGGATATGCGGCATCCCTGACACACTGTAAGCACAGCAATAGCAATAAAAGTACAGATAAAATGATGGTTCGAACAAGATCACTTCTTCTGTCTTGCTGTCAGAAAAGGAAAGGTGTGTGTAGGTGCTATCAGTAAATCAGTATCAGTAGGTAAATCAGAGTGTAGTCCAGTCACATTTCCGTGACGTGCGAATTACTCTTACGAAGCCTCAAAAGGCAGGCCATGAACAAAGCTGTGCCAAAAATACATTTATTTATCTGTAAAAATATAAAATCACTCCCTTTCAGTCATGCCCAGACGTACAGTACCATAAAAAAGTGGAATGCTTTTTAAATCCAGCGCAAACCACATTAAAAAAAAAAGGAGATACTTTACGTAGGGAAGACATTCTTCCAGCCACAATTATGATGGGATAAGTAGATATGTTAAGCACTGTTAAGCACATCAGAACGATCATTAGGAACAAATAAGGATGTCGAATCGTAACTGTGTTCAGGAACGGGGACACAGGAAACAACGTACAATACCGCACAGTATGCCACCGTCTGTTACATTGTAGGTATGCAAGCTCTTCAAAGGCATCGGTAATTCTAGTACTACAGGTCATCACTGAGTTCCTAATATGAATAGCCACAATTTTTACATTTACGTGTATGCTTTGTTATGCCTTGATGGTGAACACGTGTCTCAGATTACGTGTCATAGAGACACACGATTGCCCTGGAAGCTTTCCATGAGATCTAGTCACACAAATAGTTATGTCAGAATTATGTATCTTTGAGAAGTAACTATATATTAACTTTCAATATTTGAAATTTTACAAATTGAGTAAGAACTATAGTCAGTTCAGCTTGGGAAAGCAATTATTTGCATGCCAGCAACTAAAACAGTTCTTGCCCTTAAATGTGTTCGGAAACGACAGATGTCAACTTCTGACGGGGACGCAGTTTCATGAAAACTAGCCCTATGTAGTCCCTCAACCAATAAAACGTTGTCCACAGATTTCTCCGATTTTTCACACACACACAAGTTTTCACACAGCAGGAGCTCTTAGGACAAACCAAGGAGGAGTGTAAAAGTGCCTGTAATGTCACAGCACTCCACGTTACTGTCCTATGTAGTTTCACTACTGGCCCATATTTACACCACCACAACCAAAGTCACTCCTCTCACCGCACCTTAGAAGGCCCAAAATGAAAATGTTCATTCACTGGTATGCGCTAATGACAGCCCATGTTGAAAAAGATACTGTGACTAGAGGGGTGCACGAGTACGGTTCTATATCCGCCTATCCGTGCTGATATTTGCGCTACATTCTGGTTTGCGGAACGAAATATACACCTTAAAACGTGGATGATAAAATGTGGATGAAACCACACACACACGCATCTGCGGTATGAACGGGTACCCACATTTTATCCCCAAACGAGCATTAGTGTCTCTGCCAACGTCCCTTAGGTGAAGCCATGATTGAGAGCACACCGAACCCAAAATGGTGTCGATGTGTGACATCCTTTTAGATCGTTCCTACAAATGAAATGACTGCGGATGGGCGGATATACTCAATATCCGTGCGTATGTGGATGCACCTATTTCAACTAACACAGTCTGCGGACACTGTCGCGGAATACCTTTCAGATGCAGAAATGTACTGTCCGTCTTATCTGCGCTCACCTCAAAACCATGACTGCGTGGTCGCAAAGAGTTTGCCATTAAGAGACAATGATTGTCTTCAGCTTATCCCTTATTAGATCTGGATTTTGATCTAAACTGTTTTTCATGTTGTCCACTAGGAGCAGCAGATGCTGGTAGGTCTCAGACTCCATCATTTTTTTCAGTCTGTCAGAAGTGAGGTTGCATCCTTGCGAGGTTGACGTGTGAAGTAAGGCACTCAGCAGCTCTTTCATGTGCTCCGGGAGTGTATATCGCTTCTCAGGAACTAGGTTCAGTCTGGACCCCGTAGCCGTGTAGGAAAAACGTGCAACGAAGATGTGGCAGTAGTCACCGAGAGCTTGCGCTTGTCGCGACAGCAATGCATTGTAGGTGATGTGGTACATCTCGTCCGTGTAGTCTGTTACTGCGAGGCTCAGGTCCTGAAACAAATTGCTGTCAATTTCCAGCATGCCGTGTTCACACTGAAAAAAAATGGCTAGGACAATGAAAAAATGGCTAGGAAGCAAGCAAGCTGGTGAAGATGATGAAAAAATGGCTAAGGCAATGAAAAAAATGGCTAGGACAATGAAAAAATGGCTAGGAAGCAAGCGAGCTGGTGAAGATGATGAAAAAATGGTTAAGGCAATGAAAAAAATGGCTAGGACAATGAAAAAATCGCTAGGAAGCAAGCGAACTGGTGAAGATGATGGAAAAATGGCTAGGAAGCAAGCGAGCTGGTGAAGATGATGAAAAAATGGCTAGGAAGCAAGCGAGCCGGTGAAGATGATGCATAATGTAAAAACCCCGAGACTAGGGAACACGAAGGGACAGACACAACACGAAGTCTCAAAAAGTCTCACACTGTTCATTACAGCGCAAAAATTTATCCTCGTGACTTTGACACCAACACAAAGGCAACGAAATTCATTGGTTACGTCGTCTGCGATTTATGAATGAAGTAGAAGCTTTCCCACTCCTTCTCAAGAAGCGCAGCAATGCGGATGGGCCTCAGATTGGTCTCCTCAAACGATCTCCCGCAACGACTGGACAAATCGTTTGGAGAAACCAATGAGAGCCTGCTCCGCATTATCGGCCTTCTCGAGAGGGAGAGGGAAAGCAGAAATTGCAGTTTCTTTCGCTCACAAATCACAAATTCTCTGAATCTAGTTCCTTTTGTGCTTGAGACGGTAACGGCATCTTTTCTTGGAAGAGCATAACATACATTTTTGTGCTTCAGTGCCCCCTTTAAAGTCGCATTAAAGACTAATTCTCGTGTCTTTGGACGCCTATCTAATTTATGTTGTTGCAATCTGTGAGCCTCGCATTGCACTCTGCTGAAATACTTTTTCCCTATGTGATGAAGAAGTAGCGTCAAATTAATTTCTACTTTTAGGAAGTATGGCGTCACAGTGTGCAGAACTTGCCATTCATCTGGCAACACTGTTCCTTTAAGGATGATAGTTGCTAGCAGCCTTCCAACATGGGGCGAAGGGTGGACACCGGGAGGGCATATGCGCTGTTAGTGGGGAGGCAGACTACAGAGATTGCGGTGATGTCACCTGCTTTTTCGAGTATCCAAAACCATGACGTTTTGCATTTTTCTTTCTTGTTTTTTCCTAGAAAATTTCTGGAAGCGCATAAACAGGGCGTCCACTGAACTGAAGCCTTCGAGTTCCCCTGACTTTTCCAGGGTTTCATCGACTATTTCAAAAGAATTCCCTGACCAAAACAAAAGTGAACTTTGTGTCTGCTCCTAGGTTTTGATACAGACCACCCATAGAAAAGATCAATTATTGATCAATTGGGTATCAACAGATCACCTATTGAATTCAAACAAACGGAATGCAAATACATGTCCCTTCTTACCGTTAAAGAGAACCAATTTTTTCCTGTGGTAGGGAGAGCTAGTACTACTGTGCATCATTTATGTATAACCCTTGTCTCTTTTGGTTAAAATGGTTACTTATTAGTGAGGCTGCCCTATTTTTCTGCCTCTGAGCTCGTCGTGCTGGCGAACTGTTACTCGCGGCAATGTTGCTGCGACGTGGCAGCTCGCCTCACTGATCAGCAGTCGCGGTTCGTTGCGTATCGCCATGGCACTTGTCCGCGATTTTCCCCCGACTTCAGCTGCTTTTTCGCAACTTCCCTGACAGCCCCCAACTTTTCCAGTCGCGTCAGGATTCCCTGACAATCCCTCGGTTTCAAGGTCGGCAGACCGATAATGTACACTGAATGGCACTTATATTTTGTGCACTGAGTTCCTGAACAAGGTCGATTTTTAATAGTAAAAAAATAATAATACAGTAGTATGCTTTTTTTGTGTCCAAAATGCCACTTTCAGCAGTGCCACAATAGTGTAGCACAGGTTAGCACATTTGTTATGACTTACTTTGTAATTATGATGAGCGTCTTGCTTGATTAATCCTCCATCAGATTCAATCACCAGTATCTTTTCTTCAGTCTTGCTTTTTCGAGGCTCTGATGTGAAGTTGGGGCAGTGCACGTTGGCCATAGCTATGGCCCAGTCAGAGGTGAGGTGTGCATGAGCGTGAGCATTTTCGTCGTACACTACTCTGACGTTCACTTCTTTTTCCAAGAAGCGGCAAAGGCAGGCCACGGCCTCGTTGTGCTGAGGACTGTCACGTGAGTACACGACCTTGATGACTGGAATTGACGTGTCACATATATCGAGGACCCTAATGTGGGACACCTATGCATTAAAGGGGCACCAAAATGCAAAAACGACTTGCTCTCAAATGAACGTCCGTGTTTCAATTGGCACAGTTCAAACAAAATTAGTTCACACAACGCTACTGTTTAGAAGAAAAACGCAATGAAAACAGAGCCGCCTTT
The DNA here is from genome assembly GCF_037126465.1 of Ornithodoros turicata. Lineage (NCBI taxonomy): Eukaryota > Metazoa > Arthropoda > Arachnida > Ixodida > Argasidae > Ornithodoros > Ornithodoros turicata. The sequence goes on from NC_088207.1 coordinate 43,764,708, forward strand.
GGCGGCCAGGAGGCAAAGATTGGCGGCATCCAATGAGACAGCGGGAGAAGCGCGGGCACACTTATTGTGGGCGTGTGGATTTGGAATGGGTCCGATCGTAGTGTTCCGTATACAGTCAACCCTCGATTTATGAACACCCTCGGTTCCCCGAAAAATCGTTAATAAATCGAGGGATTCATAAATCGAAAATTCCGTTAAGTGAGTACTATCGAGCAAATGGAACAGTATTTCCGAGTTGATATTGTGTTTATAATTCAATATATATTGTGCAATTTTGCTTTGGACCATGCCTTCCGTTGTGTCAACTGAGGTCAGGAACACTTCTGCAAAAACCCGTTTGTTGTTCAGATTTCGAGGGGTTAAGAACCGAGGGTGCAATACCTCGAAAACGTTTTGCCTGTTCAGGCGTCATTCATAAGACCACGAATAATCCCTTTGAAGGTTTTTGTTGGCCTCGGAACGATCCGTTCATAAATTGAGGGCAAAAACGCTGCGCAACTCCTAGTTGGTTCCCAGAAATTCCATTCATTATTTGAATACCGAGGTTCACAAAACGAGGGAAAAATGCATGTAAAAAGTTTGGTTCCTCGTGCTAGTGTTCATAAAACGAGGGGATTCATAAATCGAAGGTTCATAAATCGAGGGTTGACTGTATACGCGGCATGATGCGTACTGCTACATTTTCCAATACAGATTCATTGAATTGTAGCCTACAACAGTTCTCGCGAGTGTTCCACTGACAACATTCATCTTCACGTCCTTCGGACAGCGACGCCACTCTGCCTCGCAACGCGCACTATGTTTTTCACCGGGACTGCTCCATGGCGTGGCACGCGCAGCATGGACTAACAACACCGGTGCACGAGCCCAAACGACATTCACTGCTTAGCGCCGAATCAAGAAAGAGTCCGGTATAATTTTGATTGTAGCTTCCTAACAGAATCAAAGTTTCGCATTATGATAACAAGTACGAAACTAACATAGCGTGTAACGTAATTTTAAGTGAACCTGTTTTTGCATTTTAGTGCCCCTTTAACAGTACACTGAGTAACTTGGGTAAAACGTTGAACATTCCTTACATTCAACAGAACTCATGGCCCCACATCTCCATTCAGCAGTTCCTTGCACGTGCAACAAAACAGTGCCCCGTCTCGTTCTATTCCATGGATATGTTCAAGGAACTAAGTTAACTTATTTATTTGTCAATACATGTACTGTTACCCTTCAGGAGAGTCATTTATAGGAGAGGGATAAGTATTCCACAAAAGCACACGTCACGCAAACAACTGCGTTGCAACTTACTTCGGGTTTTTGGAATCCGTGGAATGTTTCACATTCGTGAAGGATTTTTAGTGAAACATTTTAAACAGAACATTCGGAAACTTACTACAGCAAGCTTGCACCATACGTTGCTTGTTTTTTACGTCATATTCTAGGCAGGTTGGTAATTGGCTCGAGCGCTTATAATAGTTGTGCCTGATTCAGCTGTACTGTAGTGACACATCATTTTGTGCCATTCACAATCATTACTGACACTGCAACGATAAGTACTTCTACTTACCAGGAGTGCTGTCCACTGCTTTGGCTGTAACAATCTTTGTAATCGAAGTTATATGTGGGAGACCTATGTTTCTCTTCTTTTGATAGTATATCAGGTATCCAATAAAAACCACCAAACCAAATGGGAGCAGGAGGAACAGGAAGTAGTAATCTTCCTCAGGCTTTTTGTGAGACAAGACAGCCTCTTCGTGGCTTATCATTTCTATATCAAGCGAAGATAGAAGACGATGTATTACAATCTTGCCATAGGAAATCAACGCATGAAACTCACCGGGGAGTTCAACAACCTTAGAGTATAATGTCAGACAATCCGAAGGAGGACAGGGTGTTATCTAGCGTGGAAAAATATAACTCCCGTCAAACAGTCAAAGCCAGTCTTTGCTGGATGATATGTTAAACTTACCCTGACGCAATAGTTTCCGGCTGTGACATTTTCAAATGTTACTACGTGGTTAGAATCCTGCAATACATGTCAAAAAAGTACTAAAAGTGTCGTCAAACATGTCAAATATTCAGGACAAAAGTAGCTGTGCTATTCCTACATCCACATCAATGCATTGCCTGTCCATTAAAAAATAAGACTCACGGAAAACTGGAACGTAGCACTCATTACTAAAACCATGCCGTTGATACACGGTTCGTAGCCTGGGTGGCCCACCAACATTTCCCAGAGGTGCACCTCGTAAGTCTCGCAGCCAGGGTCAGAAATCAGTTTTAAATCAGCTTCAACAGTCCTCCTATTGGACAAGAAAGTGGCACATGGCCATATGTTTTTAGTGAAGTTTAGAATGCCAAATAATTAGAGCCCGAAGTTTTCGGGATTTTTTTTTCCCCCCAATTGGGGGGGGGAATGGGGGAAATCAACATGTGCTCTAAATTCTTGCGAATCCGGGCAGAAAAACCTCCAGTATGCTAAATTCGGGAAGAAATCGGGCTCAATTACTCGAACGAACTGTACTGGTTTGGTGCAAACGGTGGTGTAATTGTTGTTTGCTGCCAAACGAGCTATAGTGTGCATTCCTACGGACGCTTCCAGTGAGGGCAGTTTGCCGGGTAAAAATCGGGCTTCACCCTGAACAGGCAACCTTCAATTTGGGGTGCAAATCTGGAGAAGAAACGGGTTAAACCCTAAAACTTCAGGCTCTATAAATACAATCTAGTCCCGAATTATGGAATGAAGACTGCAATCATGTAAAAATTTCTCTAGCGTAGTATAGCTTGTGGTACAGAGGAAGTGCTTCTAGTTTGCGACAAATGTTATTTCTGGCACCCAGGCCCTTATGGGACCGTGCGGCACTGCACCTGGTTCTCTTTCAAGAAACAAGTGGTAACACCTTGAGTATCTTCAACATGACAATAAGACCACCATGCTACAATCAATGCATCTCTGCACCTACTGCACTGAAATCCATGCAAACGTGATTATGAAAGTATTTCTGCAAGAACTTCATGTGGGCATGAGCGTCACGGTACAGGTATAACGCAATTCGTGCACTCGAGAACCATTTCTACCAACCACGAATGAAGGCCGCTGCTTTACACCTAGCAAGACAGTGATGTCTCGTTGTGTTCAGAAGGCTGACACGGATACAACAATGATTTTGTTGCATGTCTATTGAGATGTCCTGTGTAATATATCATATTCTATGTTCCCTTTAATGTTGGTACAGAAAAAGCCTTGAGTTTGCAATACTTGTCAAAGCAGCAACATTGGGAAAGAGAATTCCTCTTCAACAAAACAACAACAGGATCATCATCATAATCATCATGCTGTTTTTGGTGGAGGGACTTACATGATATAAGATGCTGTAATAACGATGGTTGCATTCCACGCTGAACAAGGATCTTGCTCAAGTCCTGCAAGGTGCTCCCAGTCTACAAGGACAGTTTTTTTTGTGTCCAATTTAATCATTGTAGAAGAAGAAGAATCGGAGACATAGAACAGCAACCAGCAATAAACACCGCATCTCATCACATTTGCTATATCTGCTTATGTATTTCTGGCTGTAACACTCTAGCATATGTTGGCAGGAAGAAGAGACCACGGAACATGTCGCACTGAAATGTAAGGGTATTCAGCCGGCGCAAAGGGATGTGGCCACATCAGAAGCACTGGGTTTTTGAAATGACAGAGACGAAGCTAACTTTTTTAACAACACAAAACACGAGGAAGCGCCTGAACGATTAGTGGGCTAGAAATAATTTCATCATGATTAATATGCGCACAGGCACTGGTACATGATTATTCAAACTATAATACTCTAGGCTAGGTAGCGCAAGCTACTGCCCGTTCCAGCGGGTAGAGCCGCAGAGTCGATCCATCCATCGGCCCGGGGATTTATCTGAGACACCCTCTATTTGATATCTTGGACCATACTCATTGAAGCGCTAAACTTGGCTCAACTCACTGAAACTGTACTTTTTTTATGTGTGTACTTTGAGAATCACACATACCTGTTCCTTGAACATCGTTGATAGGCAGGAAATTATATCTATTTGTTGCCACCTGGAAGTGAGGGACAATATGGAGAGGTTAGTATGCACAATCGGAAGCACTTAGTGTACACATTCTCAATCACAATTCCAGCTAGTACTGTTATGCACACAATCGCCACTGCATGTCATGCTGTGCTGTTCCCTAATTTGCAATTCTACATCCTACTGTACCGGCCTCGGTGGCTCAGTCGGTAGCGTGTTCGCCTTCTGATCCCGAGATCGCGGGTTCGAACCCGGCCGAGGACGCAAGCAACTTGGTGGCAGGGTACAAGTTGCTTAGACACGCCGTCTTCCGCGAGGGACGTTAAATACGGGGTGCCGTGTGATGAGCTTTCATCGCACGTTAAAGAACCCTCAGGTGGGCAAAAGCAATCCACAGACCGACCGCTGTGGCGTCGCTCATGATCTCAGTTGTCTCGCGACGTAAACTCCCAATTATTATTAACATCCTACTGTAATTCTATATACATGCTAGCTAAGATTGGTAGGTGCATATGGGTAAAACAGTGGTTCCAGTTTGGGAGCTATAGAATATAGAAATGCAGCTGCAGGGTGCAGTACCAAAGCATGGAATTCCTGTGCAAAGAAGTCACAGAGGTGACGTTGTTTGGTGTATGTGAACTAGAGCACTGCAAAGGGTCGGACTGACCCGAAAGCCCAACTCCAGCCCGAAATCCGGCTTCAACCGTCTTGACTGTGGGCTACTCTCGGGCTTGAGCCGGGCCTTTGTGCACCATTCATTCATATTGTTTAATCCAGGGTGTCAAACCCACAACCTACTAGATTATAACGACCATGTCATAATCCGCAACCCCTATGACGAGCCCGTCCGCACGATCTGCTAGGGGCGCTACTCATCGGCCGGAGAGATCTACATCATGATTGGACAATGGAAATTTGAATCTGGAACGCGCAGAAGCGTATGTACGACTACTGTAGCAGACGACAGCAACAGCGCCTATGAAAACGTGTAGAATGATGACAATCAACTTTACAATGAAACGCCTTCCGCGGGATACCAATCGCTTGTACAAAAATACTAAGGTAAGCTGAAGTACAAAGTATTGTAGAAGTTGAGGAAGCAATAACGGGGCCGATGAGTAGCGCCACCACAAGCTTCCAAATGCGGCGCTGGGAAGGGGTGCCAATAACATGGTCGTTATAATCTAGTAGGTCGTGGTCGAACCACAAAAAAATATGGGTTCGGTTGCGTTCTGCGTTGCTTGGATCACTTTCTGGTTCAGTTCTGGTTCGGCCATGAAAAAAATCGAACCGGTTTGCAAGCCGGTTCAACGTTCCCTTTTTACATCTCCCATAAAACTGCTTTTATCAGAAAATGCGCGGCTAACAGCTTACTGCTATTGTCTGCATTGACGGTTTTAGGTACTCCCTTTAGTGAGAGAAAGGAGAAATGGATGAACACTTGCAAATAGCATCCACGCCGATGAAGCAGTGTAGTCCTGCTACTCTCTGTTCCCAAAATCTCTTTCTTCACACGCACAGTGCCGGCAAGATACACTTAACGGAAGCCTAATAAGATGAACAGCATTTTGCACAATGCATTACTCCATTCCTGCCTCATTCGTCCGTGTGGCATCCCGTCTGAAGAGCAGACACTGCAGCGCGTGCGTGGGGCGCTAGCCGCGGCGTTCACAAGGACAACTGCGCTTCAATGTGTTAAAAAAGATGCTGAAAGCATACTTACTATACATCCTCGTTTAACTGTTAGGTGAAAATTTGAAAAATCCATGATATGGAGACCAATGCGACCTCGTTCGGGGATTGAGAGGCACTTGAACTCTTATGCCGACTTCTTTTATGTGCGAATCGGTTACCGCTATTATTTTTGCCAGTTCCGGTCCGGTTCATGTTCTACAGTGTCAATTTCAGTTCGGGTTTGGTTCCACCGAAAACGACGGTTCGGGTACTGTTTTCTGTTTGACACCCTGATTTAATCCTCATAATTCGTTTTGACAACCAAGTCCCTCGCACCTTCGTCAGTCCTCGTGCTAAAATGCTACGACACAAGGGTCACTTTATTCTCGACTTCGCCATGTTCAGGATCGCGCCGTCAGACAGGCGCACGAGACTCGGTGCCACCATTTTGCTACAAGCACAAACCGTATCAAAGGCTGTGCTTGCGCGTTCCACATATGTGTGGTTTATGCTGTGTTATAAGTCTACACCGTATGGATCGAACCTTGGCTGGATGCCATCACAAATCTGCCAACGCAGCTGTGGGCCAGGTCTCAGCCAAGCTGAGTTTTCGGCTGCCAGGTCGGGCTAAGCTCAGGTAAGCCTCCATGGCGATGGGTACGGGCCAGGCCAAGTTTTCAGAAGACGGGTCAGATAAGACTCCATGGTTTTGGGTAGGACCGGTAAATTCAGGCCCGTGCAGTGCTCTAGTGTGAACATCTAATTGGTTGTGTCACTTCGTAGTAACTGCGGAAAGCAAACGTCCCACAGAAGTGAATCAGTTTTGTAGTCAACTCTCATATTACCATGGCTCTCTACGTGTTATAATCACAGTCAAGTTGCAGTGTAAGGTGGTGGCGAACATGACTTACGTCGCCACTACTATTACGGTGCTGTTCTGCTTGGCCACTCAACTTTCTTATCACCAAACTGAGTACTTCTGGATGGTCCAACGTGTGAGCAGGAACTAGCATTCCAGCGAGTAGAAGGTACCAAAACATGTTGACTTTGTGGATCCTATAAAAGAAAATTCAAGAAACCATCGCACTTCAGTGCTAGCAGCCTGAAAAGAGCTAGGTAGCCCAGCGCACTAGGTTGATATATCAAGAGCACAACAACATAAACGTTGTTTTTGTTTTGTCAGTCGGTCAAACGACTGACAGTCCGCGATAGCCTTCCACACTTCCCTTAGAGCGGTCTCAGTGGCTCAGTCGGTAACGTGTTTGCCTTCTGATCCCGAAATCGCGGGTTCGAAACTGGCCGAGGACGCCAGCAATTTGGTGGCAGGGTACAAGTTGCTTACACACGCCGTCTTCCGCGAAGGGACGTGAAATACGGGGTGAAACAACCCTGGACAAAAGCTACCCACAGACCGACCGCTGTGACGTCGCTCATGATCTCAGTTGTCTCGCGACGTGAACCCCCCATTGTATACACTTCACTTACCTATGACGATGGGTCACTCCAGATAACGCAACCGACAGTTTATTGGCGTCAGCAAGGGAGACAAATAAAAGTGGTCAAAACAACAACAATCGCACGCAGAATGGTTCAAAACCATATCTTACAGATGAACTGATAAATACAACAGCACTACAACGGTGTCTCAACGAAAAGCGGTCGTTGTCTTTCACTGTCAACACGACACAGAGGCGCGGGGTTTGGTTCGGACCGGATGGCACGACAGAAGCAGGAATCACACAGCCGACGTAGCCAAAGATGCGTCATATGACGCAATCACGCAATGAGCACGTGAGGTGAGCAAACATGGAGGAAGGGGAGGAAGGAGGAAGGAAGCGGAAACCGCGGAAACATCCATGGCCATATGGATGTACGTCATTTCTTGTGTCGTTCGTCGGTCTGTCGTCTGCTTGCTGAGGACTGAGGAGCATTTCATTTGTCAAGCAACAAGCAAGCACGGCGCGTATGGCTGCTGCCGTCCGCTGGCTTTCCTTACTTCTCGTCTTGCAGGTGTGGTGCAATGAGTTCAACAAAGCGAAATGTGCTGTGGTTATTTAAGATTAAGAAATGCTGAAATTATTATTTTGCAGGGCCAGTACGCTGTGATTTGATACATCTCCTGTCGTGTCTCTTTTATTTGCCCTCTTTCACTAGCCTTAATGATTGAAAAGATTGCCACCGAAAATCGCGTTTACAAGCTGACGTACAAATGTCGCTTTGTTCGCCAATGTATCATATACACCTGCAATGGCAACGCTGTGGAAGTTTTGTTTAGTTCCGTGGTTTTGTCGCTATATCCTCCAGTCATGTACCAGCCGGCCCCATAATTCGTCAACCTGTGATGTTACCGTCACAAAGAAAAAGAAAACACTTGTACCTCGCACTGTCACGTAGGCATCAGTCTACACATCACGTGGCACTCAATCTATAGTTCGCACGAAGTAGCTGTTGGTCTCGGTAGTGTACGTTGCATACCCAATCTGTAAGATATAAAAGAGAGAAAAAATAAGAAGACTGATTCGTAGGACATAATGATGTGGTATCACATGGTGTGCTGAGTGTTTGTTGTATGTGTTAGCGCAGTAATGATCCCAGCAACACATTGAAAAGTGCGCAATTGTCTTCTTTTTTTTTTCCTTGCTCTTATGGTACCAGAAGAACACGAGCACGTTTCACATTCTAGTGACTTCGGCATTAGTGATAATAACAACAGTGTAATGTATTTAAAAAAAAAGGTCTTCCGTGAAGATAATGAAATGCTTTCCACAGCTTCGGTACCAGCGATACTAGTGCTTTTAGAGAGGAATTGAGCCGAGATTTGAAGATTTTGTGGACGACATACTCCCATATTTCTCCGCGTTGAATGGCACCGGCGCCAGGGACTAACGTGCAAAAAATGTACTTGACCCTCTCCTCGTCGCATCCTGATGAACGTGTTCGATGCAATGAAGCGTAAATCTCTCATAAAGGGCGTTTTCATGTAAGCGGGTGCATGTATGCGCATCACCATTTTGTATACTAAGACGGGAGGCGACAGAGAACCACGAAAGGGAATTTGCAAAAGATCGCTTCACCCTGCTTCTTTTTCTTCCAACAGGAAAGACACAGATGCAAATTGTCAGGTATAACCGATATGTACCGTACATGAAAACAAGGTCGCCTCTGAATCATGTCGCAGGCTAAGGGGGCACTAAACTGGAAAAATTTATCCTCCAGGAATGAAACAAACGGCGTTACCTCGACACCAGCACAAAAGGAACGGGATACGTCGGTTGCGTCGTTCATGACTTATGATCGATAAAAGAAAAAAAGAACAAGAAAAAACGGAAATTACGCTTTCCCTCGGCTTCTCCAGAAGCGCGACAATGGGGAGAGGCGTCGGATTGGTCGCCTCAAACGATCTCCCACGATGATTGGAGCCCTATACATCGGCCCACGAGATCTACATCATGATTGGACGATAGAAATTTGAATTTTCAACGCGCAGAAGGCGGACATACGACTACCGTAGCAGACGGTAGCAACAGCTCCTATGAAAACGCGTAGAATGATGATGATAATTAACTTTATAAAGAAGTAGGGGCGAACAAGGTCGCGCCGGAAAGCCACGGTCTTGAAAGCCCACTAAGACGATCCTACCAATACGGGAGACGACGACAGCTCATTCTCATCCACCACCATCACCGCCCATCAACATCACCTTCTGTCGCTGCCAAGGCCTACTAAATAGAGCAGGTCTTGGTCGCTGCTCTCAGAAGTGGCGCAGGTCGTGGAACGACGAGCCGGGCAGCTGTAGCGCACACTGGCAGTCCAGCGAGCCTTTTCGCCCGTTGGAGGTCTTCCGAGACCGTACAAGGAAAAAGTTCAGCATCATTGAAACGGTGTCTGAATGCCATAGGCGCACAGATTTTCCAGAGAAAGATGGCTTCCGTGACACAGTAGTAACAGCAAGCACGGAAGCTACCGGAATATATCTCAACCCGACATCGGCGGACATTCATGACCTGGCGGAGCGCGGTCTCGCTCTATTAACATTGAAGGGGCAGCAGCAAGCACGAGGAAGCTTGCAGGAAGTTGGGAAATGTGAAAATCCAGTCTATGGCTGTCGTGACCGATCGTATTCAAGAGCAGGCAGCAGGACAGTACTAGTAAGAGACTATAACTCTGCAGAAGCCAGGTAAGCTCACTTATCCGTGCGTTCTTCGCCATGGTCGTGACGACTTCGGCAAGTTGGTACTGAGGTACATGGATGGTTTCAGCACGAAGAGCTGGACACGGACAGAGAAGGGACGACGGAACAGGCCTTGACTTGTAAATAAAGGTTTATTACGCGAAGGGTGTGAGTGTGTCCACTGGCTTGCTTGAAGCGAAACACCAGGACCGATGAAGAATACCAAGGAATACCAGATAGAAAGAGGGGAGTTTTGCGAGGGGTCCGAGCACCGATGATGTACAAGACGTACAAGGTGCCAGACGGTCGACGACAGCGCATAGCGACCCATGCATACGCTGTGGTGAAGTTCCTTCTGGTTCAGTTGAAGGTTCTCACAGTACAGCCGTCTTCTTTTTCTCTGACGTCGTGTTTTTTTTTTCTTCTTCTTTTTTTCATGCGGGTCGCTGTTGCTGTCTTGTTCTGGCACGTAGCCTTTCATCTTCCAGCAATGTTTACTTGACATATTCTATAGTTTTGCCATCTCCGATCGTATTTATGGCGGAACCCTGCATGTGAATTACGCTGACAGCATCTGGGTGGGGGGGATATGTTTATTGAAGAAGAAGGAAAAGAGAAAGGGGGAAAGGTCAGACAGGCAGAGGCCGACTTGCTATTCCCAAAAGAGAAAAAAAGAAGCAAAAAAGGGAAAAGAAAAACAAATCTTCTGCGTATCGCTCGCGAAAACATCATATTACACCAGCGAAGCGGTGATTCCAAGTTGGAAGATTTTAGGATCAGTTGCTTAAATTTGACCATTGGAGGCTCACACAAAGTCGCTGTGTCGTTTTGGTATTATATAGCCATCTGGTACATCTCCAATACAAGCTCTTAAGAGCTAATGTCAGTAGGTGTCTGCCCAGGCAACGACATACTGTAAGTATTCTCATGTGACAACTTTGAATTTGAGACATGTTGCGGACTCCTGGAAAGATAAGACTTAGTTTAGCCAGGTATGTATTCCGCGTAGCGCTATTCCGCAGTTTCGTAGCATCCATGGTGTGAAGAACACGATAATACTGGGGTAAACAATGCATAGTGTTTCCCTGTTACAATGTATACAGCGAGTGCAGCGCGTCCTTTAGTACAGAATGTGCAACGTCTGAAAAAGCTGCCCTCCACTAACGGGTTCACAGTACGGTGCAAATGCCAGACGAAGGGCACCAATCTTACACGAGACAATCAATCCGTCAATGTATATTCCCATTCTTCCTTTTTACCCAGACACCATGATAGTTAAAAAAATATTTTCTAGTAACTGTACACATTCTACGTCCCTTATCTGCTCTCATATCTTGTTCCTTCTGATCCGGGAGCAAGGGATATCATGATTTGTCGGAACTGGAAGTTGGCTTCCCCTCATATAGATGGTCAGTGTGGTAAAACCCGCTTTCCGGCAGTGGTTTCAGGCTGTTCTGATACGTAACATGAAAAACGGTTAGGAGCAACTAAGATTTATTTGAACAAGAACTTTCGTGCAAGAGACTGCACTTCTTTAGGTTACAAAACTAAGTGCGACACAAGTATATATACAACCCAAGAGAACAGATACAATAAAACAGGTTTCCAGAACCAAGTAAACAGAAAACAACCAGACAGTAATACAATGAGTTCAGGTTCTGGAAACCTGTTTTATTGTATCTGTTCTCTTGGGTTGTATATATACTTGTGTCGCACTTAGTTTTGTAACCTGAAGAAGTGCAGTCTCTTGCACGAAAGTTCTTGTTCAAATAAATCTTAGTTGCTCCTAACCGTTTTTCATGTTACGTGTGTGATTCCCTGTTCGCGGGCTCCTTGACAGTGTTTCTTCTTTTTTTGTTCCCCTTTTCGACGTAGCTGTTCTGATACCATACCAATCGTACTACAGCAGTCGTACAATGATACCTTGGAGCAGAAGCACTGCTATTTCTTCGAAAGAACCTCAAACCGCCTTTAAGAAGCACAATTCTTCGTTGAAAGCAGAAACCGTTTCAATTTAAAGCTCAGCTCCGCCGATTTTCGACTGCGACAGAATGGAGCCATGCTTGGGCTGTGCGTTCGTTTCCGCACAGGGAGCATACATGTGAAAAATTTTCACCCATTTGTTTGTAGTTTTTAAGAAAACAATTTTTTAAATTTTCCTGGCACGGCGGTCCCGTGGTCGGCAAACCCTGACCAATCCCGGCTTCGTCCTGGCTTAGCCGCGCTCGTGGCTTGGCTAACGCCAAATCGTCGATGCGATGGCGGAGATCTATGGGCGAAGGTGAATGTTTTGGGTGTGTTCCGTGATAATTGCTGTCGTTAATAGCCTCAAAGATAGTTTTGCCGGTCTTCTTTAACAAGCCTTACAGGATGGCCTCGTTGTGCAACGACGGCCGTCGTGAGCGGACATTCTGTGCCCGCACTGTGCTTCATGCTACCAACAAGACCTAACACCTAACGTGTGACGTACACTTACGCATTCTCAATAGCTTTGGCAGCGCACTATGCGCGGACTTGCTGCGCGTGCAGAAAGCACCACCAAAGCTATTGAGAACGAGAACGTGCTCGAAGACGAAGTATTCCTTATAAGAAACATAATAAAACGGTGCGGTGGTCCCCGATAGCTCGTGACAGCTGTTTCAGCACGATACAGCGACCATGACGGAGTGTAAACACAAACTGGTTGCCAGGCAGAGCTGGCTAGGTGTGGCTATCCAATCCGCGCAGTTCCAAGTATGACGTCACAAGTGGAACCGCCGCCCGGTAGTTTTTCTCAAAATTTCTCACGAAGGAGTATGGAAATTTGGAAAGCAATGTGCGTTTATGAATGAAGTTGGGACCACGGTTCTGAATATCACAACGTCTTCATACTTTCGGAACAGCAGCGGAGCTGCACTTTAACCGAATATTCAAATAGTTTATTTAAAGTGTCCCGGAGATTTTCCGCAAACGGGAACAGAAATTTACGATTGAGCTTGGCTTACAGGAATGGCCATACCCGTATTACATAATAATAAACGTTAATCTTCCTGTCATGGGCGTTCGTTTCACATGATATGTAACTGGTATGAACGCTAACGCCACCTTCTTCTTCTTCTTCTTCCTCGCAGGCACTCAGACTTGTGCCCGTTGCTCGAAAAAAGTAGTTGATTACCGTTACCGTTAATTCTGTGGAAAAAGTAATTGATTACCATTACCAATTACTCGACTTCAAATGTAATTGAGTAACGAGTAGAAAAGTTGTAAGGTGCCAACGAGGAGGACGAGAGGGTGGGGTCACGGGGAAGAAAGAAGAGGACACAGTTTTTGGACTATTGGGTTCCTTCGAGAAGGAACGTTACAAAAGTAACGCGTTACTTCGGTCGTTACTCTGCATTCACGCAAATTATAACCGCCTTTGTGTGCCTCAGAAAAAAAAAGCTTCAACAGCGGAACAGCTGCAATAACAAGACAAGCAAAAACACGTTGGACAAGGAGATCTGTACGCCCGGGAAGACGTTGACCCGATTGTGGCATTGCGTGGAACTTCCCCATGACTCACTAAACCTCCAAAGCTTCAGGTACCATCACACTGGTGTAGGAAGAAATTAGGGAGAGAGACTCTGAAATTCCAGAACGTTATTACAATGACCTCCGCTTGCTATAGTAGAACAGCCCAACAAAGGCTGATGGCACCAGGGGCTTGACTTGGGGCAGAACATCTGAAAGATAAGCTCATCTCTGCCGGAAAAGTAATCAATTACTGAGTAATCGATTACTCAGAAAAGTAATTGATTACTCGAAAAATTACTTTGACAGTAAAGTAACTGATTACCCGAAAAATTACTCAAAAAGGTAATTGATTACAAGTAACGCAATTACTAGTAACGCGTTACGCGCAAGTCTGCCTGAGACACTGGACGTGGTCCCCAAAGGGAGATTGAAGATAACGAAAGTCTACAGTAACGTGTTGGCGGCGCTGATCTCAAGACTACCGGTTCGATCCCGGCCGAGGACGGTAGCAATGTGGGGAGACCAATATTGCTTCCAGCACCGTGTGTCGGAGATTTCCGGCGCACGTCGAAAGAACCACAGGTGGTCGAAATTATCCGCAGCTCTACCCTGCGGCACGTGCAGCATGTCGTCACACATATAGGTTGACACAGCTTACGTGTAAATCAGGAATGTACATGAGGAAATTGTGGGAATCTGTCAATTGTCGCAGACGATTATGTGTCGAGGGTTATTTTTCCTTCACATCCAATCCAATCCAATCCGCACAAGATTTCAAGCACGGGCTCTCTATGGCTCCCAGGGTCTGCCCATGTCTGCTCATGACCTCTCGTGTACATAGCGGCGGCCGCCGAGGCGCAGTCGTGATTGGAGGGCTTCGTCACGTCGTCTAGGCGATCAGGTTTCGTTTCTAGGTGGTGTTGCCTACAATATCGCATTCTTTTCACGCCGGAGAGTGGCTGTACCGTTCAGAGACCTTTTCGTCATCTCAGTTGCACCGTTCGTAAAAAAACATCATATTCCCTCTGATCCGTGAGCAAGAGAAATATGTCAACCTTGAAGCTGGCTTTTCCTCGTAACGTTGACCACTGTGGCGAAACCTGCTTTCCAGCAGCGGTTGGAGGGACTTTCTCTTATGATGTCGTAACCCCCTTGGACTCGCTAAACGAAACGGGGAAGGGAAGACGAGAGATATTCTTTTTTTCTTTTTTTTTTGTGGGAATAGGTGTGAGACTGCCCATAGTTATTGCTTGAGAGAGAAGTGGTGATCGAGGTTTGGCTGGATAGCTGGATCGAATGACTCGACACGCACAAAATGATTACAATGCACTCGGACGAAAAAGAAAGTTAAGCAAGGACGCCACAGTATTCAATGTATGTTTAGGGTCATGACTGTGAATACTACTACTACTACAAAAAAAAAAAAAAAAGAGGAAGATGTTTTGTCCAATTTGCGTAAATGTGTTGGTTTGTACTAGTGCACTACATTTACGGCAAGCACCACCACCACCACCGTATATATTCGAATCGGAGCTCTGTACAGCAACTTTGCACAGTTCGTTTTTTTCTTCTTCTTTTTTTGTTCCGCGCCTGAACATTTTTGCAACCATTTCTGCAGGAGTTTTCCGCACTAGGTTGGAATCTCCGAAAAACTACCGGAGAATAGTTAGCAGTGTACACGGAAAAGTCATTACCCAGGACCGGCGTCTACGGGGAGGCAGGTGGGGCAACTGCCCCCCCCCCCCCCCCCTGAGCCCGCCTAAAGGGGCACAAGAAAGACAACTTTCGGGGAGCAAGAATACAGGGGGGGGGGGGGGGGAGGCGCAAATTTCCCACTTGTCCACCTGGAGGCGAAAAGTAGACGCCGGTACTGTGGAACAGTACGACAAAAGCGAAATGGTGCTGACAAGCTGGTGTATGACTGCGAACTAGACCAACACCACCTCGATACACAAAGCCGGCGCGCTCGTCAACGTGACGTAACAATTAAGAGTCAGCCAATCAGTATCGTGGTTTCAACGGCCGTAGCCAATCACGAACGTGCTTTCAGCGGTCGTGGCCACGGAGAAGAATCACCGTCGTCTGCGAGTTATGATTGAACGTCCTCGCGTACTAAATGGGAAAACTTGGAAATAAAGCGCAAAACGGTCTCAATCTTTCTCAAGACTGATTGTCTGGAAAGCGTCCCGCACTTTTTGCCCAAATATTTAGGTCTGCAGGTTCCAGGTAAGCTGCAATCATTTACGGGTTCTTGAATTCGCTGAACGGTGAATCGCAGTAGCAAACGAATTCTGACTTTTAATTGAAAGAGGGAGAGGAGGCAATGCGCAGGCTTTCTCTATCTAGGTGGTGTTGACTAAACCCGAGAGGAGAAGTACAGACAAATACAGTACGGGAGTATACAATACCCTACGTATAATCTCTACAACACGACTCGCGTACACATATTCAAACCGCAAAGCACTTCAGGTTGCCCCTTGGCTTTCCTAACCAATCCGCCGTTCAAACGGAGCACAAACCCTTCTACCACATGATATCCTCACACCAGACATGTACAAGATACTCAAAAATGTATTTAAGATAAGATAATAAATACTAACGTTAGAATGTAATTAAGATAGAGTATAAATACATGAAAATTAAAGTAATTAAGGTAGAGTACAACATACTTCAAAAAGTATTTCAAATTCAATTCAGATACTATTTATCCTTGAACGCAAAAAGTCACCGGTCACTGGTCAATGCGGCTAGTCGCCGCTATGTGACATGAATTAACCTAAACCCCGCGCACGCAAACCACCGCTGTGTGATAGGAGTCATCTAAACATAAATCCCAAAAAGATGACAAAGAGACACCACATAACTCCACTAAGTATATGTGACCCAGAACAAAGCAAACTTCTAGCAGGTGCCTGCTCGGCGAGGTCAGAATTCGGCGTCACCACGTCAGGGCACACATATTAGAACCCTCACTCGCCAAGGATTAGTACACACGAGGCAAGATATCTAAATGGAGACTTCCAATAAGGGCCAATGTCCGGGTCAAGTCCGAGGGACTCAGGGAATTTACACTGAACAAGCAAGATAATTAAAAGACAAGACACAGAAAGTTTGAGAGGGAGATCCAAAATATGTAATTAGAGTATTGAGTAGAAAATACCATAAAATGTATTTTAAATAGAGTACAAATATACAAAACAAAAAGTATTGAGTAGAGTACCAAAATACTACAAATTGTATTTAAAATACAGTATTTTAAATACAATACTCCAAATACGTACAAGTCTGCCTCACACTCACCCTCCCATAAGTACGTTTCATATCCACACGCCCAAAAACTTCACAAGAGCAAAATAACTCGCTACTCATTCTTGCGTATCCATCCATCGCGAAACGGGCGTTAGAATGAAAAGAAAACGAAAGTTCTCGTCGAAACCACAACCGAAGCGCCGCTCCCGCTTTCAGCGCAGCGTCAGTCAGTGGCCGCGCGTCGCTCGCCTTGCACGCCTCCACACCACGATGCTCCGAAAAGCTCACTCATGACTCCATGGCCGAACGGCTCACACGTGGTGGAGGTCAGCGGTGGTGGACGACACCTATCCACGCCCGGCCAAGCCATCATCACTTGTGTCTACCTCTTCGGTATCTTCAGCAACATCTGCTCCTTGGCCCTCATCAGTCGACGGGAGATACACAGGAACAGGAGCCACACGCTTATGTTGCGGTGCCTCGTATGGAATGACCTGCTGGCATTGTTGGGGTCCTGTACGGTGATGTACATTCAGTTGTACCTGCCACGCAGGTATGGTTTCCAGAAATGCATCTGTGCCATGAGAGTCCTGCTGAGGAACTTTGGGCTCTGTTCTGGATGCGTGGCTGTGGTCATGGCGGTGGAGCGTTGGTTGGCGCTCACCCGGCCGTTTGTGTATCAGAAGGTAAGTCGGGATGGTGTCCTGTGTCGGGGGCTGGGGATCTGGGTGTAACATTATGCAGCGACTTGTGGGACGTGTGTATTGATTGCAGAGTTTTTATACGAGCTTCGTGGGGGTAAGAACTGTGTGCGGGGTCCATTCACGGTTGGCTTATTGATTTTTTATTGATCGCTGGACATTCACAATGCATTACTGACATTGATTTCTCGACAAAGTTTCGTTAGTAGCAGAGGAGTACCCAAGGTATTAGGCGTTTTAGACTTTTACTGAAACTCAGAAAAACGATTGCCGATTTCATTATTAATGTTTCCTTTTTTTTTATTTTCTTTTTTTTTTTATGTGCGCGACTCATTGTGCCGAACCCTAAATTTACATGTGATGCGTCTGAGAACCATTACGAAAATGTATACATTTGATGTTAAAATGTCCCTTGGAGATGTCCCTGGCGGCTCCTGTCCTGAGGCATCTCCCTTCGTACTCCTCTACCGGTTCGCTGGATTTCTACCCATCTACCTTGGAGATAAATGTGTCTCGAGAACGCAAAACCACTTGTATGCAAATTCATGAACCTCTGAGCTTCGGTTCTCTGTCGACTTTCCTCAAATGCATGATGGACGAAGAAAATTAAGGAGATGTTGGTTTCTTGAGTGGACGATATTTACCGACCACCACAAACCTCTATTACGTCGCTGACGCCTACTTTATGTCCCTCACTGTCACTACGACAGCACACCGTGTGCATGAAACGCATGTAATAGAAGAGCTGAGGAGTTCATAAATCTTTATTTTCGCGATCCACGTGTCAACTCTGAGTGGACGTCCTCTCGTCAGCATCAACTAACAGCAGCGAAAAAAAAAAAAAGAAAAGAAATTAATGTATGCTGATGTGCGCATGTTTGTGTGCAGTAAATATCTCCAGGCTGTGCAGTCTCCCCCTTTTTTATTTTAATTTCCTCCAATGCGTAAAAATAGCACGAGAGACCTACTTGTTTGATCAATCTGCCTGGAAAAGGCTTCACGATTTCCAAGGACCTATCCGTAAGCACTGGAATCCTGCCATTTAGTTCATGCCCTTAATGTTAAAAGCCGAAATGACTTTCCAAAAACTGCGTGTGCCCATTAAGGTTATAAACTTTATGGGAAACTGAACACGGCATCCTACCTAGAGAACTACTTTTTTTTTTTTTTCGGCGGGAGAGTACAGGTATACGACTGTTCTGTTTTAGGTGGCATCCCATTGTGCCTTGGGGTAGTGGGCCGCACCTCAAGTGGCGAATTTCCCCATTCATTGTCATTAACTTATTTGTTGTTGTTGGCATCATCCGACAGACGACCCGTGTGTCTTATTTCCTCTGAAATCAAAACATAGGTTAGCGCAAGATATGTACGTGCACAGATTGACAGCTTCAGTCATACTATGCGCAAGAGTAGCAATACTGAATTCGCAGAATATTCAGCGGCAGTACCGAGGAGGGCAACATCGGATCTTACACGGCATGATGCACAAAATGCACATTTCTTTTTTTTTTCTCTCTCTCTCTCTTAATGGCATAGAACCTTTGGAGATTATGACATGGTCGAACAGCAAGGTTACTTAACTTTTTGGTTAATCTGACGCATACGAAATATTTCTGCAGCTGCATACCACCAAGGACATGACAAAAGCACTCTCTCTCTCTTTTATGTGTGCTGTAAGTACCAGAGTGTGAACAGGTATTTGGTTGAGTGGAGCTTGTACAAAGAAAGATATAAAGTAACGCAATCCGGATTATCGGACACTTGTAGCTCTTTCCGCGTTGCTCTGACAGCAGCGATGAATGAGGGGGAGGATGAGAGATGCAGCAGACGGCCTCAGCCAGTGAAGTGCCCCCATTAAAAAAAAAAAAAAAAAGAGCGTCCTTTCAACGGACCACTCAAAATAAGTAGCGCCGTTACACGTTGGCAACGGGAAAGCCAACAGAAAGTGTCAGTCCGAAAACATAATGACGGTACGATTCTCATGGAATGAGCGAGGTAAAGCGAAGCATCGGCCCGCAGTGATGGGCAAAGTACCTCAAAACTGTACTTAAAGTAAAGTACCAAATACCAAGAACATGTTGTACTTTAAGTACAGTATACCAACGTACTATACTAAGATCACTTAAAGTGAAGTACAAAGTGCTTCACAGTGTACTTTAAAGTACTCATGAAGTAGATTACAAATTTAGATCATATCGCTGGACGTTTCAACAACAACTACAGGAATGACGATGCGGTGAGGTGATTCACCGTAACAATTGCGTTACAACACCTGCTGTAGGCCAGTGTTTCCATGCAGGATTGTCGCTTTTCAGAAAACGCTTGGTGAACTATGAGATGGTGCTGTTTCCGGGAAGATCCCCCCCCCCCCCCAAAAAAAAAGAAAGAAAAAGAAACGAAAGCTTTTAGCTGGCATTTTTGCCAAGTGCGAGCTGGAAAACATGGATACTTTATAGCCAACTCATTAATATGAACCGAAAGAAATCATTTTGCGACCAAGCTATGCGTTTGTATTGCCAATTTGATACTTCAGTACTTGAAAGGAAAGCGTCGAAGAAATGTACTTAAAGTACAGTGCAGCAAAGTACACAAATTGAAATGTACTTTAAGTAAAGTACTACTGAGTAATGTACTTAAACTAGTACTTGAGTGCCTGGTACTTCCCATCACTGTCTGCCCGGTTAGTTTGTGATTAGTACTGTACCAACCCTGTCGGTCAAGTTCAACCTCCACTCTGAGAACTCCTTACACCATCTATCTCAGGAACGCACTGCATGACGACATTCACACTTTACTGCTACATGTTCACTTTATTTGTCTTGCGAAATGCCGCGATAGATGCGTGCATTGAAGCGAAAATATAGAGTGCAGAGGCTGCTTACGAGTCTACTATATGTTAAAGTAAGTTTGCACTCCATTTGTTAGTTGATCCAGCAATTTTTGTACAGGTAAATCCAAGGGGCAGTCAGCGTTCAAGGTACACAAGCACAATTAACTACACTGAGTGAAGCTTTCAACTGTTTAACGACACAAGCTTTCATGCAGTGGACTGCACCTGATGAAACGCAGTCCACTGGTTGAAAACTCGTGTCAATAAACAGTTGAAAGCTTCACTGCGTGAATTTCACAGTATCACTCTAAGAAAAAAAGGTAGAATTTCGTACCCAAGCTGGTAGAACGACAGTACTTCTACCACTTCGGGCCAATCCACTTTCCCTTCCCTTCCCCTTCTCCTCTCTCTCACGTTTGGTCTTAGAAAAAAAAAAAAAAATAGAATTTCCTACCCAAGCTGGTAGAACGACAGTTTCAACTCTGCAGTTATACCTAAAAGGTAAAATTGGTTTGAGTAGAAATGTGGTTGTAATAAAGCTCTACCGAGATTTTTGTACAAAATACATTTGTACTATCTGGGTTTGCTGTATGTGTGGGGATAAAATTTTATCTAGGTAAGGACAATGTTTCATTCGGAACGGCATCACGCTGTGGCAACGCCTTATACGAAAGCACCGCATGCGGTGAATGGGTACACCAAGATTGCTTTGGGACTCGTGAACCTCACTGCGCTTGCTTCCACTGAAAGGACGAACAGAAAGATAAGACGATAGTGACTTTTAGATTGCACGGCATTTTCTGTATTAGACTTAGTCTGCGGCTTTTGTAGCCTATATGCAGGTGGGGAGCTCGACAGCACTGAGAACACTCCTATGATTTTATTTTAAATAGTATCGCTGGTAAAAAATGGCGTTCAATTGCGAATTTCTGTCTAATTTGCACCACCTTAACCTCGCTGAGAAAATGTACATCGCCAAAGTCATCCCACAACTATGCATACAAGGCTCGTTCGCGACTGTGTTTTCGTGATATCCGTTTACTCAGAAGGTCCCGTAATGTTCAATGTTTTCCTTCGAAATCACATATCCGGCTATTTCCTCAGTAAGTGACAAAACAGCCAAACAGAAACCAATCGTTCTAAAGCGAGCTCCTAATAAAACGGAATGGACTCGTATTCGTTCTGTTTTATTACAGCTGGGCGTCCCGCTCACAAGTTCTTCAAACTTCTTCATGCCTGCCGGGCAGTTATGAAACCTGTAATTCTGACTCACGAATTTACGAGACCAGCTCCCGTGGCATAGTGGTTAGGATGATCGCTTTCCACGCAGACACTGGGAAATGACACGGGTTCGAATCCTGTCACCGGCTGTGCTGTCTGAGGTTTACCCTGGGTTTTCCGAAGACTTTCCAGACGAATGTCGCGACACAGTTCACCATGAAGTCGGCCCGGGACGCATACTAACCCCCCGCACTGTCCCCCACTCCTTCCTGCTGTCCTCTCTCGATCTGTCCACGTCTGTACGCTGCTCACAGCCACACGGAATTAAAAAAAAAAGAATTTATGAGGACGGCGATGCGTAGAAAACAAGGACACGTACGTTTCCGTTGATTGTCATTGCTTTTATCACACACATCATTTCTCTGTTTTTACTTTGTTTTGGGGTATAGATACGGGAGATCCAAGGCTGTCACCAACGTGCAGAAGAAACCAAAAACGTATCTCTCCAAAGCCACCATGCAACGTCTCGTAATAATGTCGTTGCTGTTTGTTTTATTTTATTTTTTTATTTATTTATGCGAATACCTCAAATGGCCGCGAGGGGCGTTACGTGAGGGGTGTGTGAACGAATAATACAACAAGAACTATACATCACATAATGAATATGTTAATATTATAAACTAGCACGCGAGGTTACATATGTTCAGTAAATTTATTTATATGTTGTAATATATGTAATTTATTATTTGTTGTCGTGATGTGATGTGATGTGATAGAGAAAGAAGCAAAAAAATGGGGACGCAAGTCACGACGAAAAGTCAGACTGGCTACCCCAGACCACTTAGCCACAGTTAGTTGGAGAAGAAGAAAAAAACGACAGAAGAATAGAAAAACTAGTAGTTGGGGCGGTGGGGGTGGGGGAGACAAACATCCCGAACCAGTGGGAACACTTGTCACAAACGAGGGACCAGAAAGTCTCACAAAATGTCAATCAGATGCGCTTCTTGAAGGAAACGTAGGAGCGTTGGAATTGTTTGCTGCAGGAGTAGCCGAGACCTGCGAAACGTAGCAAGTCAATCGCAACAATGCAAGCCTCACAACGTCCAGTTGTACCTTGAGACTTTTGTTGTGTTTGTCTGTCGTGTGTCTCGGCCTCAGCTCAATTACCTTCCATCACGTTCACCAGATGGCGCTGCTTGTGTGTGTCTGTGTGTATGAGAAAAAAAAAATGCGGGAGAGAATGCGAAAAGAGTGAGTGCATGACCCGTTCGAGTCGACTGAGGCCCCTTGGTAAGTCGTCGGAAAGTGGATGCCTCTGGTTTTTTCAACGACTGCCATATTTCAATAGACGTATACGTCGTCGCGAGTTCACCCTGTGGTCCTTTTATTTTCTGACCTCCCTCCACTCCATGTCGAAAGCGGCGAACGTAACCGCAACGGGATGCATAATATGCCTCAGCCTACACCCATACCTTAAAACTACGCGTGCCATGAGTGGAACTGTGCGCACCGCATCAGATTTAGCCGCAACCCACGCGTCTCCGCGAGCAAAGTTCCGATTCATCTTCGTCATCGCCCCCTAATGTTGTAAACGCACGGAAGAACGCACCTGTCGCGGATATGTTCGTTGTTTGGCTTCGGTGTAGTTCGGTGTCGTGCAAGTAAGACAGATAATTAAAAACTTAGGAGAAAGTACGGCGTGTGACGGGACGGGCAGGACCGTGATCAGGTGAACAGTATACGCCTCGTCTGATCCTCTGTCAACTGAAAGCCTATATAGTGCTCGATATCTGGTTCGTGAAGGAGGTACAGCTCGAAGTAGGGTTAACATGAACGCGCCTCCGACCTGCGGAGCGGGAAGAGAGCCACCCTAGCGGCGCTTACGAGAAATAAAGGGAAGGAGTGTTTCGGCTGTCCCAGTTGTGCTGCGGGGGGTGTAAGCCTTACCATGAGCTGTTGACTCGGCATCACATTACCGTCAGCTGTTGTTATCATCGCGACGTTTGTTTTGTTTTGCGGCGACTATGTAGGTGTGTATGCCGGCCGACACCGCAAGGACGCAATGGTAACGCAATGCCGGGTTAACAGCTCATGGCAAGGCGGACATCCCCGCAGCACAAGTGGGGCAGTCGAAGTACTCGTTCCCTTCATTTTGCCTAAGTGCCGCTAGGGTGGCTCTCCTCCCGCTCCGCAGGTCTCAGGCGCGTTCAAGCTAACTGTGCTTCAAGCTGTACATCCGCTTCAAGGCAGGCTGAAGTATGCTAAAAAAAAGTACAGATCGCATCAGAGTTAACTTGAAAGCCATTCCGGCCAGCGGACCCTCGTGGTGCTTAGTAGAAATAACGGCGGAGGGTGTGTTAGTCATCTATTTACAGTTAGAGGGGTTGTCCTCGCTATGAAAGCGTTGTTTTTTGTGCAAGGTGCTGCTAGGGTGGCTCTCCTCCTGCTTCGCAGGATGGAGCGGTGTTCAAGTTAACTGTGACGCGAGCCGTACGTCCATTTGCGCTCGACGTGTACCACAATGCACGTTCTGGCGCAACGCGACTTGCAAGTGAATATCGGTTCGGATTTTTTCTTTCCTTTTATTTTTTATCTTTGTAGAAAAACAAAACAATATGTCACAAGACTCAATGCGGTAGTTTACGAAGAACCGTATCGGTGCGATGAAATCTGATCATTTCCTGCGTGTACTATACGTCACCATCGTGTACCAGTTCACCTCTTTCGCACGTTTGTGGCTGTGTGCAGAGGACTTTCAATATGCCATGCAAGTAGGTCCGCTGTTTGCGCAGCTCCCCAGCTTCCCTCTTCCCCCTATTGTCCGTGGAGCGACCTGATTGGTCCCTCTCTCAAATAAGGGAGGAGACATATTTTAAGGCGAGCCGCACGTGGTTTCTTCTGCTGGATCCGTGCTAGTCTGCGACTACCCCCTTCTTCCTATCTTGTGAGTGGACAGACACTTTGTCACGTGGTTTCTGCAACGCTGACCCTGTTTATTATTGCGTAACACTGGCTTGCACAACAAATAAAAACAACGATAAACAAAGAAAAGGGATGTTTTGACGCCTATGCGGGCGTCCTCGTCAGCTTTAAAAACGTGAAGGCAGCCCGCATAGGCGTCAAAACGTCCCTTTTCTTTGTTTATCGTTGTTTTTATTCGTTGTGCAAGCCAGTGTTACGCAATAATAAACATCATGGCCCCTGGCTTTTGGTCTCTCTTCAACGCTGACCCTCTCCACCGCGCAGAGACAAACTGCCGTAGCGTATTATCCCAAAAGGAACTACGCTTCAAAAGTTTTAAATAACTGACCGTGCTAAAGCTACGATGTTTTTGTTTGTTTGTTTTCAGTGTCATATTGTCGTCCACGCAGCGCCAAGTCGTGGACGTTGAAGATGCTAGAGCCTTCGTACAGCCAGCAACAATAAATCACGTCCTGCGACATCCTTGAATGCGATCCTTCTATTGCTGCGCCTGCCATATGAAGATTTATGGACTGTGTGCTACCAGGTTTATCGTCTCAGCATATATAGACGTCTAGCGATCATATAAAGGCTTCACGCACGAGAACCAGGCTAATCATCTGCTGTGAAGTGATAAGCGACATGTCACTGTTCGTGCAATGCAGGGCTATACATATTTGGCGCAAGTTGTGCAGAATCCCCCCCCCCCCCCCCTCCCGGGCATCATATTGCTGCTTCTGTCAGTTTACATTTGCCTTCGCTAGCCCTGTACGACAAAGTTCCCTACAGCTATAAATCCGTGTTCCGTAGCTATGAATCGGAATCTCTCGCCCCAAAGCCCGTAACTTCGAATGCGTCGCCCTTGATTGGCTTTAGGGGTAATGTTACTCGTTTCTATGAGGAACCCGACATCCTTCGGTTAGAGTCGCTCCACTCACTATTGACCTTTTATAGCCTCGTTGCCGTAATGTAACCAACGTGTACGCGACCGGCAATAAACCGCAGCAAGTTACACCCCATTAAGCAATTGGACAATCAATCGTTAGTTTTATGGCTCTCATTACCTATATGTACAGGTATTCAACCAGCGAGCGCCGGGAAGGACTGTCTTCAGTACTTATTTGTACTCCGGTACTTACACTTTCTGTTCGGTTGTCGGCTAATTTACCGAATACAAACGCCTACAATCCTGCCGTTCAGTGTTACAGAAATAACGCATCCTTACTTGATTGCGAGAATGTGTAGAGCGTGTTGGTTGGGACTGAACATGATCAAGAACGCGAAGGGACAAGGACGACACACACACGGAGGCGTTCAACTAACAACTGAGTTTATTTGGACACACAACACTAGTCAGGAAAGGCCCGGGCCACAAAGGCGATCTCTAGCGGTGACAGGCTGACTGATCTCTGACTCACGTTATTGGAAGAACGATGTATGAAGGCCGCTTCTACAGTCTCGCGTACAAACTTAGAATGGTGTCTGTGAAGAACAGAAGCATTGCGGTAAAGAGGAGTGCACGTAGAGCAGGAGCCTATGTGGTCTTTTAGGCTTAAATGCATGTCATGTGACTGAGCTCGAATTTTTGCTCTGTGTTGGAGGAGCCGAACGTTTAGACATAGTGACGTTTGGACGATATATTGTTCTCCGCAAGATAGCGGGAGGGTGTATATAACACCCCTTTTGCATGAAACAAATTTGTTTCGGTGATTTACTTGACATCCTTCATTGGTTCTTGGTCTATTTACCGCGGGGATCATTCTGGCCAATTTAAAGAGGCAGCGAAAAACAACTTCTACGGAAAAGGAAGACGCTACTTTTTTAACCCTGTGAGCAAATCCATGGGTGTAGGGAATGCTCACAACCATCTTCTTTTCCCCAGGAGAAGGCGGGACCCTACCCACAGAAAGAAAAACGCTTTTTGCCAGCGTTTGAACCTTCGATGGTGTGGGTACCCAGCCGAAAACAATCTCTCCATCTGATACTTAAGGCTACTGTAGCAGAGATGAGAGCATGACTTATTGAGAGCGGCTTTCAGAGCCCATTTAACTACGGAATCCTCTACAGTCTTCGAATGATGGCTGGAGAAAGGTAGAAACGGTTTTTAAGACATTCGAAGACTGTAAAAGATTCCGTAGTTAAATCGGCTCTGAAAGCCACTCTCAATAAGTCATGCTCTCATCCCTGCTACAGTAGCCTTAAGTGTGAAGTAGCCTTAAGAAGAAGAAGTAAAGAAGCCTTGTGAAGGAAACACCGGACGAATAAGTCCCAAATATGTTATAGTACCAGAATAGTATAGTGGAAATGGCATTTCAGAGTCGCGTGCGCTGCTCCCATTGGGGACATCCCTGCTCTGCAGAAGGCATTAGTGGCGGAAAGCGGATGACCGCTTCACCGGAGTCAAGGTCGCCAGCACACTTCCAGAAATATCGCTGACTGCCACATCCATAAACGAGTCCCTATAGACGAAGTGCGCTTCATATCTGTGTACGCGACTATGTTCTCTATATTGACACAGAGCTCTGAAAGTTCAACGGGCTCATCGAACTCATATTTTCTGCTTGCCACGTGCCGCGAACCGTATTGACGGTGCACCTTCCAGCCTTCCCTGTGCATTTCAAATGTCATTATTTTGCGCTGCTTGCCCTGCCTTTAGATGCGGCAACTGACAAAAGAGAATTTTGTGTAATGTTGCGACATATCAACATCATCTTTCGGAATCTCTTGACAGATGATTCACAGACCTATTAAACCATCAATAAAAGCGAACGACGCTGAGCCAATAGCCAAATATCCAGCCAAACGCAGACACGGTGAGGAACACTGTTCTCATGGAGCTCAGGTGAAATGCCGCATCAGTCTCGGTCTCAGAGACGACGGTTTTTCTTTTGCTTGATTCCCAATGACGACTTCTCGGTTTTCCTCTGCCTTATTCTTTGTCATTTATCGGTCGACTTTTAAACTTTCTACTATTCTTTTTGGAGTAGTAGCCGTGCTAATTTTCCTTGCACAACGTAGAATGATGCAAGCTAGCTGGTGTGCGCGTGAAAAAGGAAAGGCCATCGTTTGCTCGAGTTTGAGGAATGAGACGGGTAACATAAGGACGTGGACGCGCATACTTTAGACATCATGTTTCTACTTTATACCTCCTTTTCGCGCGCGATACATTCAACTCATAAATGCAGGAGGGGGGGTGGATATAATTCCCCCACAACACCGAATAACCTCTGGATGTACGAATATTGTCCAAACGGATTCGTACATTCAGAGGATATTCGGTGTTGTTGGGGTAGTATATAACAGGAAAAGCAGCAACGCACTCACACTAACATTAATGTTATCTCAGATTGCCGTTTGGTGGTTTAATATTCGCAAGAACCACTGGACTACAGCCTACCACTTAGTAATGGTAACGGAGGAACGAACATCGTATTATCAATTGTTGCGTTATCACCGTGTTGTCAATTATTCCTGGCGGTACACACAGATTTGCCGTTGCTTTTGCTGTCTCCAGTGCACCTCATTAACTTTTACCAAGTTACTATTTACCTCAATAAAACACAGCCTTACGGCGATTTCAGACTAAAAATGAATGACGAAAATGAAATGAAAATGAGAAACTTCCCTGAACGTACTTGACAGGAACCATTTTTTTTTTTTTTTTCAAACAATGAGACATGCGCAATCCAACGCAAACACGGTGACGAGCACAGAGCGGCAACAACAAACAGTCAGTTGTCATTGTTACGTAGAGACGTTACACGTGTCTCCTGTAACGCACGCTTCTCCGCGCTGAGACACGTGTTGCTAGGGAGCCGCCTTGCGAAGAGAACGGCGTAGCCCCAGCAAACGCGGAACGTCCGTTTGCCGAAGATAAACGACCCGTGTTTAAGTCTCCCGGTCAATATAGCTACGCGACCGTTGGCAATCGGAGTTCCTCCTCGGAGTAATCGGAGCAGCAGTGTGCTAAGGAGGAGTTGCGAAATCTCCTAAATACATACGAAGATGCCACCACAATCGGGTGTCCAATTAAGCCGACCTGATCGGAACCTCACTGGTAAATTGACGGCACACTATCCCAGAGTGTTTCAAGAGAGGTAGTCTCGTGAACTGAAGCATAATGTGCAAGCGACGCCTGTGTGCTGCCACGGCCTGTGTCTTGGACACGACCTACTAGATTATAACGACCATGTCATAATCGGCAACCCCTATGATAAGCCCGTCCGCACGACCCGCTAGGGGCGCTACTCATCGGCCCATGAGATCTACATCATGATTGGACAATTGAAATTTGAATTTTGAACGCGCAGAAGCGGACGTACGGCTACAGTAGCAGACGACAGAAACAGCTCCCATGAAAATGCGTAGAATGATGATAATCAACTTTAGAAAGAAGCATCTCTCGTGGGACATTCACCGCTTGTACAAAAATACTAAGGTAAGCTGAAGTACGAAGTATTTATTGCAGATATTGAAGAAGCAATAGCCGGGCCGATGACTAGCGCCACCGCTAGCTTACACGTACGGCGCTGGGAAGGGGTGCCTATGACGTGGTCGTTATAGTCTAGTAGGTCGTGGTCTTGGAAATTTGTCAGTGGCCCAATAGGCTTCCGAGAGAAGAGGCCAACCTCAACTGTAAGACCCGCCTGGTCACACCTTGTTTCTGCACCGAGGTAGTACCTAAAGGGTATGACGTGCTGTTTTTTATGCTGTCAGATTGCTCAGCACCCTCTTGTGTGGCGAATATTTTTGGTACCTCTGGTATACTGCAACTAGGTACATGTTCTGTAGTCCCCTCCGGGGTACTTTGTCCCGTCCTGAGCAGAGATGGCAAAGTTGTCTTCGATGTCTATGTCATCGACACAATATCACTGTTGTTCCTTGAGCCGTGCGCAGGAAATGGAGTCACTCACGTGGAAGCGCAGACACGAAAACAGCAAAAAGAGAACTGATTTTTTTGTCAGGCAGCGCGATATTAGGTGGTCGGAACATCCGGAACAGTATAGTATACTTGTTTCCGTTTCTTGCTTTCTTGAGATGTATCTTGAAATCTCGTCAAAATAGGAAGTCAGGCTTCCTCTACAGACAGAAATACTGCTCATATGACAGCGATGTTGCAAGCTTTTGGGACGGAAGGCGCCGGATAACGTGAGACAACCTCGAAGAGGACGATTACACTTTTGTTGACGTAGCGTTGCCGAGCCTTCCTTTTTCATTTGTGCCTAGTAGTATTGTTGCACCAGGTGATAAAAGGAGCAACACAAGAAATCATAAGTTTTGATTTTTTTTTTTCTGTTTTTTCGCTGCCGTGAATCAGACATTCACTCTTTCATCGGGTGCGTCCTCGACTATATAGACCAGACACACGTGCTCCCCTAACTGCCCGCGACAGACCAAATACTATAAACCTTCTTTTTTTAAAAAAATCCGTGTTAGCGCCGCGAAGCAACTGTGGCTATGGGCGGCGTACAGGCGCGGACAGGTGGAGAGAGGACAGCAGGAAGGAGTGAGGGGACAGGTGGGTTAGTGTGCGTCCTGGGCCGACTTTATGGGGAACTGTGCCGACATTCGTCTGGTGCCACAGCCGGGGGGGGGGGGGAATTCGAACCCGCCTCACCTCCCGGTCTCGGCGTGGACAGCGGTCAGACCTTCTATTCAAATTATATCCAGCTAAATAGCGCCTAGCTAAAGTGTTATGTGGCGACCCATTCCTTTAGCTTCGACAATAATATACCGTTACATACCCCCCCCCCCCATATACTTCTACGCCCCAAGCAGCACAATGTACTGAGAGTCGAGTGCAATAGGGGTGGACGGTATATGTGTTTTATCAATGTTCCTTAGTTTCACGAGTCTGTTCAAGGCCTTCCACCTACCCGTCCACCCCTATTGCACTCGCAGTCGCTTTCAGTACATTGTGCTGCTTGGGGCCGCACCAGCCCGTGACAATGAGCAGCAAAAAAAGCAACCCCTGGGAAGCACTGATCGCCCGAGCTGCGATAAGATATCGTATATCCAACCGCAATTTGCCGACAGAAAGAAATTGTAGGCGTATTTTCCAGAGCTCGAAGTGCGGCAATGCAACGGCCATACGGCAATGAATGTTCTTATTACAGCGTTTCGTAATAATATGCAAAATATTTTCATAAGCTGCGAAATATTTTGCGGCGTCGTGCATAAGGCGTACATGTACAAAATACAGCGCAAAAGTATTTAGAATAAGATACTAAATACTCCGCGTAAAAAGTATTTAAAATAGAGTACAAACTACTCAAAACTGAAAGCGAGCAAACGAGTAATTTGAATAGAGTACTAAATACTCTAGGAAGTATTTAAGATAATCTTTAAAGTACTTTAGTATTAGCAGTAAGTGAAACGCGTACTCTGAACGTGGCTGTACAAATGAAAAGGATAAACTTCGTCCGCCATACTTAAGCATATCTTATATTTGCAAGGTCCTGGTGTCAAGTCATGTTTGGTGAACTTTGGTGAACTCAAGTAAACTTTGATTATATGTTCTGACCCAAAACTTCGCAATTCCTTCTGTATCCCTCCTGCTGGGGTCTTTCAACCTCTGGCGCGTGTTTATTGCTTTGGTGACCAAGGAAATAGATGCAGGGATTCTCTTGTACCTAACGGCCTGGACAACGGGCCGTTGACAAGCAAGTACAAGCGTGGAACCAGCCTATTGTACAGGAGGATAAATGACAGATGCGCGAATTCCCAAAAAAGAAAGAAAAAATTGGGTTAAGTTCCAGTGAGCTGAAAGTCTGGACACGGCGGGGAAGTGTGCTGGATACGGCTTGACGAGGAAGAAAAGTATTTTGAGTACTGAGTAGCAAATACTGGGGAAAAAATAATTTAAATACCTTAAAAATACTCGTCGCAAAAAGTATTGAGTACAGTACCAAAATACCGGAAAAAGTGTTTAAAATACTGTATTTTGAGTACGCACTCAAGATACGTACAAGTCTGCGCCGCGTACTGCCCTCTTGGAACAAAAAATAAAGCAGACGAGTGAACGCTGAAAGCATTGCTCATGTTTCTAAACAATAGAGGACGTTGGTCATCACTGTGGGGCAATCATTATATGTTGACCACATAATAAAATTCGATATGTTGCTTCCGATCCCCACTTAATCTTTCGAAAACAATAAAGAGATACCGTAGCCACAACTTTGGTCCCATAGCAATGAGACAAAATGAATTCTGACCACACACTGATATCGAACGCAACGCAATTTCACGCAACCGTTTGGAATGCTGGATAACGTACCTGTATATACACGGAAAACTGCAGGTCACAGGGAGGGCTTCGTCTGTTTGTCAGGATATGAAGGTGAAGGTATACAGCCAAGAGGGAAAACCAAAGCCAATGTAGCCTTCCCCACAAAACACTATAGACTCCGAACGCCACGGCAGACGAGGCTGATGTCAACAGCGGAGGTTGCCGAGAGAGGGTTCCATATCCTGGATGGATACATCACATCCTCTTATAGTTATCAGCGGCCGACGTATCAAATTCCCAGCTGCCTTTCTATCGTCCATATCATTTTCGCCATGCGTAAATAAAAAAATAAAAAAATTGCAAGCCAACATTATTGCCCCATACAGCTATTCTTTAATCACGTCTTTCGTTGCCTCAGTTGTAAAGACCTCCAGTATTTCAAATATCTACGCAATAATTCTCGAAACCTAAAAAAAAAAATATATATATATATACTCGTATTTGAAAACCAGTTCAATATCCAGCACGGGCGTTGATTTTCACAGCCAAATTGTATACGGTCGCTTAAGATCTTTTGTACATTTATTGTGCCAGAAAACTTCGCGTTTGAAACGCGTTAAATAGTATATCCTATAATATATACTCCTATACTTGGGCTTCTAACGGGCGGCCAGTAGCATTTCTAAATAACAATGTCGGTATAAATATACAGTATGTATGACTGGCAGTATCTATGGCTGTATGTACAGTATGTATGTATGGGCTTGCTGTGTATTCACCTGCATTCATTGGCGGCGGAAGGGGGGGTTTACAGGGGTGCCTTAAAAATGCCATAAATTTATTATTATTTAGAAATTTTATAAATTAAATGCCATAAACCCTTTTCCTGAATCGATCAAATTGCCAGCATAGTCAAGGCTTTATCGATTGATGCGGTAGAACTCACGACGAATAGCGGTGGGGGATGGGAAGCGGCGCCGGTTCGAATCTGGGGTCCCCCTGAATTCAGGACGTTGCGCCGCTCCTGCCTGTATTTAAATTAAACAGAAATCCACAGAACTCCCTATCTCCAAGCACTCAGGTCAACAAACGCCACAAAACAATAGCGACCTGCTGTGCAGGAGTGCGAAGAGCTCAAGGCGCGGGTCCAACTGTACCAATAAGTAGGGCCTCATTAGTCAGGTCAACAATAGGCCGACATTTCGCAGCGATTCGCGCATGCCACTTCACTTGAACACGACTGTTCTATAGTAGCTCGTCAATATAGCCACGAACCTTTTCTCTGAAGGACGCGTCGCACAATGCACGTGTACAATATCCGGACTGCACTTCCAACGAAAGGTCGTGCAGTTAACAAGACGTCAAAGTCTTGCAAGAAGGGCGCAATTTCCTATACGTGCTGATCGAACGTCCAACTAGATTCATTGCCTACCGGGGGTTTTCATTAGACGGGTAAGCAAGCCTTCCGTTTCGTTTGTTGTTGTTCTGCAGAGCGTACACCGTGCGCTGCAGTGCAGTGCAGCAACGTAATGAAAGAGGTCTCCACGGGCGGTGCCGATGGAGACGAAAAGGAAAGTAAGAGGGACAAGCATACTTAGGGCCCTGTGTTTTCGGGTTTTATGTTTCTCTTATTGTTGTTGTTGTTTTTTTGTTTTACTTGTTTTTTTGAAAATCGGGGGTAAAAATCGGGTTTCATTTCAAGAGCCGTAAAACAGGGTAAATTCGGACGATATCAGGTGGAAAAGTAGATTTGCGGGCGAAAAAAAAAAAAGAAAAAGAATAGAACACGCCTCGAATTTCAGATTAACTCAAGATACGGAACAGCTGTGCTGAATGTCCAATGCTCAGTATTCTCCAGTTCCCGTATTGGTGGCTGAAATCGCACTTTGCCATGTTCGTTTTCGGATTAGACCCGAAGGGATGATGGCGCAACTCGGGGGTAAAAACGGGTTTTACCCTATAAAACACAGGGCCCTAGGCATACTTGATCGTCTTCCGTATCCACGTAAACGAAGCTGGCTTCCAGTAAGGGACGTATCTGAAACGCTCTTCCTGACTGATGACGTTTAGCGCGTACAGCATAGGCATACGTAGAACGGCGGAACCTGACTCCCATGCTCTTGAACATGGGGAAACACTCGGAAGTCGAGTGCGCAACAAATATCGAGCGTCAGCTTATCGGAAGGCTTTCACGATAACGGTTGCGAAAACATGAAAAGCAAAGCGCTTCATTCCTTGAAGTATAGATGTCAGTATTCAGAACTCAGAATTAGCTCATGTCAGTCGCTGATATTTCACTCGTCAGTTCTTTTATCGTACCGTTCTCTTAGAGTTTGTTCGGGTCAACTGGCGAATTCCACCGGTCACTGTAATACAGAAAATTTTACACTGACGGCTGTGGGTGTGCATACTACACTGGGCGCTTCGAAGCAACGTGTCATTCGTCATTCTGTTCGCTCTTCGTTCGTGTCTATATACACTCAACCAATCCCAATATAGGGTGTTTTCACATGACGTCAAACGAACGCGTTTGGCCGCCATGGTGGTGGTCACTTTTTCGGCGCAGCTGCTGACATTATCTAGCATTTGCTCGAAAACGAAGCCTTGAATGGTGTTTTGACACGGTGTTTGGTGTTTTGGGTGTTTTGGTCGCGTCCGTACCCTTCTTTTATCCCGAAAACACTTCGTCACTGTCGTTCTCGCATTTCCTTTTATGAAAACTGTAGTTGTCGCATTGAAAAATAGCGCAATTTGTCATCTTTCAATGCCGCTAGCACGAAAAGTGACCACCAGTGGGAAGAGCTTACGAGCATGCCACGCCACTGTCACGTCATAATGTGACGTAGGTGAAAACTCCCTATAGCTACGTTAAAGGGAACTTTCGCATCCGTTCCAGTCGATTTCTAAACTATGGTGTCACTTTCTTCCTCCTGGACCACGCACTCACCACGGTACCGAAAATCCCACTCAAATGACTGCCGTAGTTTGACTGTCATTCCATGGAATACATGACAACAGCAGACGACGGATGTTGAGAGTATGCCGGAATTCCCGCTCCGGCAAAAAAACCAGAAGACGCGCTGCACGAAAACGACGAGCGGGATTCGCCACTAAACGACCGCATTATTTATTGCATCTATTTGACATTGTCACACACTCACGCGGGTCCCCATGAGACTTGTCGCGAATTACACAAAGAACCGTTGTCTTTAATCTCGTTTAGCAGTTACAGGGGCACTAAAGTGCAAACAATTATCCTCGCGAGATATGAAAGGTACCGTTACTTTGACACCAACACAAAAGGAACGGGAGTCGTACGTTTCGCGTTGTTCGTGAGGATAAACGCATCGCTTTATTCCCTGTCATTCGTCACGAGCTCCGCTGCGGCGAAGGCCAATCGCAACGTTTTTTTGCAGAGTGAATTTAGCAGAGGTTACACATTTTGATCGCGTCGTGAAAATAGAAAATGACGTTTCTGGCGCTTCCAACTTTGCAGACTGACAGTTATCCGCCTGAAGTTTTACCCATATTTCTTCGAAATGCTATCACTTTGTAGACAAGAATCGTAAAGAAATAGAAACAAAGCAAATTCTCACCCCATGCATTTCCTATTGCCTATACCGTCCGCAAAACGCCATTTTTTTCCTGACAGTATAGGCGTATAGGCCATAGGAAATGCATGGGGAGAACTTTACTTCTAACTCTTTTTCTACAAAGTGATAACATATGGAACTTCAGGCGAATGATTATCAGTCTGCCAAGTTTGAAGCGCCAGAGACGTTATCTCGTATTTTTACGACTCGATCGAAATGTGTAACCTTTGCTAAATCCACCCCGTAGAATTGCAGCCTATAAAAACATCCTTCGTTTTCGTTTCGTTATCGGCTTGCCGTCGCGTGCAGCTTACAGCGCTTAGAAAATAACGGTCACGCGCGTTACGTTCAGTTCAGAATCGGGCCCATGATCACTAATAGTCGATTTTTCATTTCTTTTTTTTTTTCGCTACGTAGCCTACATATTTTTTGGTGGAATGTCAGAGGAGCGTTCCTTCCTGAACGGGCGCTCAAAAAAGGAGAGGCAGAAGAAAAGCGTTTTGCAACACAGCTGTGACTCATCTGTCGTCACCCTTTGCAAGGGCATATAAGTCATTCAGTTGACCGTGATGGAGTGAGCTGTAGCGTTTTCCTGAGGTGAGCGGGATCGTACTAAAGAAGCTCCGGACTGAGCGGTTGAATGACCCCAAGTGACGTACTGTTATGGACCCAACAGCGACACATAGGTAATATAATATAACAGCGTGAGACATTAATAAGACGAAAGAAAAAAGGACAGTCATATACCGCACAAGGAAAGACGACATGGTGTCGTCGTTCACGTACTGAGATGCGTATAGCTCGAAACAATAATTTATCGGGGGCAACGGGATCTGAGTTATGTCCAGGGTAGATACTGCTATAACCTCAGTTATTTATGTCTTCTTAGATTTGGTGTGTGTGTGGGGGGGGGGGGGGGGATCGAATTTTGTTTCCGTTCGGATATAGGGCCTAAACCGTTTCACGTAATTTGTCTTGGGTCTTCGGTGAAAAAGAAAAGAAAAAGAAGTTGTGCAGCGAGTCTTCGCTCCATTTTTGTCAGCCCCACCTTTGACGAAGCAACTAGCAATAATTATAAGTTTGACGATATTTAGCAATATTATCTAGATTTCATCAGCTTATCTAGCAACATTAATAAGACGATGACTATCCTCTCCACTTGTGGTTTAACTTCGATTTTAAATATTTTAGCCCTGCTCCCTATACAGCTGTTATCTAGTGTCTCCACAACGCTTAACGTTAACGAAAGACTCATTTATTTCAATAACCGATGATAACTAAGCAAAACGAGGAGCAGAAGTCAGAAACGATGTGTGGGATAATTCGGCGCCGAATATGCTGTCCCACGGCTCCGCTGTCACACACCATGTTCTTCAGCGAACCGTAATCAGATCCCAACGGTGCTGTAACGCTGCCTAAACAATAAAATACGATGTCCTTCTTCAACAGATTAGGTTCGTCGTGAATCTTCGTTTATTTTGATGAGGCAATCCTCGACTCTGCACTACTAAAATCTCACTAATAAAGTTAAAACGAGTCTTGTACTCATTACACAGTAATCCTTACTTCTTATTTGTCAACGTTTATACGTTAAACAAACAAAAAGAAAGAAAAGAAGCTTGGAGGTCGACGAACGGATAAGCAGACGAGTTTCAATCTGAGCGGCTCCATAATTCCGCAATAAACGCAGACAGCGATATCCTGCCGACGGCGCGAATTCCTTCCGACAGGAAATGAACACGTTCCCTGCGATGTATACGTGATTGCCTGTTTGTATCCATCGCTCCTCCGATCATCCCTATTAGAGAAACCGTGGCGCAAAAGACTACTGGGGATTGTCAGCTGTAACACCTCTTGGAATATGTTGGTCGTATAATATGTATACTTATCGAGGGAAATGTGACGGCGTATAGATCATGATTTGTTTCACGCAGCCATGCGCGAGTGTTTTCTCAGCAGGAGGTGGCAGTACATACATTGTCACATCTGCACGTCGCGAGACTTGTAGGTCCGTCAGTAACTGTTGTGGAGAGGGAAGAGAAGAAGAAGTAGACGAGAGAAGAGAAGTTCCAATGGCACCGAAGCGAGTACGGTGCTCCTTCAGGACCGGACTGTATCCCCTGTGTGCTGTGTCCCAAGATGCGGCCATTTTCTTTCTTTCTTTTCTTGTTTTTTCGTTATTCGTTTCTGTTCTCTTTTTCTAATTTGTTCACTCGCAAAAAAAAAAAAAAAAGAAAAAGAAAGAAAAAGAAATGATTCCATAAAAGTTGACCTGTACAAGATCCCTCGACTTGCTGTATGTTCTGTTTTTTTGGACACAAGGCTATCATTCACGGAAAATTCAATCGTTTCGTAGCGACCATGTGACCTACTTTAGTTGCGCTCAGTCTCCCTCCTGATTGTTTCTTCTCGAAAATACGCGTTCACCTGGATGCAGAATTAACAGCTGAAGGAATACATTTCATCACAATAATTCTGGAGCTTTTATTGCGCATATATTCGGCTTTTGTTCTGCATGTCGCGTTTATTTCACATATACTGCTTTTATTCTGGATGTCGCCTTTATTCTGCATGATGCTTTTATTGCGCATATTCTGCTTTTATTCTGCGTGTTTCTTACATTCAATCATGCGCGAACTATGGAAACTGCCAGTGTATAACCTAATGGTTCGGGACGACAGTGTTTTCTCACGGAGTGAGAACGAATTGTGACGTGAAGATGTCGTATATTCAATCATATATGGAACCAAATTGTCAGAGGGTGCGCTCAAAACCCTCTCTATGCGTAAACGCGCGCTCCTAGGCTTTCACAACTGTGGAGCAATGCATGACCAATTTATGTGCCTAAAAGTTCCTGCCACGAGTGCTGTAGACACTGAAATATTGTTCAGCAGAATATGTGGCTGTTAGCATAGGACGGAGAGTATTCAGTTTTGGAGCCCATCAGCTTGAGCCTTGCACTATATTGAGGTCGCGTTTTCATTGCAGAAGAACAGTACGGTCTATATATATATATATACACGTAATCCTACCCAGCTTTGTTGAAAACCGTCTTTCCGGAGACTTTTAAACGGTCATAAACATTATCTCGAGGTACCGGCGACGAGAGATGCCGTTTTATCCTCGGGAGTAAACTGTTTGGGAAGCTGCGGTACTTCTGTCATCGGCCTAGCCTCCTCTCGCTCGCTCTTTTCACGGAATAGTCATTAGCCGAAGAGACTCTTGTCTTCTCCGTTGCACGTTTTGGTACACTTTAAAATACTGCGCTTTTAGCAATGGGTAAATCTTTTTTTTCTTTTTTTGCACATCACCAATCGCGAGCTACTCGTACGTTGCTATTTATGTGTCTATGTGGAGCAAACCCGAGTGGGAGATGGTGATTAAATAATAGGGAGTTTTAGGTAATTGTAAAGCGCCTTCCGATTCCATATAGCTGTCAGCCAATCGGATATCAGCAACGTGATGTCACCCACTCCAAAGGAATCACGCAATTGGCCTACCAGATTTTTGGAAACGTCATCGTGAAACTTCTATGTTTTCCTAAAACTCTCCTCGGCATCGGCATTAACAGACTCCAGTTGAGAAGCTTCTTAGCTTGTAATAGTATAATGATATACAGTCAACCCTCGATTTATGAACCTTCGATTTATGAATTCCCTCGTTTTATGAACACGAGCACGGGGAACCAAACTTTTTCCATTAATTTTTCTCTCGTTTTATGAACCTCGATATTCGAATAATGAATGGAATTTCTGGGAACCAACTAGGAGTTCCCCAGCGTTTTTGCCCTCAATTTATGAACGGATCGTTCCGAGGTCAACAGAAACCTTCAAAGGGATAATTCCATGGTCTTATGAATGACGCCTGAACGGACAAAACGTTTTCCAGGTATTGCACCCTCGGTTCTTAACCCCTCAAAATCCGAACAACAAACGGGTTTTCCGGGGTCGCACAAGGTGCGACCAAGTGTTCTTGACCTCAGTTGATGAATAAGGTGGTCGCTGTCACCCGGAGATTAATAAACGGAGGTTCAAAATCCCGGAGGAAATCCGAGACCAGTCCAGTGCGAATGTGGTGACATCTCCTCTTTCCAAGATTGACACAGCGGAAGGCATGGTCCAAAGCAAAATTAAACAATTTAGTATTGCATAATAAACAGAGTGTGAATGTGCTAACGTCTGTTCTTTGTGAGATTGATACAGCAGAAGGCATGGTCAAAAGCAAAATTACACAACATATGGCATTATAAACACAATCCCAACTCGGAAATACTGTTGCATTTGCTCGATAGTAGTCAGTTAACTGAATTTTCGATTTATGAATCCTTCGATTTATAAACGGTTTTTCAGAGAACCGAGGGTGTTCATAAATCGAGGGTTGACTGTACTTCAGAAGTAAAGACACACATGTGGGCCTGGCTCGAGAGGTCTAGCTTTACCTAACTACATTTCTTTTCAGTCTATAATGTTCACCGCGGAAATACCAGCGCTAACACAGCACAGAAGCAGTAAACTCTACACAAGCGTTAGTGACCACAGAAACCAAACCCCGTGCAATGGCTATGAGTAGGTTGTGCCACGTCTATCCAAGAAGAAATCTTTAACACACCTCTTTCTGCGTGCATCTATCACAGACGTAGTGTCTACTGGATGTCATCAGACGATAAGTCGACAGTGGTGCTGTCGTTGTATCATTCATCACCTCCCCCCCCCCCCCCCAACACACACACACATACTTTTCCCGAACCTGGCACTTAAACTAACGACGTCGGCTAGCTGAGGACCAAGTTGCGAGACGTGGTTGCACGCTATGTTCTTCGGAACGGAACGTTGGGAAAGAAACGTTCCGATGTACACCGTGCGTATCCACTAGAGAGTACGGTACGTTCATAGAACTTGACCACGTGCCATCCCTCCAGGTAAAGGACAACAACGGTGGGTGTCAGTTGCTTCTGCACGCTCCAAAGATTCTTCTATTTTGTAGTCTCTTAAGACCTCCTGACATCAACGTCATTTTTGCGCTTTGCCCCCTGTGTCGACACGTTGGCTTGTGGCTGACCTCCACGCTCGATGCGTCAT
Source organism: Ornithodoros turicata (assembly GCF_037126465.1). Lineage (NCBI taxonomy): Eukaryota > Metazoa > Arthropoda > Arachnida > Ixodida > Argasidae > Ornithodoros > Ornithodoros turicata. The sequence continues at coordinate 43,804,944 of NC_088207.1, forward strand.
CCTTTACGCCTGGTGGGCTCACTCTAATTCCAGTTGCAGTCGTAACACCAAAGGGCCATTCCTCGTTTCTCAATGCCATAAGTAGTTGCATCTATGTTGCCCTTGGTCGGCTCACATCCACAGGGAAAGACAGTGTTGCCGGTATACGTCAATGTGGTAGCAGAGAATATTATGCTCTATACTGCGAAACATAATTGCGCGGGACACCTGCTTGACCTTTAGATTACTTGCGTTTCCCTCTGGCTTTTACCAAGGGAGACGTGGGAGGCCCATAGCTACGAAATGGTACTTCATCGCTCCTGCAGACTTGTCAATAAGACTGACACTCACAGTACGCCTAAGCGTGAAGTGTTCCATTGGTTCGTCGAAATTAATCTTCGTGTGATAGCGCAAAGAATCCTGACAAAGTTATACCAACGAGAACCACCTGTTTGACACACAATAGCAATGTATCATAAAACAGCTGCTTGAAACGAGCGGCAAAACCCGCTAAAGGTGTCCAAAAAAAAAAACAAGTGGACACAATCCATGATGCGCAGCCAACGTCGTGCCACTCGTTCCACTAGCGAACGTGGAATACCAAAGTCAACTGCCCATAGTTCCTCGTGGCAGACCACGTTTCGTGCACGCACAATTCAGGTGGCTCAAAAGACAAAGCCGAAGGCCTCACGAGATCTTGGACATTAGGGATATCTTGTTGAGTTCTTTACTACTGTATCACACCCGTCATTTTGTTACAGTGACTGAAGAGCTTGGCGCGATGGTAGTTCTCCTGGAGGCCTCAAGACTTGTCCTAGCATTCTAGTTTGTCGACACGTGCTGTCACACGTCGCCTTACAATTTACGTGGGTCAAGTGTTAGCCCCCGTAGCGTTCTGGGCGGCAAGTACAATACGTCGCCCAGCGATCCCTCGTTCTGCCCCACACATCTGAAGAAGAGAATTCCCTCGAAACGTCATCCCTTATCCATTCCTCCCCACATTGTTACACTAGTATTTCTACTTTCTGTGTTCGCGTTGGTAGTTCTCTTTACGGGCATCCGGTATGTCCTCAGATGATCCTCTTGAAACCTAGCAAAGACCGTGCAAGCAGAGGTCAGGCCCGGGTACATCGCCACAACATTTAACCATACTGATTACGACTGAGCTTCTTACGTATACAGGGTGTTTGCTCTAACGTGTCCAGAAATTATATTTAAAGCGAGCGATAAAAGAAAAGCAAGTGGTACTTTTCTGCTACTTGAGTAAGAAGCAGGTACTGCTCCACAAGTAGCACCTGTTTCTTAGTCATGTAGCTGAAACGTAGCGCTCTTTTCTCTTTTATCGCTCGGTTTAAATAAAATTTCTGGACACGTTAAAGCAAACACCCTGTATATATGGTGGGACGAGGAACGTACGCGATGTTCCCGACGGCGGAAAGCATCCTTGGCAAGAAATACCAGTCGCCCACTGTCGTAGACACTGCTACACTCTCCGAAAAGGCGGGATGTATTGGGGAGCAACTACAAGCTTCTACTCCGCTAGATCGCAATTACTCCCCCTTTTTAATCACCCTGAAAGTTACTTCCCAGCACTGCTGGTAGTCCATGAACTTCACACATGACAACGCATGTTGTCCCCAAAAAGGACTAAAATGACTTTACTTTTCTTGCTACATTACTTTTAAAATGTGAAGGAGTCATAAGCATGCGAAGAACGTTCCTTCGGAAAGCTGTATGAGGAGGAGGAAGGGGAGAGAAAGAAGAGGGGAGCGACAGAATAAACCCTCTCCTCTTTTCGCAGCGTGGCCCATCAGAGTTATTCGTGGAGCTAAGTTATTAGAGCTCTTTGATAAGCTGTCAAGGCAAAGGCCAGCTATACGTTACATCTCGTGTTGGGAGTTATTATCCCACCAATTGTAAAATACTGCCCAGAGTCATGGTCTCGGCCAGGCCAACAAACACAGTTCTGCTATGGGCAGCATACACACAACACTGTTGGACTATTCATTTCGCGTCAGCCGCAACGTGATTGTGCAGTCCTTATCCAGTAGCCAAACGAGCTACGTCATCAACCAACTATCCGCGAAGAAGATCTGGGAAAAACTGGAGCAAGTAAATAGAGGACAGCTACTTGAAAAAAAAAAGAAAAAAGAAACACCTTGAAGCGGGAACTGAATGCGGTTAAATGGACCAAAGAAGAAAATGCATCTCAGTATATGCATCGTGTCGAATCTCTGTGCATACAGCTCCGAAGCTTGGGGGAGACCATTGGATCTGCAGAGGCTGCCGCTATTGCTATCCAGGGACTACCGAGAGCTTACTACGGTGTCGCCCGAGGTTTCGACGTTTGTAGCTTGGCAGGCGTGACGCTCGAGAAAGTGAAATATACACTTCGTCAAGAAGAACAAACGCCCCCCCCCCCCCTTATATTAGTTTTTCCGAAGAGTGTCAAGAGGATCGTGAGAGCACAAATAACGGTCAAGAAGACGAGCCTCTTAAGACGTTCCACTCGTACTAGGAGACCACCGGAAAGACTACAAGTAGACCCCAAACGCAAAGCTTATTGTGACATTGTGACTGAAGAACTTACAGACCCACGGTCCTACGGTGAAGCGATGGCTTCACCTCAACGCACAAAATGGCTCGACGCCATGGATCAGGAGCTAGCCTCTCTACACCAAATGCAAACTTGCACACTAGTTCCCAGGACCGAGGATATGAAAGTAGTGAAGTCCAAATGGGTATACCGTATTAAGAGAGACGCCACTGGGTAAATCGACAAATTTAAAGCACGTCTTGTTGCCGTAGGGACCTCGCAGGTAGAAGGCCTGGATTACTTTGAAACGTTTTCACCTGTAGTGAAGTTAACCAGTCTACGAACTCTCCTCCTTGCTCTTGAAGAAGGAATGCTGATGCGACAACCAGACGTGAAAACTGCTTACCTACACGGAAAACTGGAAGAGACAGTATACATGAAGCCCCCTTTGGGCAGCCCTGGAACAGATGGTAAAGTCTGCCTACTTAACAAAGCACTATATGGGCTTAAACAGTCAGACAGAACGTGGTACCTCACGCTCGATAACATCCTAAGGAACCAAGGCTATAAAAGATTCGAATCCGACAGATGTGTGTTTATGTTTTAACCAAAGGCAACGAAAGTCATCCTAAGTGTATACGTGGATGATATGCTTATGTTGGCCACATCCGCACGGCTTCTCCAAACAGCCATGAAAGAATTGGGTAAAGAAGTCGAACTAAAGGATTTAGGAGAGCCGAGTTACATCCTTGGTATAGAGGTACAACATGATAAGACCCTGACTATCAGCCAGAAAAAGTACGCCGACGAGATCCTAAAGAGATTCAAGATGGAGAACTGCAAGCCAGTGCGAACGCCAATGGTCCCTGGAGGCAAAGATGAGGTGGGAGAAGAGTCCTCCGATAACAACCGCCCGAACGTCCCGTACCAAAGTTTATGATAGGAAACCTCATGTATTTGGTACAAGGCACGCGGCCGGACGTCGCCTTCGCCGCCAGCTTTCTTAGCCAATTCAACCAGAATCACACGCAGGAGCACCGGAGGATGGCGAAAAGGGTTCTGCGCTACCTCAACGGTACAAAAAACTTCGGCATTACCTATCGTGCTTGCAGGGAGCCGATTTGAGGCTACATTGACGCGAGCTGGAATGAGTGCAGCACCGGCAGGTCTCGGAGCGCTTACGTCTACACCATGTCCCGAGGAGCGATAAGCTGGAAGTCCAATAGGCAACAGCTGGTCGCATTATCAACTTGCGAAGCTGAGTACATTGCGATGACTGAAGCGACGAAGGAAGGGAAATGGTTGAAGACCTTCATGGCAGAGCTCAGATTCACCAACTACGGCACTGACATTTTAGAACTACGCTGCGACAACCAGTCGGCCATCAAAATAACAGAAAACCCTATGTACCATCAGCGAATCAAACATATCGGCCTTAAGTACCTGTTCGCCAGGAACGAGGTGGAGAACAATCACTTCAAGCTGACTTTCCTGCGCACCGAAGGCATGATCGCCGACGCTTTGACGAAGGCAGTATCAAGTTGTAAGAACACAGTTTGCGCAAAAGCTTTTGGCTTTGCAGACTTTCCTTGAGGTACGCCTCACTGACATTTTGGGTAGGATTTTCTCGACGCGAGGGGGTCGTTTGTTGGACTATTCCTTTCGCGACAGCGCAAATCCGCAACTTGTTTTTTCTTTTTCTTCCTCCTCCTTTCTTCCACGGTCCTCGCGCACTTCTCTTGCTGGACGAACCAAAGGCCAGTTGACTGCTGTCTTGCTCCTCCGGTTCTGTCTTGGAACGACACGTCGCGGTTGCCGCACAATAATAACCCCAACAAACCCCCGACGAGGGCCATTATTTCCGGATTCGTAAAGTGAGGTTTTGAATTGTTCGAGGGGCTGAACTGCGTAACTTTGAACGCTGTCTACTAATTAATTCCATGTATCGTATCGTCGATTTCTAGTCCGTATATGGAGCTCGGGTTTGCAAAAAGGTATACGTCACGTCTGCTAGGATTGACAGATCTCCTTTACCCCTGACGTAAGAGCTTTTCGCCTAGCTCCTCCCGGTACGTCCATTTAAAGGTTCCGTTCTAAATTGACAACTGTTTACCCGCTCTCGCTCATAAAACGTGATTCACCGTTCCCAGGAAATAGGTGAGTCAGCATTCCTATACAGCAAGATAGTTTTCCCTCATGTAGCTCCGACGCGTGATGCCCTGGAGTTGGAGTTGGACGGACTAAAAACGGCGTGACGCCCTGTTTACCCGTGTGTTCATAGGTCCAGGTCAAAAAACGTTTGAGTATTCAAGCTGCGCACATTCAAAATGCATTCATGGCCCGGAAATCGGGGGTTTATAAAACAAGGGAGAAACACAAGGCAGAGGTCTTGTCCCACAGGATACCGTTCATAAAGCAGGGAAATTCGTAGCTCGAGGGCTGCAATACTTACTGACTGTCCGTGGGCAGAGAAGGGCATGGCCTGTGACATTGGTTGAGTGCGCCAGGTACGTTTAAAGACCATTATTTCGTGCCTTGATGCATGTCATCGTTCTCCTGCTTGTTGCTGATGACAACTCTGCCATCTCACCTACAGATTATATTAGATTAGAGGAGATAAGAAAAGAAAAAGAAAGAACGAGCTCGCACAATAAAGTGTTCCCAACGCCTCACCAGGAGCATATCCTCGAACATTATCCGACAGCAACCCTGCAGAAGTTGATGCGCTATTTCTAGGCCAGGGTGTCTACCAAATTGCAGCTTTCAAATTCCCTCATTTTTCCAGATTTCCACTGACTATTTCGAGCGGATTCCCTGACCAAAACAAAAGGGAACTTGGTGCCTGCTGCTACATTTTGATACAGGTCCCTCATGAAACGGATCACTTATTGAGTATTAGTGAGGATGTCCTACATTTCTGCCTCTCAGCTTGTCGCCTTGGCGAACTGCTACTCGCGGCAATGTTGCTGCGGCGTGACTATACTGATCGGCACTCGCGACGGCACATCGCGGCACTTGTCTCCGATTTTCCCTGACTTGAGCTGATTTTTAGCAAGTTCCCTGAGAATCCCCCCAATTTTCCAGTCGCATCAAAATTCCCTGACAATTCCCGGTTTTCTAGGTTGGTAGACACCCTGCAAGCGGTCTGCCTGCAGGTGTGCCGCCATGTTGCTCGGGGGACCGTGCGTCCTGGGCCGACTTCACAGGGAACTGTGCCGACATTTGTCTCAGAGAGTGGCGCGGGTTCGAATCCGTGCGCCGCCTGCGCTGCCTGGGTGCTTTCCCTGGGTTTTCCTCAGACGGTACCCTGGTGACTGTCAACAACCAGTCAAGACGACTAATTGAGATTCATGAGTCATGGAAAGTAGATACTCCCGAAGCCTCGAACTCTCGTATTCCATGCTGACAATATCTAGTTCGCTGGATACATTTCCTTTCCCGCATTTGGCAGACGACACAAACACTGGGTAATTGGACTCCTTTCTAACCTGCCAATCCCTCTCAAGCAAAGGAAGAAAGACTGAGAAAGCAATGTACAAATAGGAGAAGCGAGATTTACAGCTAAACGAGGACATACCAGCGGCATCCATTATTTTCGGATTGTTTGCACGATTCCATAAAAGAGAGAAAAAGAAACGCAAATGACTTGCGACAGGTTCCAAGAGAAAATCTGATGCCGCGCGCGTGTGACTTCATTTCTCCTCCACTTTTTTTTTCTCGTCCTTTTTTATGGTGTTTTATACGGTTTCGTCGGTTCTAAAATGCGACAGACGCCCGTCAAGGTCGTGGATTGGGTGACATTTCGTCAGAACCACTATTTCGAGAAAGCCGGAAAGGGTTAGGCGCAAGATGAATAAATAAATACGTAATTTGAGGTAGCCATTCAACAGCCAGAGCTGCTACGAAGGAATGTATGCGCAGCATTTCCGGGGCTTGTACGGTCCTGCACCTCGAGTCAGGTGATTTTTCTCGCCTTTTTTATTTAGGAGCGTCGAAACCGAACAAGGTTATTTTGTAGCGTAAACAATGCGATTAAGAAACCGTAAGGATATCGTTTCACACAGAAGGCCAAAAGTTTGTTATAGTACGTACGGCGTTTCTCGAATAAGCCCGTTTCTTTACTTGACGTAAAAAGGATTATTAAAAAAAAAATGTGTGCATGGCGCTTCATTCATTGGCTGCCCCTTCACTTTGGCAAACCTCGCTTTGCAAAACGACGTTTTAGCAATAAAGAGAGCATTGTATAGAGGCCAGGTCGGGTCTCGTACAGGTTTAGATGGCGAACAACTGTCGCTACTGGGTACACACGAGGGCAGATAGAGAGAGGAAGAGCAGGAACGAGGGGGGCTGCGTCCTGGGCCGACTTCAGGGGGAAATGTGCGTCGCGGCAATGTGTATCCTCTAGACCAGCCCCTATGATAGCCGTAGGCTGCAGCTGTTTAGTAGCATCACCTGTCACGTCACACGTCAGGATCCGAGGCTCAATGCTACTTTCAGCACAAGGTGGTTACATTGTTCTCTATGTTGCCTGTCGTACATTAGGATAAGTGCTTTAACAAAACAGAGAGCTCAAGACGTCACAACTCCTTCTGCATTGAGTGCTTTTTTGTTTCTCACTCTTCTTCAGCACGTGACGTACACCCGCATCCGGAACGCCATCTTCACCCTATGGATGGTGGTCATAGTGGTGGTGAGCCTCCCCTTCGTGGGCATGGGGACCTACTACGACAGCCCAGCCGATGCTGCTGCTGCCGGAGACAGCGTTCGTTGCACTCGTTATCGGTTTGCCGTCGGCCAACGGGATGTGGCCTACGCGTACCTCATGTTTTCAATGGGCGTCCTCCTGTGTGCCGTCATCGTGGCCTGCAACATGGCCGTCGTTCGGGTCCTCTGCAGACTGGGTCCGGGCCGGCCGGAACGACCTACGAGGACCATCGTACACAAGGACAGTCGGGAGCTCACCTTCAACGCTACCACGCCTGATGAGCTTTCTTTTGCCAAGCTCATGATAATCCTCTGTCTTTTCTTCGTGGCTTGCTGGCTGCCACAGATGGTGAGCGTTTGACTTCCTTCCTGTATGTGCCTTCAGAGTAGCAACGTCCTCTTAACACCACACGTCCAGCCTGTTAAAGGAGCAGTGAAAGCCCCCTTGCCTATATTTTTTTTATTTGGGCTTGCGGCGCATTGTGCGACAAGAAAACGCGCTCTTGCAAAATAATGATTATCGTAGCTCACCTGTAGTGTGCGCGATGTCTTTGATTTGCACCCTCTAGTCCTGACAGCTCGTAAGTGAATGAGTGTTGTTGACGTCACTCCATGACGTGCACAGCCCGCCTCAAGTAGCACTGCGCAGTGTTCGCAGCAGACAAATTTTGAAGCTCAAACCGAGGGTGATTACCTCACGCCAGTAGATCGGGTAGCAGTAGTTTGCCCAGAATTTCGTCCTGGGGGTGTGGGGGTGTATTTACAAGCTTTTGACGAAAGATTGTGTAATTTCACAAGATTTTAGGTGGGTCTCCTTCAGATTTTGGGAGGGTGTTAAGGATGTGTGGGTGTAGAGGGGTCTGGATAAATCACTGTCGGGCAGGGTCTCCAATATCACGTCGCACCGCCCATGGCAGACGGTACGTTGACGGTATACGGTACGGGATGGATGGTACGTTGGTCCAAGGTGCAGTGGCCGACTTAGTCGCTTGCCAACCAAAAACCGACCACTGGTTGACAGTCGGCAGTTGCATAATTTTCACGATGCTTTTGGATTATTTGGGCTGTGAGATGACACTGTACAGCGAAAATGTTGTGCTCATCATAAACTGCTTGATGGATGAAGCAGGGTTTCGTGTAATGCAATGTTCTTTTTTTTTAAATTTTTTTTATGGATGTCACATGTACTTTTTGTTTCAGCTGACCATTGTAGTTGCCCAGGTGAATCCTGCAATCCGGAATCACGTGTTCTACTACTTGGCTGACGCTTGTATGGCACTAAACTTCACCTTGGACCCAGTGCTGTACGTGTTGTCGCGCCGTCAGCACCGCCGTGGCCTGCGACGTCTCTTTAGTTCCTGCTTTCCTTGTTGCTGGATGCAAGGCCGCGGCTCTGCACGCTCCATGAGGATAGGTAGGGTAAACGAGGTATCAGTGATTCAAGGAAGTGTGCAAAAGGACGACGGAAACGAGATTGAAAATGTAGAGGGAAACCATACTGTCTATAGGGAAGCCCAGGAAGAGAACTAGGGAAGGGGGCCCAAGATTCCACCTTGAGAAGCGGTTGTGACACCTGTCACCGCGGCTCATGGGCATTAAGACTTAGTACAACGAACGCTCACAATGCAGACATGGATTAAACTCACGTCTTAAAGGGGTTGTGAATCCAAATTCAAATATTACACAAAATCACGTTTGAAATGTAGATTTATGGGTGCCAAACATCTCCGTCGAAACCCTTTCACGCTGCGCTCCCGCGCCACGGAGTTATGGCGCTTTGAATATGAGGAGATCCTTTCACTCTTGGCTCGCCTCCTCCTCCTCGCCCGATCTCGGTATGACGTAGTACCGAGCGCGCCACGGATGTGCGGAGTTCTCGTCCTCATGACGACGCCTGTGAACACGCTGAACAGGCTGAATTTTTCACGATGTTTGCCTCCGTCCTTTGCTCACCCTTTTTTCTTTCTTTTAACGCAGAAACAAAGATTTCCCGAGAAGGCACATGCCACAGTGAACCCAACCATACGTCAAAGTCTTCTTTTGGCATTCCTGTGATAACTCGCCTATCTACGCTTCGTCGTACTTTGAGTGCTCCACCCGATTACAAGTGTACTGCTATCTAAGCAGTACCCACGAAAAAGGCAACACTGAGACCACAATCACCTGTTTCTCATCATGTCCTTCATGGCACTCAACACATGTGACGATGCGGACTGGCTCCTATTGCCCCGTCTGTTCTGCACGGGTCTTCATCGACGTATCGTTCTTGTAACATGTGTGTGACAAATGTATATGACAATGCATGCAGTGTGGAGGAACCAATCGCAAGTTCTTGGCAAGAAAACAGGGCAAGTGATGTGGTCTCCCAACTTCAGGCTGGCACTGCAAACTGTACTGCGAGGAGGTACATTTCACTGAGAACTAAAGCTTAGCGTGCAGGCCATATGAATGTACAGCATTATTACTCGTTTGAATGTAGTTCAACGTGACTGGGTGGTCACAGAAGAGCGGAAAAAGAAATGTTGATTATTATTGTCCTCAACAACAACACAAGAGAACGTTGACCAGCAGTGCCCAAAGATACCAAGAAACATTGCCTCTTCATGCAAGGAACATTACCTCTGCCATTCTCTGCCAAGAAGCATACCTCGCAAATAAAGTAGGCATTGGAAGTGACTGCCTATTCGCGTTGTATGGTGTTTACGTAGTATACTCAGCTAAACGACATTAATAGTACTGAAAATTCATTACCATACACTAGAGCACTGCACGGGCCGACTTTTCCGGGCCCGACCCGGCCCGGGCGCATCGAAAAATGGCCCGGCCCGACCCGGGCCCGGACCTTCATATTTTTATGCGGCCCGGCCCGGCCCGGTGACCCAGTGACTAGAGCCCGGCCGGCCCGGCGTCTAAGCAAATAGAGCCCGGCCCGGCACGGCCCGGTGACCCGGCGAGTAGATCCCGGCCTAGTATTTCCAGCCGCGACGTACGCGTTTCTGGCGATTATCAAACAAATTTATAAGTAAATTTATAAGGAGAGAAGACAAACATACAAGTGATGGCGGTTTAACACCGTAACCGCGCGAGACCAAATTAAATCCAGAACGCACGGGGCGTTATCGTTACACTGTCAAGATTTTGCGGAGATAGAGCATGCTGTCGACAAACTGCTTCTCCCAGTCCCTATCCCTCTCACCAAGCTTTGCCAAAGTGATTGTGAAATATGTGAGGAGTGAGGAGCAATGTAAAGTGGCTTGGAGAATGTCCTAGAGGGTAGAATCATATGCATAATGCAGTACCCTTTGCTTGTCTTTGCAAAATATGCACAGGAATGACGCAAGCGCATGATGATATGAACTAATGCATCTCCAATGTGTGGAATTAGCTGCGTGGCCCGGCCGGGCCTGACTCTCGGGAACATATTTGTCGGCCCGGGCCCGGCCCGGCCCGCGGTGGTGGCGTATTTTAACGGCCCGGGCCCGGCCCGGCCCGTGGTGCTGGCGTATTTTGTCGGCCCGGGCTCGGCCCGGCCCGGAGCACACAGCCAATAACAAGCCCAGCCCGGCCCGCGGGCCGGGTCGGGCCCGGGCCGGGCCGGGGGCCCGGGCCCGTGCAGTGCTCTACCATACACCTTGCATCTAGACATGCTGCAAAGACATAAGCTTCAAAACCTGCTCTTCAGCACTCTTGCGCATTCAGTGCACACTGTTCATAAAAGCATGGTCGGGATTCTCCGTTGCTAAGCTACTGAGGTAATGACATGGGGCACCTGGTTGAGTGCGACAAAGATTTGTTTGCACAGTGTCAGGCATTGACACAGTGCCAGAGAGAGATGTGGAAGGAGACTCTAGGAAAGCCGTTTCATAGCAGACTACAGGTAGCTGAAACTGTTTTTAGACAATCCAGTCATTGTGTCACTTTGCTCTGTGCCCCAAACAGCCTTCAGCGGGCTGGTGTCCAGGATGTAAACTCACACAAAGGCTGGCTAAAAAAAGGACACTAAACTGGCTACTTTTGTGCGTTCTTTTTTATGGTGATGTGCAGAGTTCTAGGCCATCACAACAATTTAGCAGGTGCAGTGACCAACAAACAGTCTAAAACCTTCATCAGGAAACCATCAAAACGAGCGAATCTTCACCCACATGATTCACTTGTTCACCATTTTAGTTCTCCACATTGCACTACAAAGGCATATTACAGTAGAACCTCTGTGTAGTGAACCTGCATGTAGTGAAGATATGGATATAGTGAAGTAATCCTGTGGTCCCAATGTGTTGAAACTCGAGTTTTTAATGGCTGATGCAGTAAAGATACTGATATAGTGAATTTTTTCAGCGGTCCGACCCACTTCACTATAAAGTGGTTCTACTGTACTATAACCTAGTACATACAAGAAATGCAGCCATGTACGATGCAATATGCCACAGTAATATTTTGTGCTACGGTATCTGGAAGCATGGAACGCCATTTCTGCATAAAGCACAACACACATTTGTTTTGGCTGTTGCATGATTCTAGTAGCTCTCTTTGTACAGTATGGAGTCTTACCCACTGCTGATAAGCATTCCAACACTTCTTACCATATTCTCGGAACAATTCACAACGGAACTTATTCTTTCAGCAAAGAAAACTCCCTATACAGTCATATTAACACAGGACACTGCCTACCAGGAGGACTTCAGGACTGGTATTATCTGTAGTCCAACACCTGCATGGCCCAATCCTGGAACAGATTAGATCAGGTGGAAGTGAGAACATGGACACTCTACAAAGTTGGCAATCTTGCCTTGTCTCTTTGTGTAGACAGCTGCTTCAATATGTCACACTTGAGTGTACTACTGTGCTGGCTATGGATGTAGCTGGAGACATGATGAACTGCGATACTGTGCAGCAGAGGAGTACGCTTGGGATCCACCTGACCTGAAGGGCCACGTAAAGCATCTATTGAATCTAGCCATATAGTAAAGAAAGTTAATACACTGGCATGCTGTTTTTTGGCCTATAAAAGAAAGCTCAGCAAAGAATTCCGTAGCATTCCATAGCAACAACATTGGGCATCTAATGGTACTACATGCAGGTAATTTTCTGCTACAATTATTATAATGCTGCTGGATCTATAGATAGTGAAATTATAAGCGCCAAAACCTATCGTTGGTTTAGAATGCTAGATACAAAACAGTGTTTCCAAAGCTTAAGGAAATGTTGCGTCTACCACACGTCAGTAGGCCTCTACACACTTCATTTGTCCCACCAGTAATGAGCTTCGTGTGCCTTTATTTCATTCGATTTTACTGGTGCAGTTCACAAGACGTGTGATAGGAACTCAATATACTGCATAAAACACCCTTGTATTAAAAACCTAGTTCAATAGGATAACAGAAGCTGCATCTGATAATTTATCAAGCAGCTAATATTTTGAAATATGTGACTAACCTGACCGTATGCATCTGAAATATATCGACAGCATGCTTTCATCACTCTCCGGGGGATCCAAGAAGTTTTTCACGGGAAGCAATAACTGCGAAAGAAATGTCTCTGTCATGTGGTTGTATTGCGAGGAAACCAAACACTCCGCAGTACATATCAACGTAGCACCGCCCATTAGGCAGATAAAGTATTCCCCATCATGATAATCATCAGAAGCGATAAAACCTACCTCGTGTAAATTCAGTGACGTGATGCGGACGGCTTCGAGGTTCTCAGCAAAGAAGAACTTCCGAAAGTAAGCGTCGTAGCGTGCCTGTACGGGTATCAGCACGAAGTTGCTGAAGAGTTTGTCACCGTACGACACTCCAGCGTAGTGTTCCACGAGCTCTGTGTAACTAAGATACAGCAACCGACGTGAGACAATACATACAGGTGCACTCATTCTTGCATAACTCACAAGTCAACAAAGCAAGGTAGGCCGGGCCAGTCCTTGTAGTTGAAGTCAAAGCTCACATGCCATGAGAGCAACAGGCGAAGGGTCGCCAAAAGGTGGCGTTGCACTCCTAGGTCTAGGAACAGGCCACTTCCTGAAAAGAAGTACAAGTGGATAAGCTCTGAAACAAATATTAGCAATATTTAGAGCCTGAAGTTTTCGGGAAATATTTTTTTCTAAATTCGGGGGGTAAAAATTGGGTAAATAAATGTGTGCACTAAATCCATGCGAATTCGGGTGAAAAAACTACCCGTATGCTAAATTTGGGGATAAATCGGGCTCAGTTACTCAAACTAATTGTAGTGGTTTGGTACAAATGGTGATGTAACTGCATTTGCTGCCAAACAAGTAAGTTAGTACATTCCAACAGACATCCCAGTGAGGGGAATTTGGCAGGTAAAAATCGGGTTTCACCCTAAAGGGTGAACCTTCAATTCGGGGTGCTATTTCGGGGAAGAATCAGGTAAAACCCTAAAACTTCAGGCTCTAGCAATATTGTGCACACAGGAAGCCTATTCAATAGTATACACAAATACCTGTAAGAAATGTAGATGCCAGGTGGCAGTAGTGGATGACAGAAGGCACAAGGCTGGTGACTGATTTTCGGTGTACGAACAGGAAGTGTGTCCAACAGAGGCTGTTTTGAACAGTAGATGTCTTGAAATCAGTATCAGCATCTGAAGGGCTGCACAGAACAAAGAAAAACAGGAGAGGTGTCACCCCAAGTAGCTGTATTATACAATACAAAAAATAAACCAAAGGAATAATTTAGACTCGAGATCAAAGTGTGCTCAAGATGAAAAGTTTAAATAATCCTCGATGCCCTGCCCAGTGTCAAACAGTAGCTCCAAAATAGCTAAGGACAAAATGGTGAATTGCATAAGAAGCATTCTTCAGTTTCTGATGTCTCAGGATCACAAAAAATCAGCACACACGAAGCATACTTCAATTGCCCTGCACAGCACTTCAGCAATGGCCAATTTAGAGGCGAAAACAGTCCCGAAAGCACATGCTAGGGGGGTTGTGGCACCACAAGTTGTGCTGGATAAATATAAATGATGGTTATTTGCATCGATATGAACCTGAACCCAAGTTTTACAACACGGTTCCATAAACATTGGCGTCTTTTCAATCAGTTCAACATTTCGAGTTCTCATGTTGCCAAACCAAGCAAAAGAATGCTTCCTAAAGACTTAGTAACCTATGGGTATCCATGCTAGTCTCACTTGCGATCCCGTAGAGGGAGAGGAAAGCTACCTCTCTTTTTTCCACAAAGTGGCGTAAATCGCAGATCCCACAGATGCCAACATCAAGATCGGTGCTTCTTTGGCCCAGGCCTGCAGACTGCAAATGATTTCTGATGGTTCTGATGGCCTTCACTCGCACACTGACTTTGTGCCCCGTGGACATCGGACACCTCTTTCACCTCACATTTTCGTATAAGCAAGTCGGAACAACACTAGTCCCGCAAACCTGTTTCCAGTACTTCATTTCCCGATACGGATAACTGAATTCGGGACAACTGAATAAAAAAACTATGGTAGCAAGTTCGTTCAAAGTAATGCAGAGCTGGTAATGAGGTTTCCTGTTATCTGTCGAGTTATGGATAAACGAGACATGACTGCGTAACAACCCCTTTCAGTTAGCTAATTCCGAATTGACTCACTTTGTCTTATGTTCTTGATAGAAGTGCTCGATAGGAAGGTACATCCAGTCTGAATGAAGAAGTGCCTGGCTTGCCACTCGGATGGAAAGACAATCGACAGAAAAGACAGCTTCTTCATTTCGCATCCTGTACGGCATTTCAGAAACATGCTTTTTGCAGGCTGCTTTAAAAAGGTATTTGTATATCAAAAGGAAATACTTGCTGTTTCAAAAATCACCTTGATGCTGATACTTGACTACCAAACTTTTGCCGCATTTCGTCAACGTATGTTTCTTTTATTCTTGGGAGGCTTTTCTGTGCAAGTGAGAGGAGTTCTGCCGGTGCTAAATTGAGAGCATCACCTGAGGCACTCTGCCAAACCGGACCACTTCTAAGGTCCATGCTCGCAAGAGCTGTATGCAGCTGCCCTTCACCATCGCTACATTAAAATCAAAGCATACGTTCTGTCAGCAAAGGAAGAACTAGAGCAGTTTTACTTTAGGCTTTACCATAACAACTCACCTCAGAAGATCAGGGTGAAAGACAACATTCTGAAGAAGCGAGATCAAATTATCTTCCTTTCCTGGTGTCAGTACACACAGTAAGGCCAAAGACACTTCATGATAAAGAGTGGTAAGGCCAGACGGTATCTGTCAGAAAGCAGCAGCGTGTCAACGGTTGCGTTGACTAATTAGCAACATTTGGAAGACTGTCGCTGTTGCAGAATAAAACGTTGGCGACCAGGGATCGGAACCGAAACCGCTAAAAACCCGTATTTTTCGCTGAACCGGAACCGAACCAAAGTAAATTTAGGCAGTTATCGGTTCACGAAACAGTTCGGACGTAATGTGCGTTGTGAGAGATCGGAACTACGATTTACACGGCGCATTCAGTCGCGTTGCCTAACAGATTTGAAACCGAAACTGAACAAAACAAAGCTGCAGCCCAAGTGCGCGAGGTATTTCCCACTCGCAGCTACTCGTTCATTCAGTTCTGTTAGTTTTGTGGTCGTCCTTTTGCTAGTTGTAGGCTTCCTTGTAGGAGACTTTTGTCATCCAGCAATGCCAAGTCTTCATTTTGGGCTGTGAAAATAACGGCCAGTCCCTGAGCAGGATATAACAGGGTGTGTATGAGGAGTGAATATAGGGAGTACAGTACCCTACCGTAACGTTGCACCTGAAATGCAGATATGGAACACGCAGTGTTGTTGTGAACCACTGCTGTGTCGGCAACAACAACAACAACAAAAGTATATTTGTGGTACTTGAGAATCGTAAGGATGTGCTTGCTTTTATCCCACGACAACCTGCTCAAAACTCACTTTCCTGAACTGGTTCGAACATATGCTTTGTGATGCTGCGGAGCTGAACCCGAACTGAACCGAACCAATATGCCTGAACCGAAACCCGAACCGGACCGAAAAAAATAACGCTTCCGATCCCTGTTGGCTGCAAGGTAATGCTTCCAACTAACCTCCAATGCTGAAATCCTCACAAGGCTACAGACAAAAGTTGCCTCAAGATTAGAAAACCAATGCAGGTAGTTTAATTTGGTTGACTGAAGAAAATCTTGCAAGTAAGCCTTCATGTTGGAATGGCAGAGCAGCAACTGACAAACCTTGTAAAGAAAACATTAAGTCAGTGTTGATCCCACAAAGCAGCTGAATAATAACCAAACAAACACGATGTTGAGCATGCCTAATATGTAGCAGATTAGATTTTTTACATAATGCTTCTCCAAGTGTAAACCCCTAGTCCCATACCTGTCCCATGCCACGGTGGAGTGAAACACATGTGACCATAAGGTGTGTCAGCGAGGTCAATAGGTGAAATGGAGATTCTTCACAAACCGCAGGTGTGGCTCCACCTGTCCACAAAACAGCCCCTAATGAGGGAAGGCTGGGAGAGTCACGTTCACTGCCCAGTTTGCGAGAGCACAGTAAGCTCGAGCTCTGCCTGAAAAAAAAAGAGCATGCCAAGTGCTCAGCTTACATATTGATACACACACTACGTATCAACAGGGTGACTGACGAACCACGTCATTTGGGGTTTATAAGAAAACGGTACAACGGAAAAAAATGCTGCCAACGGCTCCCGTGCGGCAATTAAGTTTGCCATCTTAAAAAAATACT
Organism: Ornithodoros turicata; assembly: GCF_037126465.1. Classification (NCBI taxonomy): domain Eukaryota; kingdom Metazoa; phylum Arthropoda; class Arachnida; order Ixodida; family Argasidae; genus Ornithodoros; species Ornithodoros turicata. The sequence goes on from NC_088207.1 coordinate 43,821,859, forward strand.
TTTGTCGAATTTCAATTGCAATAAATTGAAATTTCTGAATTGAACTCTGAAATTTGCCTAGTCAACATAATGTTTTTTTTACAGAATCAGGAAGCCCGTGGCGAACTTAGTCGAATACACCGGAAACCGAAATCTCTAATGCTACAGCGAGTGCAAAAAAAATTGTGAAAATCGGCTTTTTCTGACATGCGTATTTCAACGGCGCACGAAATCGGCCGCAAAGATGCGATGAGAGGAGGACATGCCCCTGCCCAGATGATAGACAGAACACTGCAAAAAACAAGAGGAAAGGGAAAGGAACAGACATCGCAATAATACTCTGAGGTTACATGGATTCGCATCAGGGGTAGATTGAAAGGGGGGGGGGGATTTAATATCCATACGGCTGTGTACCCTATGTAAAAACCCTATCTCCTGGATGATGCTCTGCCGCAAAGCACGAAATTTCCTTAAGACCGCCCCCCCCCCATGAGAGACCCTTAAATCCGCCCCTGATTCCCACTGGTAGAGGGCAGGGGCATGTCCTCCTCTCATCGCATCTTTGTGGCCGATTTCGTGTGCCGTTGAAATACGCGTGTCAGAAAAAGCCATTCAAATTTCAATTTCAGCCAAATTCAGAAATTTCAATTTATTGCAATTGAAATTTGACAAAATTATTTTTTCAAGATGGCAAACTTAATTGCCGCATGGGAGCCGTTGACCGCATATTTTTCCGTTTTACCGCTTTCTTATAAACCCCAAATGACATGGTTCGTGAATCACCCTGTATATTCTACAGCTGGATTCAATTTCTAGGTGTTATGAACTTGCAGCTTTGCTACTGAACAACGTAGCATTTTTTCTAACCTGACACAACTGGAGGTGACAGGAGTACCCAACAGATACATAACAAGTTGTGCACAGTCAGAAAACATGTTCACATCTTTGAATAATGTCACCTGGCCCACATCACCACCAGCAATCAGGAAGGGCATTGCCCCTGGCGTTGAAACTCCCCGCTCATAATCCCAGAATAAAGTTTTGTTTGTTGTTGCCCCCTTGCTGGAGTACAAGGTATACGTATATGCTGACTGACTGGTTGATTGGTTGATTGATTGCAATACATATTTCTGCTTCCCCACTTGATGATGACCACATACAAACTTCCAGGCCAACAGACATATCACAATGACTCTGCATACATATTTCATGACCGATTCCACGATATTCTTTGGATGCCCGACAAATAGCCTGCACTGCGATAATTTCGCTCTTGTATTTACTTACCGAAGACGTTCTGTCAGTTTCTGAAACTTATGTGACTGAAGCAATGGGCACAGTCCCCTGTTGCAGACCGTTTCGATTTGTCCCAACAAAGGAACAGGATCCATATCTGTCTGCAAACGGCAAAGAACAAAACACAGCAGAGAATGTTTAGTCATCCTATTTGGAGACATGGTATAAGCAACTGCACCCACTGACTATAAGCGACAGCAATAGTAAGCAACTGAACGAAGCCGTGATACAGATAATCAACTACAGGGTGGACTAGCATGAGCATAGCCTCGTTTTATCCTTTACTGACACATTCTGGTGCTGACAAATCTCAAACACTACCAACAACGTTCGAATGTGCTGGGATTTCCATCGAATTACAACATTTGTCAACCAACACGTACTGAAAGTACAACCAAAAGAATCCTTTCTAGTTCCTATATTGTGCTACCACTTCTGTGCTACCAGATGTGCCAGATGTGCCAGGTGCACCACCAGATGTGCTACCACTTATGCTAACTTGGTTCAGGAAAGTTGCCACCCAGACCAAAACATATCTGGTCAGACGTTTTTTTTTTCCAATTCCGTGTTAGTGCCGCGAAGCAACTGTGGCTATGAGCGGCGTACGGACGTGGACAGGTGGAGAGGGGACAGAAGCAGCAAGACAGAAGAAGCAAGGGGGTGGAGGACACTGGTTAGTGTGCGTCCTGGGCCTACTTCAGAGGGAACTCCGCAGACGTTCGTCTAGAAAGTCTGCTGGCAGGCCCAGAGAAAACCTCAGATAGCCGGTGGTAGGATTCGAACCCTCCACCTCCCAGCATTCAGTACGACCTTGGCTACCACAAACGAGCGGATGCTTCTACGCACTCAACCATGCCGCAAGCAGAGTTTTCACCAATGTAAGAGGTGTTGCAGAAAGTAACATAAATGGCGCTCCAAGAATCTGTATCACAATGCTCCCTCCCAAAATGATCAAAAACTATCCTCAAGAATATTGATGAGTCAACAACAACAACTTTCACTCTCTCAGTCTCACGTCACTAAAGCAACTAATTTATGAATTTCATAAAAAGTAACTCTGACATGTATACTAATCCTTGTGAAAACATGAAGCTGCGAGTAACAGGAGAATGGTCTGCTGGCACATATTCTGAGGAATGCAAGCTGCAGATCAGTTTTACAATCATTTATGCCACGTATGCAGCAGAAATTATTGGTCAGGATACGCAAACCAAGGACAGTGGCAGCAAATACATGAAGCGTGTCTGAAGGCAAAGTTTTGGAAGGTCAAGCTTGGTCTAGAGAGTGACTACAACTGAATGAGGGCCAGTGAAGTACTGATTACATGCAGTGCAAAATTGCCCAAAATTTAACACAAGTCTGCCTGTTCAAATCAAAGAGCTAACGTATTTGCTGTTTAAATATATGTGGCCCCACCATATACAACAATAGTAAATGCAGAGTCATGTTCTACAGAACACCTAGGTTACAATAGAAAAGTACATGAACAACTGAACTTGCATTCCCACTGGTTGCTGAAATGAGCACACTGAATTACATGAGAAACATCTGTTGGACAAGCCCAAAGGGGTTCATTTTGTAGCACTTTGCCAAATAGCACACTAACATATGTGAGACACTGTGAGATATTGTGTAATTACCATAACATGCACATGTGGACCTCCAAAGCATACTGTACCTCTTCTGAATGCCTCTTATAGTAGTCTGCAAGGAAGTCCATAGCAGATCCTAGCAGTGCAAGCCCTGCCTGTGGAGATGAATAGCCATTAGGCACCAACGGAGAAATTCAGCTAAGACAAGCCCATACCCAATTTGTCTCATCGTGGGATATCTCTGAAACCCAATGGAAGAAGCATGTCTCCACCACACCTGTTAACCCCTTCACTTGATTCCAGGTAGCTACTTCGCACTCCAGTGGTCTGTTAGGAAATCAGCACAATGTAATGTACATGCAAAAGGAAACTTCTGCCAAACCTTACCTACTAGATGAGAGGGCAGCAAAATGCACAATGCTTCGCAGACAGCTGAGCAGACATGCACCGTATTCGTAATCAAAGGTATGCTTTGCAACACCTGTGCCGATCACACTCAGTGTGCAGCAGTACTGAAGTTGCCTCATTATGACTGGAAACATGCTCCTAAACAACAGAATACAGATGGTTGTAATGGTCCTAACTGGCACTGGAACTACCAATATTCTCACATACAAAGTGTTCTTTTCAAATCCTCGTACATAAATAAGACAGATGCCTATGGGATCTATGCAGCTCCTACCTCTGTGCTATAACACTGATTATTACTGTAATTAGCTTTTCTTTGTGGATGCTGTTGTTCACCTTGCTGTTGAAACCATAGAAAATCAATGCAACTGAAATTGAGACTTAATAACTTTGAATTATACAGAAAATCAAACTAACAGGGATTCATTAGTGCAACAATAACGGACCCTCAAAACAGTGCTTCAACTGAACACAATTCAAACTCACGGGGCTTCACCATACTGGTTACATTGTAAACAATGATCATACTAACCAAGCCTTGGGGTACTCAGAAACTAATGTTAGCACTCATAGATTTATCATGTACAGCTACAGCTGGTGGCATCTAGTGAAAAGATTAAAAGGTAAACGTACTACAGACTTCCAGATACTTACGTGAATATCTGTGTGCCGAGACCGTAAGACAGGAAGACCTTCCACGTCCGCAAGCTTTCGATAGCAAGATGAAGGCAATCTTCCAAAGGGATTTTACCATCACTGTTTCAAAAAACCAATGAGCAAAGTGAGGTCATCATTACTACTCCTACAGACATCAGTACAGAAATAATTCTCAGGGGAAGCGTCGTGGTTGGCTGTCCCCTGCATTTAACAAACTGTGGCATTTCCTCTGAGGCAACTCGTAACTGCAATACATGCACGATCTTATTACCTTGTGTCAATTGCTATATACTGCTGCAATGATTCTAGAAGTGGGTAGTCTTGGATCTACACAGAAAGATGTAGACTGTGAAAATCTGTGATGTGATGTGATGTGATAGAGAAAAAAATGGGGATGTGAGTTTCGACGAAGTCGAACTTGCTACCCCAGTACGCTTACACACAGAAAGTACAAACAGCTGATCAGATGATGAGAAAACAAACAGATGATGAACAGAGAAAATGGTGAAACATGAACAGTGAAAATTGACTTAAATAAATTTTGGCTATTGTTCAAGTAAATATGCTGAAACTAAACTTTACATATTTCTATATTAAGGAGCTCCCAGAAAGAGCTAAAAAATCATCAACCATCTTCTCACGTAGCTGGTTAGGTTAGTCATACCTTAAAGGAACAATGAAATTACACTTAGTAGTATTGTTTGGAACCCTGCTCCATTCATCAAGCAGCCTATCAGAAGCATGCAAATTAATTTTGCTGAACAGTGTTTCATCGTAGTGCAATCTACTTTACGGTACAGTGCTACATGACACATATTCTACACATCACTAGACTGACTTCAACATCACTCATTCAATGACGAGCTATCTGAAGGAGTTAAGGGGCTTCTAGAGGGTGTCCAGATCAGAGATGTCTCTCAAGCCGGCTATGATCGTTGTTCCTGCACAGGAGCACACGTTATTTCTTCAGCACTCTGCCGTAGCCAAAAACAAAAAATTTATGGAGGGTGGTTTCACTGCTCCTTTAAAGACATAATATGATACAATAGTTTATTCGTGTACAAGAACAGCTGCAAGGGCCTGTTGACTCTGGAGCTGAAGATGGAGAGGGTGGGAGATTACTGTACATAATAAGTTTTATTTTGAACTGTTCTAAATAAAAAGATCTGACATTCACAGACTACGCTGCTTTAACACACACAGCGTGGCACATACATTTTGACATAGACTACAGAAAGAAAATTTGAGAACTGCCATTACCGAATTTGTCTGTCACTACATTATATCATGAACTACACATACCATCCTTGCTGCCAAATGCCTTCCTGCAGAAGCTACAATACGGACAAGCTTTAGGGCGATCCACAAGGGCATCCCATGTGCCTTAGCCATCTTTCCCTGGGCAAACACTGAAGACAAGACAATAGATAGAATTCACTGGAATGTCCTGCCCAGGCATATTGTCTCTGGTTGTCTTCATTCATATCGTTATGTAATGAACTGTGTCATGCACAATGAAGGTGTGCTTTATCTCTTGTACGCTGACAGTGTACTATTTCCCTCCCCCTTTATGCAAAACCCTCCTAAAGGCAAATATATTAAATAAAATATAAGATATACCATACAATGAACATAATACGAACTCACTTGCACAGCCCCAACGTGGTGGAAGAAATTCCTCAAATATTGTGCTCATCAACCGAGGGCATTCATACACCTGCACAAGATGGACTTAGTGAGGTCAGCATGCAACAATGCAACAGTATCCGGAATTCTGACTACGCTACCTCTGAAAGTAGTCACTGCAGCAAACTATTGTATACCTTCGTAGCAGCCTCTAGAGAGTGCCGAGCAATACGAATTTGGACCTCAAGGGCAGCGACAACAGCAGCAGCATCAGGACGAAGCACTTCTAGCACATAGCGTAGCCTCAGAAGAACATCCATCCTTAGCAGTCCCTGCAGTCAGGTTATTATGACTACACTCACGAAACTACTATATCTGCGTGGAACAAACCTGTACGGCATCCATCTTCGCTAAGTCATCGTCAGGAATTTCTTTCAATGGAGCTGCAATTTCTCCTGGCTGTATAAATGGAGCCACATGACCTCCGTGCCACACAAAACTTCGATCGAGACAAACCTGCATGTTGAGAGCATGTTCAGACCTAGTTTGTGAGCGTTTATTTATTTATTTATTTTTTGCCAGATAACTCCCATCTAATATAGTACACCATTAATATGCAAGGAATCTAAATTCAGAAATCTATGCCTCTTTATACATAGGGCCTGACTTTTTCGGGTTTTATTTTTGGCCAAATTCGGGGGGTAATTATCGGGTGATATTTTTTATTTGAAAATTCGGGTGTATTCGGGTTAAATCCCGTTACGGCATATTCTGTCGTCTGGAATTCGGGTGTATTCGGGTGATCTTTTTTTTTAAATAAAAATTTGTCTTAACATGGAACTAATGTTTAGCAATGTTATCAAACTTTATTTTAATGCACGCTTATGAGTGTGCCACGTGACCTGGATGTTTTCGGGTAGATTCGGGTTAAACCCGAATTTTACAGATTTTGTTCGGGGGGTAAATATCGGGCGGATACGGGTTTAACCCTAAAAAGTCAGGCCCTATTTATACAATGCACCACCCTTAATGGGTGAGCATTTTGAGAACTTGTTATGAAATCAAAGCACATCATGGAAGCTTTTACATTTTGCTCACATATATGTGCAAATCAGAGCAACATTTTGAACGACTGATGCCTTCTAAACTTGTGTCTCATGGGTGGAATATGCCGTAGATGTACACTAACCTCACAATTTAAATAAATTATATACGTACTGTACAAGACATATGACATGACGGGCTCCCAGAATCTGATGTGATACCAACTGTCCTGCATTTCTCTTTTCTTCACCCCGTTCTCAAGTGTGCACCATTCCGCAAACATCCCAGTAAGGTCAACGTTTACATAAGTGCCTTTCATTACAACTGCATGCGTAGAGCTTAGTGCCTTGGGGTTAAACCTGGTTAAAACCTGTTTTTACCACCCAATTTGCACCTCCATCACTTTGGGTACATAACCCGAAAAAAAAAACCCTGAGAACCAAACATGCCAAAGCTTAGTCTCAGTGACTTGTACAGGCAGGTGTGAAGACTAAACGTGAATACTAAGCATCAGCGCCACCCCTCGCCATCTCTGGTGTTGTCCTTCCCATTCTTTTACGTTTTCCACCTGTAAACTGCTCTCTCACACGATACATATAACCAGATTTTAGCCTGTTTTACAGCTTCAGATGAATAAAATTGATTTATAAGTAGACAATGCCTGCCTAAGGATTACCTCGTCTGGAGACGACACAAGAAATGCTCGAAGAGCGCGGACTGCAGCTGACACTGTTGTTTCAGATTTATCATCGAGGGAGCTACGTAACAATGGCAGTGCACCACCGTCCACCAGTTGAGGTAAGAGAGGCTGTGTCAGACACTCGTCGTAGATTCCCAACCAGTGCTGGAAAAAAAGAAAACGATAAAGAAGCACTATCGAATTTGCAACTCAAAAAGACATAAATTAGGCGTGAAATTCCAGGCAAGGTAATATGTTAATGTTAATAACCCATAGAAGTTTGAAGTATGTAAAAAAAACAATATGCTTTTGAATAGCTTCTTTATAGCATAATTCACTACATGAACCATTTTTATTTTTGAATCACAGTCACAAGTACACCTTGGAAGGCATTACTGCTAACCATTGATAACTGCGAGTCAGAGAGGGCATCAGCATACTACGTCCCTTGCATTTCTTCAAAGCTGCACAAGTACATGTACTGTGAACTACATTGCTCAGTACTATCTGACCTGCAGAAATAATTAATACATTTGACCCCTGGATAATGCTAATCAGTTCTAAGTTCCTATTTTTTAAATTAAAAAGTAGACTAATACATCAAAGCACCATGTTCAGCACACCAATCTGAAGTATCCTGAAACGGATGGAAAGACAATACTGTGCTGAAATAACAATAAACTACAAATGCATGTGAATGTGACAGGAGAGTGCATTTTTAAGACAGAAACTCTTGTATTTTCTCCAAACGGTACTGATTAGTCAAACACTGACATAGCTAGCGCTGTGAGCTGAAGTGTTTTCAAATAGGCTACACAGTGTAAACAGCTGCAAATGGTGCAAGTTCCTGCATTTGACTCAGCTGGGGTGCGGCTTTGCAATACACCGTAGGGGGGCAGCACGAGGTCACAAAAATGCTGCACCTTCTCCAACATCTGCGTAAAGATTCCTGCACAGCGGAGCAGGCCATGTAGCTGTGGGATATGGCACCTGTCTGCAGTGTTTTATGTGATTCTTTGACCCAATGATGGAAATGATGGAAATGTGCAAAGTTGTGCAATTTCTGCTGCTGTGGCAGTTGTACACTAACATGACCGGCATAACGCCATTGTAACAGTCACAACAGAATACAAACCAATTAATGTCTCTGTAGTACAATACGCCTCAGATTCAGCAAAATCCATGGCTCTGCCCAACTGTGTATTGTCCACTTATGTCAAAAGGGCAAATAGAAAAAACAGAGCCAAGATAGCTTTTTGGTTTTGCAATACTAAGTTCATCTTTATAGTCACATGAAGCAAAACAGCCAACATGGCATTTGCTCACATATTTTATATTAGCGCTGCACTGAATAGACAGTGCCCAAAACTGACCACCAAGCACAACACAAAAGTTGTACCTTTTGCAGCATCTTTTCCAACGTTTGAAGGGCAACTATACGTTGGGACTGGACAGAACTTCTGAGAAAGGTGAACAGTTCTACAACTGTATATCCTGCATGCTGCAACAGAAAATGATAGATCAATTTTTCTGTAGATTGTTTATAAAGTTTGCCATCTGTGGTGGCGAAAAGGTATGCTATAAGCAGCACTGCATTTTACGTGGAAGTGCAAAAGAACTGCAATATTCATATTAGATATGAGGAATACATGCTATCCTCAGTAGTCCTATTGCCAATATCAGCTAAAGGAACATTTACTGAAAGAGCAATGTGGTATTGCGTCAACCTTCTGGGGAGGTAAACAGGTTTATACTGTGCTTAACCCAAACGCACGGGGCTCTGAATCGTATTATAACCACTATTGACTGAGTACCACAATGTAAGAAGCAGTCCTGCAGTTAATTAATTTCCGTACCAAAGGCCCAATTATGGCCCAACAGTCGCAAATGACAACTTGTAATAACTGGTTTCATGTTATATCCAGTTATGTTAAGTGATGTATACAGAAACAAACAATAGTAAAATGTACCAGAGCTGTGAACACAATAGTAGGTATGATGGAAGACACAGGGTGCAATTGTTCAAGACAAGACCAAATGTATTCACCTCAGGTTGTTGTCCATGGTGGTGAAGCCCTCTCTGTGTTGGGATGTCTGCATCAGGAGGTACCAAGTTTCCTTCAAAATCGAAGCGCCCAAGGTGTGGTATCTACGCAACATTATAAGACATTGACAGTTCAATATGTCAGAGTATTTACCCCATTGTAGCAACAACACACACACAAAAAAAAGAGAGCTAAACTACCTAGACAGCCAACTGAACTGAACTGAACTGGAACCAAGAAAAAACTGAACTAAGCAGCCAACGACACATCGCAGTACCTTGGTATCTGGCGGCCGAGGCTGTGGCAGGAGTGTCATCCAAGCAAGTTTATCTTTCTCCACAACATCCATGTGCACCCACTGGCGAGCTTCTAATGGATCGATAGGTAACTCTGCATCATCTAATGGAAGACGCGATGTCGCTGAGTTTGACAAAGATATACTCTTGTATGATACAGATTGGGATAATGTGACAAGTGTTTAGGTGTGAATCATAGTTGAGAGAACAACGCCACAATACTGGATACAAGTAACGCGTTGTACCTTTATTGTGGCCTTCATGGAGCATCATTAAAGTCAAGGCGTTGTGCAAATGAGGACAATAAAGTTAGTGCTTACTAAGTTCTAGGGGTGCAGTTGGGGCTTCTTCGATGCATTCAGGGACTGCGGTGTATGCAGCAGTGCTCTTGCTCTCTTCAGTGCCTGCTTGAGCCTCATAGCCCTCTAGAAACAAAAATCCAAAGCGAAGCATGTGTGTGTAGCAGAGACTCACTCATATCGCAAAAGTAACAGATGTTCAGGATATCATCTAAATATATGCACACTTTCAGCATCAATACACTTGTGGTGCTTCTAACTTTAGATGGGAATTGTGTACCTGATCCTGTTTCATCCTTGTTGCCACTACCTGGCACACCTTGTTCCGCAGCTTTTTGTCGGGATCTCAAGAAGGACACCAATGCGGGATCTGTGAGAGTGTAAGTACGATTAATAAGAGTGCAAGTACAATTAATAAGGGTGTAAGCATGACACAGAACATAAACAAAGCAGATATAGTAAATAGTGTCTACATATACGAATATACAAATACGTCTACATCAAAAGGGTGCCCAGTATTACCATATTCTTGTTCTCTCTTTTACCACACATGTAATGAAACTGCAGATGCCACGCTTGTTTATGTTCAACATTGGCATTGAGAGCACTGACATGGTCGGTACTGCTACACAAAACAAGTACTGTTTCCTTGGTCTACAGCACCCCATTAGTGCTATGCACAGTCATCTACCTGCTTTTTGAATTGCTAAAAGTGACACTTGCTCATTTTAGAGGAAGGATCTCCCCCAATTTTCCCCGCGTATCTACCCTCCACAAGAGTAGTGTCTTTCGTTACAGATGGAAATGAACAATAGACAACCAAGGAAGGAAAGATGCCTCACCTAACTGCTGCAGCAACTGTTTCTGAGCCTCCATTTTTTCTTCGTGTGACATCGACTCCAGCCTGGTCTGGTTCTCCTCCTGAAGCCTCTTGTATTCGTCGTCACGAAGATCTCCCTTTCTTGTCCCCACATGCCCCACTGTACAGCCATGTTGCAGGATTACAGAGCATCAATACACATGCACATAAGTCAGTAGACGTTTGGATATCAACTTGAGTTTATTGTCTACATACAACTTACACTAAAATGTTTTTACCACTTTAAATTTTTAGTTTTAAATGTTTTATCTTCTCTGTACACACAGCACCTCCACACATGTGTATTACACAGAAAATGTAATATTATCCAAAGTCCATAATGTAAAAAGCACAACTAGAACACAACTTATTATCCAACGCAACAGTATTTTACCTATTATGGACTATAGTACTATGATATTCTAGAATTTTGGCATGACAAACATACTTTTGGAGTTTATGGCATGATGGCACAACTAACACAGGCATGAGGACACACAGCAACTGTGTCTAGCAACTGGCTTTTCTTCTACATGTTTACATACTTTTGGATGTTTCCCCACTTTTGAATGTTGACATGGAGCACTTCTCCACCTCTTTTCTGCTCTCCATTTGCATAGCAAAGATGCTCTTTGATGACTTGGATGGAAGGTTCTACAAAACATGTGCAGTTGTAATACCTTCATGCTCAAATGCACCCTTTTGCACACATGGCTTACATGAACGTTGCGTCGCTGAGCCTTGGGAAAAGGAACATCTGTGACAGTGGGAAACTGTGGCGCTGCACAAACATCATGTTCCTACCAAGGAAAAATGTGCAAAATATAACAACATAAGCAACTATTCTTTTAACTGAGTCATTTGAATTCAAAATATAACAAATATGACATTCTGCGGGCAGTAAGGGAGTACATACCACAATATCACCAAGTAAGAAAGCTGGAAAAGTTTCTGAAAAACAACAGAATGTTAATTTTCTGCTGTCACACAAGCAGGGGCAAATTCCCCAGAAAATAACTGGGGAACAACAAAGGAGGAAAATGATAGCCCTCAAATGTTTGACACATGTATGACGAGGAGAAAATTGGCGCAGATGCATACTGTAACACGCCACTGAGGGTTTCTTTTGCAGACATTACACTAGAACACCACATGTTCCTCTTCTGCAGCGAGATGGCAATATACATGACATATCTTTAGAGGTTCATCATAGAATCTCTTGAATCCTGGACATATGTTTAAGGTAGCCCATTATACAATGTTGAAACATGAAAACTAGGCAGAGAAAAGCCTATCAGTGGATCATCTGCACTAGAATCACATCCGAAATATATATTCATGAGGCTTTCAGGCAGCTTACCCTCAAATACTACTTTGTCATGGGTGGTGCTTTCCAATTTCATCTTGGTCTTCTTCTTTAGTCGAGCTGCAACAATTAACATTTATAGGTTTCAGGCACATGTGCAAGCAATGGAACAGCGAAAGAACGCAACACGTAGGTCATCTGTCAAGCCCATCGAAGGTGACATGCACAACACAGCTAAGTATGTACATATATTTAGCCAGCAATCAATATGTATCATACAAGTAGTAAGTCGACATTACGCGGGGGCATATAACCTCTCCCAAGGATGACTAGACAAGCTTTGCTGTGCCAAGTTTTTGGCACTGTCTACTCTTGACCATAGTTTAGATTATTACAGTTCAGGATTTCCCTACCTGCTATGTGACATTATTCTATTTTTGCCAACATTCTGTCAAATGTTTCCACTGTTCACAGTAACCATAATGAGGCATCTAAGCTGTAAGCATGAGATTGTTGTGCTGCTTACTGCTTTACACTTGAACACAACGTGCAACAATGTATGTAAGAAGCTGGTGTGTGTATGTAACATGTACGTAACGAGCTTGTGTTTTCTCTTGAAAGCAATGTTGGTGTTTTGACAAAAGCAGCAAGTAGCGTGCTTTACTCATTTTAAGTTGCTGCGACAACGATGCCTCAAGAGTAATCGCTGGCCATTGTGTAGCACTTGTATGCGAGGCAGTTTGACATGGTGCCTTCCTATTCAAACACACAAGACGTGATGGGTCACACGGGATATGGGAGCGTAACGTATCAGGTGCAATTTTCCCTCAATTTTTCGCATTTTGCTTTTTTGTATTACCTGGTGATGCGGTACGCTCTTCTTTAGGACGTTGAACCCTGTACACAGCTGCTGATGGTTTCTCTTTGCTTTGCAGGAAAGCCTCTTGCATTCGGAGAAGCTCCTCATCAGTTTCTCCACGGCGTGGACGTTTCAAATCCATGCTTGTCTAGAAGCTACTCTGAGCACAAAAGACGCGGGAACTTTGTACGTAAGTGGTTTAAAGTGGAAAAGGTTTCATAAACCACTTGGGATTGCAGGCCATTTCCACCAGGGTGTCCACAAGGACAACCTTCTATGTACAACAAGACGCACACGATACCAGTCATTTTCCTTACTTTCATATATCCTCAGAGCCTTCAACGCGCGTTTGAAAGTGCAGCTCACCTAAAGCTCGGTGTCGACTCAACTTGCTTCGCCCCACTTGCTTGCAAAAACTACTGCAACGGATGTTATAACGTTATTGGCTCCCCACAGAGGATAAGTTCCTGAAGTCAACGAAATGTTTAGGTATGGGTGATGTTTACCGTTTAGCGCGCTCAGCTGGCTTGTCTTGGATTTCGTTGGGTTTCGTTGATGGGTTGATGCATGACGAATGCAAAATTATAAAAGAACCGGTTAAACGGGTTAATTAGACAAATGTCAGCAGCTCCGGACAGATCTAGACGTTATGCTCTTGCTGATTTCAATTCTCTGCACATTATGAGCTGGTGCATCGTCACTGGACTGCACTCAGTTTCGGTTTCGGTTTGGAGGTGAGTGCAAAGTCCCAGAACACGTGTCACTAAATTATAATTCGAAAACTACGCAGCCTGGAATCACGTGGTCAACGAAATTAATTTTTACTAGGTTTTTGCCACCTCCTGATGTGAATGTCATCCGAAGTTTTATTATGTCAGTTTTTACGAACCGAACTCGGAAATTTGCCAAGTAAAGGTATCTTTATCCCATTAATGTGGAGCGCGTGGCGGATTGGAATTTACTCAAGTTCATGATAATTGACGCGGATATTGAGGAGCTATCCTATCTGAATGGCCGAACATCATAGTACGTACGTTTCGGAGCGCCAACCAACCTAGCGCTCGACCACTTTTAGCGAGCCCTCGCGCGTTTTAATTTTCTTGCTTCGGTACCTCACGGGAACAGGCCTTCCTCTCCCCATGTCAAGAACTCTCACTTTTTCTACTACCGCTGTGTGAGCTGGGTTTAGCAACCTCCTTTCGTCGGACTGCAGCGAGGTCGGGCAAAAAGTGGTCGAGCGCAACGCTGTGAGCGCTCCGAAACGCGTGACGTCCGGCTATTTTCTCCGATGGGCTACCTCTTCAATATCCGTGTCAACTGTCATCAACCTGAGTAAATTCGGCACACACTTCCCATTTGTGGGGTAAAAAATGGGACCTATACTCTGCGAACTTCCGATTTCAGTTCGTTAAAACTGACACAATAAAAATTAAGTTAGATGACATTTACATCAGGAGGTGGCAAAAACCTAGTACAAACAAATCCTGTTGACCGCGTGATTCTAGCAGCGTAGCTTTTATTTATTATTTTCGTTTACTTGGACACCCTGTATATATGACTTTTTCTATGGCTTTTTGCCTCGCCACATCGACGCAGGGGCGGATCCAGGATGTTGCTGAGGTCCAGACATGGACAGCGTGCGAGACACGAAATCTAGGGTCAATTAAACACTATGTGAAGACAGAAATGGAGGAGGGGGCCATAACATCTGGACCCCCCCCCCCCCCTTTCTAGAACCGCCCCTGCATCGACGCTTTGTTGATGACGGAGTTGGCGCATTAATTGTCCTTTCCTTGTCATTTCACTCCAAAGTAAAACGAAATAAAATTTAAAAAAAGGTAAATCGCGTGCACACACGTTTTGCAGCCCAAGCAGAGCACGAAAGGGAGAAGCACTTCAAACGTTTCTTCGCTTCACTTGTTCTCCTTACAACTGAGAGTAAGATTACAACACGCACGCGTGCATTATGTAGAGTTTAATAAAGTTATTAGCAATCTATTGCCACACCACTAATTCCTACATCACAACAGTGTATAATACAATTCACCACGATACACTACTACAGTGATAAAGTGTGCATGTCACAAAAACTGAGGTGGTAATCAGCAGAACGCACAACACACTCTACTGAGTATTGCTTGTAAATTGGAAGAACAGCAGTGAGGAAGCTGCCCATGCCAAGCTATGAACTACCACTTCATCAATTTCAAAAGTCTTCGTTTCACAACCTTTGTAAAACAGCATTAACTGAACACTTGCACTTGAAATCATATAACCTACTCAAGTGCATTTCTATCAGTATGCTACTATGCTAGCACAGCTGCTTTGCTCAGTGAATACAGCTTATTAAGTTACAACATGTGCTCGACTTTGCCCCCAACAAAAATATGTTTTTCAACAATGCTTATCCAAATTGTAAGGTGGGGCTTCAGCTTTGAATGGGCATGGACATTTGCCATTGAAAAGATTTTAAAAAGTTTACCAGAAGTTGCCTGCCATTGAAAGTCTTATCAAAACATACACTCTGCATAAAGCTAAACATCATTATTACTGCAGCCAGTATGCATCAACAGGAAAACTCAAAACTAACTTTGATCTCAGAGGGGGTGACAGCTATGACACCTAACCAGCATTAGTACGAACAATACGAGATCTCCACGAGCAGCATTCAGTGTGCAACATCAAATCAGTATGTTTGTCACTCGTAATATTTGCTGCAAAAAAAGAAAAGAAAAAGAACAAAAGAAATGGTTACCACCGTACCACGAAGTGCCCAAGCGGTGCTGTCCAAGTAGTGCACCAGATTTGCTTGCTTGCTTTGGATCGTTGCTCTAGAGCAGGGGCAGATCCGGATGTACACCTTGGAGGTGGGGTTGTGGTTTCTTTGTCAAGGCACCTAGTGGGGGAAGGGAACCTATTGTTTAACCTTATGATTTGGGGGAGGGGCGATCTCCCCCCCCCCCCCCCCATATGGCCTTCCCGAGGGCGGTCTCGCCTTGTGCAGGAAAGGTCAATTGAAGCACTATGTGACAACTTAAATTGTGAGGGGCACGGTATCCGGACTTTTCCCGAAGTTCAGCACCTGTCCTAGAGCAACCGATGTTCCCATTGGCACACAGAACTCAATGACAGTTTACTATGAATTCAATCATCATTCAGATCGAGTAATAGCAATGACGACTACAGAACACGGCTCTCTTGACTGGCTTGAATGACTCAACTTGAAGGTGTTCCTACTATCACATTGCCTGTATGGCAGACTTGCACCACTACGGCCAAGCAAAAAATGCCCATTACCGATCAAAAATACGCGGCTCGAGATTTAGCTCGTAAAAATTCGAACAAGCTGGGCATCAGATGCTGGGTAGCCAGTGACAGGGCAGCACCTTTTCTCAGTAACAAAACTATGAATGCAAGCGTAACAGAATACGAAGCCGCTCACTGTAAGCACTGTATCGTCTGATATTTCTTTATAGCAGATCGGACAGGTACCGTCGGCCACGTCAATGTGCCTCCTAGAAGCTGGCACTGGTACAGTCCATTGCGGTTGTCTTTGCGAATACCACCAGTCCAGGAACTGAAGGAGGAATGCCCCAGTGACGAGGGACATGGACATCCCATTCATGACACCTCTGAACAATTTCCACAGCACTGAGCCATTACCCGGCCTGCCAACATCAACGCTATGCGCCATTGCTGACGCCAGTTCAACAGATGCAAACGCAAGCGTCAAAGAATGCACTCGGAACTTTTCGATTGCGTATAAAAGCGTGCAACCGAGGTTCACGCCTTCCCAGCCAAGGTAAAAGTAAGGGTAGAGTTTAATTAACAAACGAGAAAACTTTGCGGGCGTTTGGCTGTTGCGCGCTTCCTGAAAGGCGGCGTCCACTTTTTCTCGCATGTAAGGCAATACAACTAGAGCCAGCAGCGATTTCACGATATGCTTTGTCCGGAATGATCCAGCACAGGCAACTCGCTTCAAGCCATAGTAATGCTCTGAGAAGGAGCTGTGATAGATTTGTAGATGGTACAGCTGAATGACGAGATCAGCAGCAGCGATGAATTCTTCCACGTGTGGTGTCAGAAACGCGAACCTTCCAGGATAATGCTCTGATAGAAATGAGATCAGGTATCGGGCAGCGTTTCTCAACCCATCTGCTAGATTTTCTTGAGCCAAAACTTCGAAGATTGACGGTTTTTCGATTACGTTTGTCACCAAGTGAGCAGCGTACTGCGCCATGATGGTACCGATCACGGTTGCCAAGCTCGCGTTCAGAATCACCCGTGGTGATTCGTAGCGGCACCTGGCGGGCCTCTTTGAAACGAGGGTCCTGCACACGACCTACTCTATACTATAGTATAGTTATGGTAGTATAGTAGTAGGTTTTGGTCCTGCATTCGGTAGTTTGAGATGCGGACATGCCAATTACCTGGTTGCCAACCCGCTACGCGAAATATGGTACTGGCGCCGAAGAGCAGCCACGTGGCCACGTACTGCTCCGCTCCGATAAGCGCCCGACTAGTGCTGGGCGATAGTCGTCCAAACACTATCGATAGTACTATCGATGGTTGAGATGACTACTCATTTAAGTATCGATAGTTTCACCTATCGATAGTAAGCTGGACACACACCAAACCCGATTGCTGCAAAAATGTAGGAGTCACTGCTCGTCCGAGTTCTTTATCAATCTAATCAAATACCTTCATTTATAGTTGCACAGTAGATATATTTCGAATAGTTTCGCACCGTTAGCATGAAAAACAAAAACAAAAAACGATTACATAAAACAGAGGAGCCGAGAAACGGACAGGAACTTCTGTTCTGCTTAAACCAACAAAGCAGAAGAAGAGATTTCGTGGATTTTTGTGCGCTATGCGTATGGTTAATATTATTCAGAGCAGCCACATAACGCTGTCCAACTGTAATTAGTTTATGTTACTGTAACAGTAATACGAGATTAATTCCTCCTCAGAAATGCCAACTTTATAGCGATGTGTAGGTGTATACTCCGATAGTTCGTATATCGTGAACTTCATATTTTATTTTCATGATCATATTTCTTTGTTTTTTCCCCCGAGAGGTAATTATCAATCACGAGCGAAACGCGATCGTCGAACTGCATCCGAAAAACGAGAACTCAGAAGGTTTAGTTTCCGATGGAAATATGTTCACTTTTAAATTGCGAGTGACTAAACGATACTTTGCATGTGTGAAACGCGAACTCGCACGTTTTTCTAAAGAAACATGAGTAAATTTTTAAGTTCGTAATCAACAAACTATTGAGAGTTTGCAGGAGCGAAACGCCAAATCACTATTTTGTTACCTGCTCAAATTTTAAATTCGGAGTGAAGAAACTCTTGATAGTTTAATTGCTAAAGCGATGTATTGGCAATATACTTGCCACACACACACTGGCCAACAACAAAAGAAAGAATTGGTAGTGGGCCCCGGGGATTTGTTCTGCATTTTTTACCACTCAGCCTGGCACAGTGACAAAAATGGATAAAGTGTGCAGCATCTTTGCACTTGCGTATACCGACTGCACTAAAACTCCAGGCACTCATATTTCCAGGGCAGTACACTGCCCTGTGATTCTGTTTCCAGTTTATGTGCAGAGAAATCAAATGAGAGCAATGGTAGATGAAGAAGACTGACTATCAAATGTCATATTCTGGCAGAGAGGCCTTCCATTCGCTAAAGAATGCTGCCACACTAACTTGCGGGCAAGGCTTTGAAGTATGCCTAGCACTGTGCCTTTATAGCACAAGCTTTGATTTGGGATGCCGTCTTCTTGCGAATGTTTGAGGAACGTATCCCACAAGATAGTTTGTGATGAAAAGAAGGGACAAAAAAGAAAAAAAGAAGGGACTCCTCTCAAAACACCAGCACTGGAATTTGTAACAGCTAAGATTTGCAAATTCGAAGTGTCTTAATGTGTCCAATTTATTGGAGCATTCTTGCTTTTCTAACACATGTGGGAACAAGCACATACGTGACAACTAAAGATGGAACACACACAATATTTCTTGAGATTACATGTGTTTTGCCTTTAGTTCTTGCCCCGGGGTTTTTAAATCTTTTGTCATCACGTACCAGCTTGCCTATGCCCTTTCCCTTCTGCCGTGGAGGAGGTGTTGCACATTATATGTTATTTTATTTATTTACAAGGGTTTCCTACTTCACCCTCAGGCATTAAGTTTCACCTGCCATCACAGTTAACCTGACATTATGTTTCAACTCCCTAGTCTCTCACTGGTAAGTGCGGGAGCCACACAGCTATCAATATATACTCTATTCTTCATGCTTTAGGATTTGTGATAAATTCAGTCATCACTGTTTCCTGATGAGTTATACATTCCCTCCACTTATTGTGTCTCAAGAAGTGTGGATGTTGATGTTTTATGTTTATTCTTGGCAGGCTGCTTATGGAAGAAAGATAGGAAGCATTATCTTGGGGTCGGTGTGACACCGTGAGGCATGATCTGAGGAGACGCCCCTCTTTTTTCTGTTTGTGTATGTGCATCTGTGTATGCCCTTCAGGTGAGGGAGTACATAAGCGTCGGCTCAGTGCTGTTGAGGGTTCTTCTCTTTCGGACTCTGCGATTGATTGCGGACAGAATGGGAAACTAGGTCTGGGGAATTGCTCGTTCGATTTCGGCTGTGAAGTAAGTCTGTAGAGCCTGTCATACCATACCTCTGGTAGGAACACAGACAATTGCCAGAACTTATACGTCCATAGGATCCGAGAGGACCCAGTTTAATACGCCGTTTGATACGAATGCACCACCATCCTGGCGAGAACATACTAGAAAAAAAAATAAAGGAAAAACTCGAATTCAGCGACCCACTTTACCAAGCCGCGTGTCGGTTTTTGGATTTGCTGTTATGGCTTGCACAGCCACAATAGCCTCGTTGATGCGGGTTTGCAGATCACGCAGATCATGGACGTACAGCAGTCGCAGGACCTTTGCCGCGTGGTTCAGCACAGCGTCTGGAAGTCACAAACAAATGTTTAGGCAACGTGCATAAGCATTCTTGAATGATACCACCAACAAACAACTTGAGGACTGAGTGGCCAAACCAAACAGTACAAAACTGGAACCTCATGTGCAACGTCAAGACAACAGCTTAATAATGAAGCTTTACAACAACTTTTTGCTGATACTATTTTGAAGGAATAGAACAGCATAATAACTATCATGGTCTGTGTTTGTACGTTCATCAGTGGCGTAGCCACGGGGAGGGGGGGGTGCCCCCCCTACCTGCCACAGGCTGACCCATGCAAATTGCACAAATCCAAGGAGAAAAAGTAATATATATATATATATATATATATATAGGGGGGTTCCAGCAGGACGATCGCAAAAGTTATTGCAGTTACCGGCGTCTGTCTAACCAGCATAGTTGAATACTTTTGAAACTATGAGCTTTTCAAGCTACTTGAAATCTCGTGAGGCGGCCTCACAGCTCATGACACCCCATATACAAACTCATTATTAGACGTTCAAATATTCTGTATTTTCATCTCTCATCTCGCTGAGTGCGCAAGCATGACTTTGTGGGCGTACCCAGGACCAGCTGAGGGTTTTCTTTGTTTTTGTTTTTTTTATGTATCCAGCCCCCTCTACCTTGGAGGTCTGGCTACGTCACTGACGTTCATGCAACCTATACTAAACAAACAGTTATACTGTCTGTTGTATCTGCCACGGAAGTGTAGGAGCACAACACAATGGTGTGGGGGGCCTCCCCACACAAATACCGATCAGATGCCATAATTTTCCCGCTCTTCTGCCAACACTTCAAATATCCAAACTAAAGTCACTGCGATGTAGAAGAGTGTCTCCTGTTCTATTATGGTGTAGTTATACACAACATCCTTTTGTGCAGATCCCGCAATTCTGAAAAACTGCAAAGGAGCGCATATGATCGCTCATATTTTTCAATTAATTACAACATTTCTGCTTGGTAATTAATTAATTGACTGATTTCTGTCTTTGTGGCACAAAAGCAACAGTGACCGTTTAGGTAACCAAATCAAATCCCGTCAGCATCTCTGCAGCATAGTGTCGAATGTTTACTGATAAGTGTGCTGCAATACTTACCTCCAGATTCAAAACCAAGACTACTCTCTTTCAAGGGGTAGGGCGTTGCCTAGTTAAAAAAACATAGACATGCAAAAAACATTGGTGCACTGCTGCTATATTGTCTGCATTACACTGCAGAAAATATTTAAAAAGCCAACCTGCTTATGCTCCTTTACTCTTTCCTGTCCTTCTACCGATAGCCGATCTCTCACTAGACTGCAAATCCCCTGAAATACAGTACACAGGAACATAGCTACAGAGGCAAGAAAATGAACAGACATAGGGGAGATAATGGTACAGTACCTGAAGGGTGACTAAATGGTCGGGATGCTGTGCGACATTGAGATACTGAGCAAGTGCTTTTACTCCCTGCTTAAATTCCTGGCTCTCAACTGAATAATTTTATAAAATAATGAGCACATTTCATTCAACATATATACATTACTATACATACAGTTTAAGTTGTCCAAAGGATTTTCATTCACGACCGTTGGTGCACTCGACTGCACAACTTCTTTCAGTTTCTCCGCACTAGCTTCCTTAAACTTGTCAACTGAAAGTATTTGTAAGATGTGCGCACTCAATAATACACAAGTATCGATACTCAGCACTCTTTGCTCCCCATTTTTACAAAGATTTGGTGCTCACCATTATCTCCGTATTCAAGACGCACAGACAGGGCTAAAAGGTAGTCTGCAACAGCTCGTTGGTTGCTACTCTTGTGCGGGCATCCCAGATCCGTCAGGTACTTGAAAAGGAAGGCAGAAGGTGTACGTCGCAGATACAACAACCCTGACAACGTGAACTACATGTTTCTTACAGCTTCGTAGGCTTGCGTCCAGTCCGAGGAATCCGTCTGCCTTAGGCCATCCCGGTCCTCGATTTTATAGTGTCTGATTTTTTGGTCTTCCAGCCACGACACAAGAGCACGGAATTCCCCTTGACCTGTGTAGGTAAAAACACGTAATTGTAGTGAGTGCCGACAGTGAGCAGGATGACAGTACTAGACCCCTGCATTTTGTTTTATATTAGAGGCGTTAGGTTATGTAGTAAGCATTATCTGGTTATGTAGAATGTTATAGCGAATTCGGGTGGTCATTTCGTAGCAAAACGGCCGAGCGCTCAGAAATTGCTAGGTCGGCGACCGAGCTGGATCACGTGACCGTCGCCACCCGAACATGATTGCTAGGAATCTAGCAGTTTTAGGTACTTGGATCACGCTAGGGGCGTCGCGGTCGCAAGTCTTCGAGTTCTGTCGTCTGCTAAACCACGTGATTTCAACATGCGGGCCAATGAGGGCACTCGCCACCGTTGCAGTGCGGATGTGACGACACCGGATACAGTTGAGCAATCTGCTGCTCGATCGTTTTGAGACCGGGCAAAAAAAGTGCTAGCTAGCAAATTCCGAGCGCTCGGAAAGCGCCACGCGAACATGCGAGATTTGCTTCATTTTGACCAAGCGAACATGACTGCTCGAGATCTGGCAAAAAAAGTTGCTCCGAAATGACCACCCGAATTCGCCATTAGTTATATGTACTGTTTTCAATAAGGCGGAAAAATCGGGTTTTATTTCAGGAGCTGTAAAACAGGGTAAAACCAGGCAATATCGAGTGGAAAAGTAGAAAAATAGCGCATCTCGCATTTGAGATGAACATGAGGTACTGAGCGACTGTGCTTAATGTACAGAGCTTAGTGCTCCCCAGTGCTTCTATGCCATGAAATGAATGTAGCACACAAGGTCTTACTTTGAATATTGAAGCTATCAGGGTTGTGGTATCCGAGGGCAGTAAGCTTTCGCTTAAACATTCTATGCCTGCTCCACTTCCCTCTGAAATACAATGCAACACAATAGTCAATGTGTAGGAAATTAAGCTGGCGATGTGAACAATAATCAGGTTCACCAGCATTCAAACTAATTTCATTCAAAATTTACTCCGAATATGTGCATGGAGTATGCCGGAGAAGAAGCATGGAAATGACCACGAATATCTAGAGATTGTACAATTCGGATAATTGCTCCACGTGAACTTCTGGCAATGCTAGCAAGTCGAACGACGAACATTTTGATGCGTGCGAAGTATGCTACATAGTCATCTGGCACACAAAAAATTGAGAAAATTTCTCATGCTTACAGCAGATAACAAAGATTGTCTCTCCAACGCAGAACACACTAATGAATATCTGCACTATATTATACGCACTCCATTGAAAGCGAAGTTATGAAAACCGGCGAAAAAAAAGCAAACACCAAAATATAGACGACACTAATGTCGATGTCGCCGCCAATTTCGTGGTGTTCTAATAATTTTATCATTTAGTATTTATCATTACTTGTTTTCGTCTCCCCCATATTCTACTCCACGGCAACATAGGTGATTAACTTATTCATTACAACTACATAAATTTTCAAGCTTATTTAAAAACTTCTCGCTCTTGACACGATTCCTCCGATTCCTCATGGAGAAGCCAAGCGGCCAAGCCATGAACCAAGCGAGACTCAATCCGATCTAAAGAAGCAAAGACAAATTCAATCGTCCGAAACATGGAAGCGGCTTCACGTTTGGTTCCTCAACTTCGGTATCGTGTATCCCACAGGCATAGAAATTTAACCTGTTCAGAAGGACCTTTAGGACGCATAGAAAAAATACGAAGGACACTAACTGCACTTCTCAAACATGAGAGAATTGAGTTGAACTACCATCGCGCTGACGAATGTCGAGGATATGCTGAACGGGTAGGGCACATCTGTACTCCATAATAAGAATGTTCGCACGGGCAGCAGAGGGACAGTTAACCATCTAATGGATGGAAAGATACGCCTTGTGCCAAACATGTGCGACGGTTAAATGACCCAAAAGCGGTCGATGGTGTGCGTTTGCCAGCCGACATCTAATGTCACGCTTCTCTTTTTTAGCTCATCACAGAGGCAATCCGCAATGGGGATACTCATGTCAGAACAATGCAACTTGCTGACTTTTGGATCAATGTAAAGCCTAGTTCACCTGAGTTTCCCCTTCAGACACTGGAAGCCCACCTAATCCAATCTAATCTTTGTAGGAAAAACAGTTGATCCACAAGCTTTTCAAGGTCCTGGTGCCGCGTTACGCCAACTACGATGGGTCGTACACAGCAGTGCATATTCTGCAGACACCGTTTCACACCAACTATAACACCAATGTTCCAGGCCCAGATTATCGCCAGAATTGGGTGGCGCTGGAGTTGAAAGGTTTGCTCTACCTATATACTGGCATGGCAAATGTGCCCATCATCGTTCTACAACTATACCTCCTTTGCAGGAAACCCGTATCCTCCTGTTCCTGGCCGACTACAGCCGAACCCATTCTTTATCCCCAACGTTCTCCTTTCGGAAGCGAAGCGCGAGATGCACAAAATGGAATTTCCAGCGAAGAAGCTAGCGTAAATGTTGTTTGAGTGAAATGAGTTTGTTTTTCAGGCCTTAATATAAGAGTGAATAAAACTTGCATTAGTAACAGCCTTGAAGAAAATTAAATGCTCCTGTAATGTCAACACCTCATTTTATTACTTGAAATGCTTTAAAAGATTTTCTTGGACAACAAAGTCCTCAGACTAGCTAGCCTTGTACACACAATACAAGTCTATCTATCGACCTGCATGGTACACACACACACACGAGAACAAGAACAAAATATCTGGGTACTGCTGAGAGAGTATGGGAGAACTAAAAATATGACCTCCTGGACAAATGGGTTGCACGACATGATCACCTGTGTAGACAGCTGTACATTCTGCTGCGTGCTGGCTAGCTAAAGTGTTTGTGCACACACACTCAGCATATAACGACCGTGAGCAAGAGAAAGTCCCTTGTAGAGGACCTTTCAGTGTCTGGTAGTCAAGTACTACACCAGCCAACATCATTCACATTTATTGGAATTTGAATATATGAGTTTGAATATAACGAACCGCCCCATTCATTGCTCAGCATAATTTTTCAAGTTCAAACAAATTTATCTGATCTACTGTTTGAACACCCACGTCCCGAACGACAAGCTAGCTTCGTATTTTTTTTCTTGCAATTCTGATTCTTCACATGAGGCTCATGTATACAGACATGTACTATCCTCCCATTTGTCACATTTCCATTCATCTGATACAGGGCATTAGTTCGAAATGTTACGTTGTTTAACTGCCCCCGCTCCACCTCAATTTTGTACTAGTCTACTTGTTACACACGTGTAATGCAAGAACAATTTATCACATTTTCATTAAGTAGCTAGAGCTTATTTTGAGATGGCTCAACAATGTCTTTCATTCTCAATATACTCTATAATGGTGAGCTAGTAATGCAGCCACATAACACCAGAGCAAGCAACAAGGCAACACAACCACAGAAGCCCAATTACGCAAATATTTAGCGCATAGCTGTCACCAAGTACTGCACTGTATGTCAAGAACAAATGAAATATTCTGCGTAATACACACACCAGTACATTAACACAGTGTTTGGATGCACTGCAACACATGCATTTTACAGTTGCATACGAAGGCTAACTATAATCAGCATTAGAGGGAATGCCTACTCCCAGGTAATACAAACAAAAGGCATTCTAGCAATCATTAAATATGACTGTATAGCTGTTTATGTACCTTGGGCACATTGATACTTGGGCTGAAAGTTTATTAATTTTTGGCCACAGCTGCATTTCGACCGTGGTCTCATTGGCCAGAACACGTTGAAGAATGCCTAACATACTGGCACTGACGGGGAATGCGTATACCACACGAACAGAACAATCACATAGATTTATACACTTCTTTTCCATGTTGGCACCTGAACCTTCTTGTACAGCAGGAGCCTAGTGGTCAAAACGTACTCTGCACCCTGATATGAACTGGAATGGATGCTGCTTACCTGACCTTGCTCCCGAAGCGGTGGACAACCACAGCAGTTTTTGATTTTTTGGGGGGTGGTATTTACCATTCGATAACTAGAGCATGCTCCATGACAGTCAATGAGCAATACTGAATCAAAATGAGCATGTATGTGTCCAGCTGCGGTCTTAAGATACCTTCAGGAAGAAATCTATTCAGCCACAAAAACTATTTCCAATATCTAGGTGTAAGCATGTACAAAAATGGGATATTTTAACATCTGAAAACATCATCAGGAAGTGTATTCCTTTTCTGGCCAGTGGGTGGAGCCAGCAGTTACACATCAAAGCAAGGCCATGCAAATTATGTTCCAGTTCATACAGAGGCCCAGAGTGGAGACAAACTATTTTGGTACGTGTATATTTATCACATGTAACATGCAAAATACTTGTATACCTGTAAACGATAAGCTCTCTTCTGCTCTAGAAATATATGGAGAACTACAATGGATCTAGGTATTGTTTTCATTGCACAGAACTGAATGTGGGCCTATATTTATACGTACATATCCTTGTATCTGTGTAATGGTCCTATAATACTTATTCTGTACAGCTCATGGAGCGATACCAAGGACAGTGCACAACACTGACATGTTGCAAAGCTTGTAACAAACAGTAATAAAGTTTTCCTCCTGCAGAGATATTATCTTATACTACGTCTCACGTGTGTCATAGAATAACAAATGCAACTTTTGACAGTACCTAAAACGAAGATATGCCAGAGCTTGTCAAACACCTGGGAACACATAAAACTTGCAGAGGAGAACAACATATATAAACGGGAAGTCTATCGCTGGACGACGACTTAAAGGCAGCCATCAGCAGCTTAAAAGTGCTTCGTTGGAAAGACATAATAACGTGCGTTCAAGTCATCGTCATTAAACAACCTACACTACAGTGGAAATTAGTTGTTCTCACTTGCAAAACTAGCACATAAATACTACCTGTTGGCAAGAACTTTAATGTTTGAACTACCCCAACTACATGTACCATGGGAAGCACCAACAACTACTAGGAACGTAAGCTTCTAATAGGCACACCACAGGCACTGCGCCCCATGAGGGAAGTTGCCTCATGGGGTTACAAAAGTCTACTAAGAGGTGCCTAAGCTTTGTGCACTGTTGATGCCATGCTTGAAGAGGCACTGACGCTGAAACGTTGCACGTTTCTGGTCTGCTGTCCTTCCCGCTGCAGAATGATCTTTTGTAAATGGCAGGTCACGAGGTGCCCTGAAAGCTCTTAGCAGACGGCCTTTCACATTGTGCATCAGGTCGGACACTGAGCGATGCTCGGGGCTGCCTGGACGAGAGTTGGTGGGTGAGGGATGGGGAGTGGGGGGAGGAGAGGATGCCTATGGGCAGGGGCAAGGTGAAGGAGACCAGTAAATTAACTAAGACGGAGAAATGAGGGTAGTTGGTGCATAGGTCTTCTGGATCAAACAGCAGCAGACAACACAAAGACAATTGCCCATAAGGGGCCTTGGGGTAAAAAAAAAAGAAAGAAGAAGAAACGCTGTTGTTGGTACAACAAACGACACAGCGGTTGTGTTGTTTGTGTCTTATCTCCTGTGCTGTTTCATCCAGTGGAGAGCGGTAAAGTAGTGTTAGTAAAATAAAGCGGAACAAATTATGATGATAAGTACTCATAAGACGTTAACTTTCTTGGGTTCTGAAGCGTGATGCTCGCTCCTCATCTCGATGAATTGCAACCACGTTAAAGCCCGACATGTGGCACAAAAAAAATCTATTTGAGTGCACAGTGTTAGAATATTTTTTGGTTTTATAATTTTCGTGCACATGGGAACCGATGAGGGGGAGTCTCAGCACCAAAATGCTCTCTTCACTCAAAGCTCTGCATGCCTTACTGTGGCCACTAGCTGTAGCTCTGAGGTCCCAGTTATTTGCACATTAAAAGTATTTTATTTTATA
The DNA here is from genome assembly GCF_037126465.1 of Ornithodoros turicata. Classification (NCBI taxonomy): domain Eukaryota; kingdom Metazoa; phylum Arthropoda; class Arachnida; order Ixodida; family Argasidae; genus Ornithodoros; species Ornithodoros turicata. The sequence continues at coordinate 43,849,727 of NC_088207.1, forward strand.
TTTCTCAAAAGTGGTACAGCACTTTTGTTGGCACACTTTCATCTCGGCATTGCAACAAAAATTTGCGTGCAGTAAAAGTGGCAACGCATGGCATTTTACTACAATCCGACGTTTGGTCCGCTCGATCGATATAGTGCATCGATGTAGAGTGGATTGCAAACCGAAAGTGGGAGCATACGAACTCTGCGACATTGAAAGGTCACTTTCTTTCTTTCATTCTTTCACTCACTGTATTATGTTGAAGTGTATGGAGACTTCACTGGAGAAAGTCCATACTCTACTCACCCCATGCCTGTCAAGGACAACCTTCGGAAGACTAGCCCGGATATCTTCCTCTTGCAAAATCGCTGCCAAGCCCTGAGCTGCCGCAACACGCCCGATCTTTGGTACCGCATTTATCCTAGTTAATACAGATGTTGCCAACTGTGGTCCCTTGCAGCTGCGAAGAAGACAGCATAAGGCTGAGAAACTACGTACAAGTCGTCGCAACAGCAATCCAGCAAAGAATGGTGGCTACGACTCACAACGAAGGGAAGGATACTTGTTTTTGCTCTCAAGAATGGAAGCATTTGTCAATCATACTTTGTGAAACTCAGCTCACCTGCTGGTCACATTTGTAGAGCTGGTGCAGCCGGAGCTGGTGGTGGCAGTGAACACGCATTGAACTGAGCCAAAATTGCAAGCAGGATGTGTCACCTCTGTTGTAAAGAGAAGCGGGACTCAGGAAGGGGACTCAGGGGAAAAACAGAACTAGTTTCATTTCGTTGCATTTTATTTATTAGTTTATTAGAACTTAGTTTACTGGAACTAGTTGCTGTATCTCAAGCATTTCAGGCACATGGCTGAGCCTTGTGGTCTTACCGTTACCGCGAGTGTCCACCGTACGAATTATTTTTGCCTGCACCAACTTCTCGTGGCAGCTAGTCAGCGTAAGTACCACGTATCAGTCGCACCAAGTGAGTGTGGGCAGAACCAATTTTTGTGGTGCACGTGCACATTGACCACGACATCATAATTTCATAAACCTGTATCTTCCACATCAAAATTGTTCAGGACACGTGCTTGGGATGTTCCACATGGAATGAGATAACACTACAAAGCAAAACGTGCACACCTTGTTCCCTCGACAACAGCGTTTCAAGTGCTAGGCCTTTCATTTGTAGCGATAAAGAGGCCTCCTGGGCACCTTTCATCCTGATGCCTTCAATGTTCTTAAAGATGCCACCAAGACCGGGCATGGCCAACTGCTGCCACTGTTGCAATGTCTGAGAGCCTGCACATGCAGAACATTTTGTGTTGGCAGCGCATAAGCAAACCGTTCAGCTGTGGACTAGCACACCCTCGAGTGGCTTCACCAACTGCAGCTTGTCTGGGATGCGGAAGAGCCGTCCGCGTGACAGGAAAGACCCTTCCGATGTGAACGAGTCTGGCGTGTGGCAACGTCCCAATTCGCCGAGGTGGGGTCTTACGTCCTTGTGTGGGCTGAAGCCTATACTACTCAATGACCTGCAGAATGTTGAGCGGCAGGCGGTCAAGTTATGCGTCATGGCAGTGCTCAGCTCTACTAGGACTGACCATCACATTGGCAAACACTACATGATGAGCTACTACGCAATACATATGAGAGAAAAAACAGAAAGCCACACTTACGAATATTGGCTGTCTTCGTTGTTATCTGAATCCTGGGACTCTTCAGACTGACTCCAGTGTGTCCTCCTACGATGTCTGTACATTGGCCTGAAATTAATTTAATTATAATTTTAGTTCTTTTTCATTGATTTTTTTTTCTTCATAGATTCAGATTTGTAAAGAATCTAAAAATAAATCTGATGTCTCGGAATTAACAAACAAAAATGTGTTGAGTATCCTTCCAAAATACTACTTCTTTACGCACCATGATAAGGGTTCAAGCAGTTTTTAATTTTGGAGGAAACTGTTGATAGAATATTTCAAATCCACTCAGCGAGAAGCAACTCGCTGGTACGTGCTTTTGGGTACACTTTAGTTTGCCGGCGTAAAATGCTGATAATGGTACCATTTTGCGATACTGAAATATTTAAGTTCTACGTAAATGTGCAAAAAGAAAATCCTGCTTGAGGACACCAGAAAAGTGCACTAGATTAAAATCCCAACTAAGCTGAGTTTTGCTAAAGTTCAGTGCTACTGCGTAACTTTTTAACCTGCGCTGCCATCTAACTGGCCATCTTCAGGTTTCACTAAGATGCTCAAGAACAAAAAAAAAAAAACTTACTTATGTGGACGCTCCAGATTAAAGAAACTGTCGCCTTCTCCTCTGCCAAGTGACACTCTGAGCTCCCGTGCAAGTGACTCCCCACCCCGACCTCCCACGGCAGTACCCTGTTCGCGTGTAGCCATCATGGTCGGCATGCTGGACTTCCGGCGCAGCTCGGCCTGCAGTTCCTGAAATGCTTCGAGGACCTCTGCGTATCGACTGCGAACTTCAAAGAGCTCTTTGGCCATCTCTTCCTGCACAGTGTGGCTCCCATTCAGCTGGCTGCGTAATTCTTCCGCTTCCATCCGAAGCTGCCGACAGATGAAAAGGAAGTTGATGGGGGAAGAACAAAAAAAAAAAAAAAAAAAAAAAAAAGAAGGACAGACACAACCTTCTCAAGGACACAGTGCATATGACAGAGTGCAAATCTAAGTTAAAAAAAAAAAAAGAAAAAAATGTTGCAGTGTGTACCTCCTTAACAGTTCTTTGCAATTCTGCCACGTGTGACATGAGGCTCGAAATCTCCTCTTGCTGCCGCAAGCTGGCCTCTGTCCTTCGTGACAACTCTTCTTGCAAGTTGCATGATTCTTTAGCTGCATTGGCTGCAAAAATGAAGACATACATACATGAGGATTGCGAGCTCAACTACCAAATAGTCAGTAAAAGCTGATTACAACAGTTTTTGATAGCTGGAAGTAAAGGCACTGATTGGACAAAAAGTCTAATCACAAGGCTCTATCTGTAACTAGTAATATATCTGCTTATCTATAGATGTAAGTCACGATTCACATGTTGGATCTGTGTATTTTCACTGCTCAGATGATCCATACGACAGAATCAGTTTGTGGTGCAACCCACCTTAGCGTGGTACATGAAAGTACGCTTGACAATGCTGTGCATGGTGGTTGTACCTCTAGTGATGTGCTTGTATTTTGGTGAAAAAAATATAATGATGATGGGATAAAACTCACATAGCTGCTTGATACAGTCATTGATGAGCTGAATTTCCTTTTTCTCCTCTGTTTCCAGACTAGAGATACGAGCTTGAGACTAGAAAGAATGATGTAGGTTACGGACAAAATAAAAACAGCTCCACATGCACATGACTACGGTATTTATGACCATCCGCAATAAAAAAGCGGTTTTGTGTATGCCATTTCTAACGTCAATATCGATAATGTGTAAAGACCTACCTCACACTTTAACTCTGTATTTTCTTGTTCCAGTATAGAAATCTTCCGGTTTAGAACTTCAAATGCTGTTTCTTCATCACTATGAAATGAAGATGCACAATCATACGAACATAAAACTATGCATTTTGGGTTTATAAAAAAATCAAGTTTTTCCAAGCAGCTCACTACTACTTCTGATGTTTTCTGTTTAGCACTGCTGAACCAATGTTCCTGCCCCTTACTGATTATATTCAATATTAGTTCAGTAACACATTTTAAATGGGACATCTGTCTGTATACAACCTATGATATGTACTACCATGGAAATGTGAGAATAAATGAAAAAAAAAAATCTATTCAGACTGCACCTCTACATTTGGAACAGCTGTGAGTTTATGGAGCACAATGTGCAGCAAATGCAAGTACAGTATGCTCTGGTCTGCCAATACAGACAGACAGACAGACAGACAGACAGACAGACAGACAGACAGACAGACAGATCGACAGACAGACAGACAGAGCACTTTTAGGCAGTCTTGGGTAAGTTACTTCTAAAAAGTAACTGAATTACAGTTACAGTTACTTTCTTGGTTAAGTAACTAAGTTACAGTTATAGTTACTTTCTTGGTCAAGTAACTACTTACAGTTATAGTGACTGAAAGAAAGTAACTTACATTAGTTACTTTTTATAAAAACGACCATGAGAGGGTGATACATCGTTAACAACATGCACTTATTTACATTTATTTAAGCGCGATAAAAGTATTATTGCACTTAACCTGAAGCTGTATAAGTCAATATGTGGCTCTCCCACAGGGAAAAATACGACATGTGTACGTACGTAAAAAAGGATCGACAGTCGTTCGAGTAATTAGTTACATTTTGCAGTTACATTCACAGAAATAGTAACTAGTTACAGTTAAAAGCTACTTTTCTGGAAATGTAACAAGTTACTGTAACTAGTTAACCCCAAAAGTAACTAGTTACAGTTACAAGTTAAAAGTAACTTAGTTACTACGCAAGACTGCTTTTAGGGGTCCAGAAATAAAACGATGCGGAACTACACAATTATTCTCCAAAGTACCAGATGAATGTCAATGTGTAAGAGGTGATATGCAGAAAGGGAAGGACATGCTATCAATGCAATATAAGGGCGTACCATGGAGTGGTAGCGTCAGGAGAGTCCTCCTGCGCAGAATAAATCTGCAAAAGACTCGCTTTGAGGCTGAGCTCATGACGAAGCTGGGTGACAGAGTCCTGGCACTGGGTCAGGCTAGCTTCGAGTTCTTCTACTTGCTGTCGCAGTTCCTTCTTCTCCTCCAGCAGGTTTTTGCCAATGTGGGCAGCAAGCTCGAGATCCCTCTCTTTCTCTTCTAGCAGCCGTGTTAAAGCATCCGAGTCATTGTAGGTTCGGGTCATTTGGCTCAGACGTTCACCAGAGAGCACTGAAAAAAAAAAAGAAGAAGAAAATGGTTGGCCAAGCAAAATTTTCCCAGCACGAGTTAGAGCATGAAGTTTTCGGGAAATTTTTTTTAAAATAAATTCGGGGGGTAAATAAACATGTCCTCTAAATTCATGTGAATTCCGGTGAAAAAATTTCCAGTATGCTAAATTCGGGGAGAAATCGGGCTCAGTTCCTCAAACTAACAGTACTGGTTAGGTACAAATGGTGATGTAATTGCATTTGCTGCCAAACAAGTTAGTGTGCATTCCTACAGATGTCTCAGTGAGGGCAATTTGCCCGGTAAAAATTGGGTTTCACCCTAAAGAGGCAACCTTCAATTGGGGGTGAAAATTCGGGAAAGAATTGGGTTAAACCCTAAAACTTCAGGCTCTACACATGAGCCACAGTAAATCGAAGCAACTGACGAAGTGTCTTTTTTTTTAAATTATTATGAAGGTCATTGATTCATGATGAAGATTCTCAGATTTAGTAATGTATATGATGTTTTGAGATACAGTCAAACTCCTTTATAGCGAACACCTTTTTAACGAAAATACCACTACAGCAAATTTTTTGGTGGTCCCGCTGGAGCCCTATAGGTCCAATAATGGGCATCCTTTTTAACGAAAATACCTTTACTGCGATTTTTTTTTCCTGTCCCCTGAGTTTCGTTGTAAAGGAATTGGACTGTATAACAATAATTAGGGACACGCAAATACCCAATTTACATGATACATAACGATAAACGAGCAAACAACTAAATAAATAAAAACATACAGTACCATTTGGAAGATGTTTGCAAGTAGTTTCAACTACGAGAACATTTCAAGTTACCTTCCCGTTTTTCCAGAAATATTCCATGCACTTGAAATCGGTAAAAGAGGATGTGCTATGGCGACTTTTTCATTCGCAGGTGTTCTCTGTGCAAAGTTGCAATGCATGTGGTTATCTCATGTAAGCGTTCAAGGTTGTCCTCCTTTCTGTTTCCGGAAGCAGTTCTGCGTAGCTGCCCATGTGTGGCAACCTGCACGTACAGATTGCGTCTACTGCTGTGTAGCTCGCGTCCCTATCAGATTCCTCAGTAATACTAAATATATCTGGTAACGTTCAATGATGCACAGTAGTTGAACTACTGCTTTGTATGTAGTTGTACGGTTGCTAAAGCCACCTAATGATAAATAACCTTAAACTATCTTTTCCATTGTTTATTACATATCTCCATCAGACTGTAAATGAGGACTGGCAGATGTCACAGACTAAGCGACCACGACCAATTACGCCATCTAGATTGGGAAAAGGGGAACACACCACTGAACGAAATGGCAGCGACTGCTATGTAGGCACAGGAACAACAGCTGTAGGACATTTTGTTGTACGTGCCGTTCAACACGGGACTAAATCGACGAAATCTGTTACAAACTTACCAAAGTAATTTAACGTTTCTTCAATCAACTCCGGCGAAAGGTCCACCAGAGTATCAGTATCCTTTAGGCAAGGTGTACTGATGAACCAGTCAGCATTCTCATAACCTGCATCCAGGTATTGTGAAGCATAAACGCAAATCAAAATTGGGTTTGCTTTTACAAGCCCGCAGCGAATGGCAAGAAACAACGTACCCGAGAATTCAGTGAGAGTGTCAGCACGCAGCCGATATCGAGGTAGCTGCTCCTCCAACAAACTCACAAGCTCGACTTCCGAGTTGCACCCACTTCTCAGCTCTGCAAACATTCGCACCATTCCAGTTTTATGCAACAAACGTCGGGTGGGCACGCTGAGAAAGGACTCAGATTTTGATTCCCTTCTGCATATACTTAGATACCTTGCTTTTAATTCTGTACTATGGGAATCGAATAAAACAGAGCTCGACACTTACCAGTGATGGTTTCAGCATTCTTTGTAGCTGCTTCCTGAGCCTGTAGGGTGCCACCTTCTGGGGAGTCCAGCTTGGTGGCAAGAGGGGCAGGTGCCCCCACCCCTTGAAATGTCCCCTCCCCAATATGCTGCACGAGAAAATCCACACAAAATAAATATAGGCTGCTACACCTTTTGCAATTCTTTGAAACTAATGAATGGCATGCAGTCACGGGTGTTCCCAGGACTTTTGCAGGGGAGGGCAAAGATCATCCAAGGGGAGGCGAAGCATGCAACTAATAGACACTGGACACGAGAACGATGACAATTGAAACCTCTCATATGCAAGGAATCTGGTGGATAATATTCAGGTTATTATGATGACATCTGATCAAGATGACCCGCGGGTTCCCACAGACGGTGATCTTGGAGTTCCAGAGGGGGCCACAACAACGGGATGTTGTCAAGCGCTTGAATATGCAAGAGTACACATGGGTTCTGTACATCAGTTTTTATGACATATGACAGCACCTGAACTTTCCCCTCTTTATGTCATTGTTGAAATTTTATTGTCTGTAGCACCCAACAGCAGCTATCTATGTGACTGGGAGGAGGCCACAAGTGTTCCAGGATTACAGACAAGGGCAACATCACAGGAAATTAACAGTATAAAGCCATCACACATGGGAGGCAAAGGACACTGCCTCCTGCCTTCATTGGGGAACGCAACAATGACACGACTTTATCGCAACTGCAGATTTAAAGCACAGCCGTGACAACGACGATATGTAATACTAAAAGTAACGTTAGTAACCGCACAGTTTGTGCGCACTCTGACCAGATCGCTACAGAACCACCAGACCAGACAGACCAAGTACTGTGTCGGAAGTAAAGCTGAGATACACACGAAGATCGGTGAGCCCAACACATTGCGGGCTATCAGGAAATCCAATATAAGAATGTCACCTACTCTCAGCACGAAGGTGATTTATTGAACCCATGCGAACAATCTCAAATCACTTAATTAGAACCAAACAGTTGAAATATATCAGCCCTGCGTCGCTTTACAGGAAGTGCAGAAAAATTTCACAACTTCTCACGATCAGTAAATAGGTCAATGACAACGACCATTCTTGAAGCCACTATCCACAAGTTGCGTCTCTCATCCGATTATAAGTAAGATTTCACGAATGTCGCATGTTACGAATGTCCCAGGCATAAATATCGCGTATCTAACGGATAAAACGATAGGGTCAAATCTCCTACCGGTGCACAAGGACACTGTATGTGTAGACAGCGGATCCAGATTTAGAGTCGCTGGCCGCTAGATTTCGACTAAGCTATGCCAAACAAAACCTTCATAAACACAGGACACACCTATTTTTGGCAGAGGTTTCTGACTTTCACGAGCTTTCACCGCTACTCAGCCCACGAAAGAAAAGTACTGCTGATTCAGCCATTCGTCTTTTTCGTACTTTCTTCTACCACAAACATAAACGATGCGGTTTCTCCTCGTAAACATATCCACAGTACCCTGAGATGAACTAGGTAGGGGATTTCGATATCATCACATGTTCAACACACCGCCTTAGGGTTTCCAACACCCAAAGCCAAACAATACAGACCAAGGTTATTAGACCACGGGGAAGCAACGCAGTGAGAGGAGCGGTGAGAGTGCGCACTGCACGAGCGTTTCTGCTCAGGGCATCCTCACGAGGTAACGCAAAGAACGCGCACAGTCAGTGCCCGCGCCTATTAAAAAAAAAGGAAAAAAGAAAGAAAAGAAAAAAGAAATACAAGAAAGAAAGAAAGAAAGAGAGAGAGAGAGAGAACAAGAGCAAGCATACACTTACTTATATACTATGTACTTTCCAGTTCCCTTGTAGTCGTAGTTTGTTGCTGCAAATGCTTCTTGAAAGAAGACAAGAAGAAGAGTGAAGCATTCTTTTTTCTTCTATCTTTCTTGTGCATAACATAAAATCTAAAAAAAAAAAAAAAGAACCAGAGGGCTTCCCTCAGGGTATTGGCGAATATAGAATTTGGAGAGCGCAGCAGCGCAAACCGCAGCTCGGTATTTCAGTTCAGTATGACATCGTTTCCTTGATTTGATTACCTCGCGAAAGGTTCTCCGGCATCGACCTCGTCCATTCCAGAAGCAGACGTTACCTCTTTCTCGTGATGCCTGTTTGAGCCAATAGGACACTGGCGTCAACTTTTCTAGGATTAAATTAAGGCATGTACCCACCGTTGGCGGGCGTTAATAATGTGCCGAAGAAACTGACACGCGCTGTGTGAGTTGGATCTAAACTGGCGCAGAAATATACGGGCACTGGAGGACGGACTTTGTTATTACTTTCGTTTTGTTACTTTTTCGTAACGTGCGTGACGTTTCGTGACACCCAATTGTGTAGCAGAGATGGTAATCCACGAGTTATCCGTCGATTGTTGTGAAACTCTGCACTGTGCTATGTACGTCGCTCCGCTGTCTGCGTAGCTCCGCAGTTTCCCTCTCTACCATACTGCCCGTGGAACGACCTTTTAAGGTTCTCCCTCCCCCCGAAACCGTACCTTTCGTAGAGCATTTGGGAGAGGGAAACGAGGGTGAACTCCTCCTCCCCCATACAAAAGTTCCCATAGAAACCCTCCCGAAATGTCTTTCTGACTACGCTGTGCAGTCGGCGTGAAAAGTAACCAGACATCGCTTTTTGACTATACAGTACTTGTACCTCGTCTGCGGCCCCTCCGTCAGCTCCGCAGTTTCCCTCTCTCCCCTTCTGCCCGTGGAGCGACATCACTGGTCCCTCTCCGAAATAAGGCCCCTCGTCGCACTGTATTTGAGTGTGGAAGTATATGCTTAATTCCTAGGGGGCACACATATTTCTGTAACGAAGTACACAGAAGAGAAACTTGCGTGGCAGGCGGAACGTTTGGGCAATCCTGGCCTAAGTGCATATAAGTCGCATGCCATATTTCGCCTATATCACCTAGCCGTCTCCAGTTGTACTTGCAGGGGAGAAAGGCGGCGCAATGCTACTGCGAGTCGGCTTTTGCAAGCTTAATAAATAAAGAGGACACACATCCCCTACCGAGACACGGCAGTAGCGCAAGTGGAAGTCGATGAAGAGGATCGGGAAAAAGAAAGAAGAGGAAAGAAAGAACATTTATTGCCCCCGGTGGATTTTAAGAATTCAAGCTAATGCATTTCGGCCTTCACAGAGAGCCTGCTACATCTCAACGGATTGTGGACAGCATTCTGGCAGGGCAGAAAGAGCCATATATAGCATGTCCGTTGTTTCTAAGCCTACCTTGTCTAATAGTGGGGTAAATTGTATAGGGATGGGATCAACAATTAGGACGGATATGAGCAACGAAACAATGATCCGAGGACAGTATAGTTGACCAAAAGTCAGCGAGTGCGGGCTGATGTCCAGCATCCACATCCATTAAAGAATCTCGCCCACCAAAGAAAAAGGAAGAAAGAGAGAGAGAGAGACGATTTCTGACACGAGTACAGTTTGGTATAGTATATGCATGTCAGTTATCAGCTGGGAGGTGACCGGAGTTCGAATCCGGGCGCCGGCTGTGCTGTCTGGGTGTTTTGCCTTGGGTTTCCTCAGACGCTTTAAGACGAACGTCGGCAATGTTCCTTGTGAAGTCGGCCCAGGATGTACGATCTTCCCCTGCGATAGTCGTGACCACCAATTATCAGCTGTTTCGGGTGTAACGCCCCCTTACGGAGTTCCAACACCTCTATTATGGAAAGCCTGACATATAATCCCTGCTCGTCAGTCGCTGGCTTTTCGTGTCAGCTTCCGTCGTCGGATCACCGCCTTGTCCATCATAAAGGAGCCCCGAGGTGACCCCAAATAATTATTTTGTGTCTTCTTTATTTATTTTTGTTGCAGCGGGTTCTACAACAAATAAAATGATCTCCTGCGAAATGACGACGAGCGCAGGTGACATTTAGCGCGCGCGCGATGCCTGTGTTCCGCTCGTCTATCAAGAGCCCTCCACTCTTGGAAAGAGCGTATCAAAGAACGAGGGGAAAAAGGAGGAGGGTACACCGTGACGTAACGTATCCCCCTGGCAGGGCCGATCACGTGACACGGGACGTGCGCAGCTCAAGCGGGTATGAGCAGCGCGTTAACTGAGAACAAAGAAACGAAGAATGAAGGCACGGGGGCTTCCCGACGTCACGCGACGGGATCGTGGCGGCCGTCCGCGGCTGCTTTCTCGGAGTATGTGTTTGTAAATTCGATTGGGCAGTGACAGCACACCGCAGAGCGAAAATATTGCGCACGGTAGCTCCTATGGTGGACAGCTTGGCAAATGAAGCAGGGTTTCGAGTCCACGTTAAATGCCACATCATTGCTCCTTTAAAGGGCCACTGCGAGCTAACTCTCGTGTCCTCAGAACCCTACCGAACTTATGTTACTACAATGTACGCGCTTCACAACGTATTCTCAAAAAATATTGTCACTCTATGTGACGCGGAAATATCATAAAAATTGGGGCGGGCTCAGTCGCGTCCGAGCAGTAGTGTTTTACATGAAAACGTCACGGTCTCCGATTCCGTTGCTCCTTCGCAGCATTTTAGTGAAATAAACGGCACGCGTGGCTACACTGGTTCGCCTCGAACGACTCGGGCGCGGCAGCCTGGGGTTCTCTGGTTCCTCCACGGTGCTGAGCCCCTCCGTCTGGATGCACTCCATCGTCTTTGTAGGTCACTTTCACACTCGCACAAGTCGAAGTTGCTGTGCACGCCGGTAGTCGAATTTGCCTCCGCCGCTAATCTCCTTCCGGCACTCCCCGTAGCTCTCCCGTAGCTCTCTCAATCGCTCAGTGCTGGACTTTTGGGGTTCCTCTCGATTGCCGTTTCCTTCGACCCTGATCATATCTTATTTTCATATATGCCGACATTCTGGCAAAATTTTGATATTTCAACTTTGCACATTTATAAAATTTTGGTTTTGTTGTTGAAGCCGATATAGCTTAAGGTCCAGGTAAGACCACTCAAGCGCTTTCCAACGACACCTCGATCGGCGTCCTAGCTTCACACGATCGCGAGAGAGGCTGCCCGCAAGGTACGCGTACGCCTATATTTTCGTTTCTCTCGCAGGCGCCCGCCACACTCAGAGATTGTGTCAGCCGCTGCAATGATCTTGTTAGCTAAAATCTTACACGTGTAAGCTATCTGAATTTAGCCGGCTGGTTGCTATCGGTCTATTACTCACCGAGTTATCGCGTTATGAAATTCGGCATAATTTCGTTGCATCGTAAATTTTGACCTGGCTACCAAACCGAACTTACAGACGTTTTCACATCAAAACACGTGATTTTGTTTGGAGTAGTGTGTTACGGTCATAGGATTCCGAATTCAGGAAGAAAAATGCTGCCCTTGCTTGGCAATTTATCGGGTTTAATTATGCAAATTAGCTTAATTAATACGTAACACGAACGCAAACGGCCTCATTCTTTGTGAAAAGTCTGTATGAGTGTATTCCAAGTACGTACATCCTCTCGTGGAACACCCTGTATATACGAAGTAAAATACATTATTTCCTTTAGTCCCTTGTGGGACGTCATCTTTGTATGCACCTTCGAAGAGCAAATTCAACGTTTAAAACGCGGTCTTAAAGACAGGCAGCACTGAAACAGACAAATGTCTGTTCGGCCATGTGGAATTCGAAGTTTTCGGAAACATAGTCAGCCGAGATGTAACTATTCCTGAGATGACACAATCTAGACCAACTATATGTCTCGTACTGACAACGCAAATGCACCAAACGCCCCGAGCGTCAAAGGTGGATTGAAAAGTGCACTCAACTTCTATACGCGTCCTATAATACACGGCTGGAATGGATCGTCAGAACTGCGAACTTTCGAGCGCGTTGTCACCAAATCCTACACATTTGATCCGCGGCGAGAGCTCCCGTAAGAACACCCTCTGCAGCCCAGGGATGTCGACATGACAAAAGCATTTGTCGTCGAAGTAACTCGAGCTTCCGTTTCAAGCAGAATGGCAACAATCGCAACGGGCAAGTGCGAATGCGTGTTGATAGGACTTGTTCCAGATGAAATCAATTCCCCCATTCGCTCCAGAGGTCATCGTTGAATAATGGGACGGTTCGCGTAGCTACGACTTCGGCTACGCTGAGTAGCAACTTTAGAAGAGCGTTGGAGCCACCCGCGAGTGCATAGAGTAGTACGTCACCACTCAGTAGCGCGGACTCCACAATTCCCCGCAATTCTTGTGGGATCGTGGGGCCACTGAATAGTATACAGAGCACAGAAAAAGAAGAATAAAATTAAATCAATCAATAAAAATGTGTCACGGGAATGTGTGGCACGCTGTTCACGCTGTTATTATTGCCTTGCAGATGTTTGTGCTCATGAGTGTGAAAAGATGTGATGGTGGCGCTGATGTGTAATGGCGGCCGGCGTTTTGAAGCGCCCCATTTGGTGCACGGCTGTATTTATTCTGCCGCTCCTTTAATTATCTCAGTTGGGCGTTTATACACTGGCACAAACGCCGACATGCATTGTCGACAGAATCAGGAATGCCTCTCTCGTCCGAGCAAGCGACAATCACGTAAAATTAGTCAGAAAAATATCTATGGCGTTCACGAAACAAATTAGGTTCAAGTACAACGAGGTGGGATGTTGCACGTGCTGTGCAAGACAAGCGAAGCGGGAGACAAAATGGCCGATTCCTTTGCAGACGACGACCCCGTCTCCACAACGACGAACTTATCGAGTTACATTGTGGCCATGTCATAATTTAAAACTTCTATGGGGTTTTCCGTCTGCATGAGCCGCTATATGGGCGCTACACAAGCACCCTTGTTCAACCTGAGAACTGCACGAAATGTAGACCGTCAACCCTAACTGTGTTATTCCGCCGGATAAATTATACTGCAACGCCATCAGGTGCCACATTATAGTTTCGGTGTCGGTGCACTTCTTCCCGATCCCGCGGGACGTAGATTGATGTGGCGAGCTATAGCTCCTAATAGGAACAAGATGGGATCCGCACCGTGATTTGACATTTGAAATTTGAATTCGTGATACAGTTGTAAGCTTGAAGAGCATTTGATGATAATGATTCTCACACAACTTTTGCAAGAACTCACTTCTCGCGGGGAATCCATAATCCACTACTTGTATGGATATCCTAACATAGCCTTGAATACAAGCTAGTGCAAGAAATGAAGAAGCTCCAAATGGGATGATTACGAGCCCCGTCATTAATATGAAAAATTGTTTGCCCGTGGACGGATGCAAATGGTCTTTAAAATCTAGTACGGCGCTTCATCGTCTCTGACGTTCGCTGAGAGCTCTTGCATTACTCTGCTCTGAAATCTCGTACGATGAGACATTAAGAAATGTTGTTCAAGGGGACATAGTGTAATGAGGAAAATTCATCACCTAGGAACAATCGTTCGCGTCAGCCTCGTGAGTGTTAAAGCGTGTACAAATTGCTTCCACGAGCGTTCGCGGCTGCGATTAGTTTGCACGATGTATTCTTACCTCGCGGGTGAGGCGAAAGTTGAGTTACGCAAAGCTCACTGCAGGGTACGTCACGGAAAACTTTGGTTTAGGAAAACTTTAGTTTTAACGAAATAAATACCGAACCGCCAAGGTGTGTGCTTTGGCGCAAAGGTGCAACCTATAGCGTACCATATTGCTAGCGAATACCAGATTGCTGAATTGCTGCCACTTCATGCGGCAATGATGCGCGTTAAATTGTTTTAAACCGATTCACGATCATGTTCTGATCGCACAAATACTCCGAAATGACCGGATCGCGTAATAGACCTATCCCTGTTTGTAAAAAAATGGCGTCATAGTGTTCGACAGCGCCACCAATTTGGTAGAGTTGAACTACGCTCGAAACTAGGGGGCGAACAAGGTCGCGCCCGAAAGCCACGGTCTTGAGGGGATTACGATGGTCCCTTAAAGGGACGCGATCTTCGGTACTACTTTTCTCTCAATAGGAGGCAGCGAACAAGTGCCCATTCGTGGAACCCAGCCCTCCCCTTCCGATTTGTTTCGTTTTCAGTCTATCATGATGACGTTTCTCGGGTAGAGGTCTATTGCTGGATTTTACACTCTTGGACGGCTATGCACTTATGCTGCCCATTGATGAAGGCGGCAGGCGTGATGAAAAAACTGCATGCTTCTTGCTGACACCGCTGTTTCTCTAGGGGTGCAACACAGGACGACTTTAAAGAAAAAAACTGAATGTGTCTTGCCTTCAATCACTCACTAGATGCGGTCCGTAGCCCTTGGATAATACGCGAGAGGCTTCAACGTATAATTGGAAATTCCGAGAGAGGCTTAGTTTGATAATCCCCCCTGAGGGTTTCACGAAAAACTGTCTGCCGCTTCTGTCAGGCGTATTCGTTGATTGGAAGCGTCACATAGAATCCCATATTGCAATTGGCCGTAAACTAGTCTACCCAGACGTGCTCAGAGATATATGGACCTCTGCAGTAATATCGTAAAATACATTCGATGTCGGTTTCTGCCGATTCTCGAAACGCGTGCGTGTGTTGCTTGGACCTATCATACACTCTAAGAAAAAACGGGCGTGAGTGGTAACTTTTATAGTTACCACCGAAGTCAACATAGCGTCTTATTTATTTATTTTATTTATTTATGCGAGTACCTCAAATGCCCGCGAGGGGCGTTACATGAGGGGGGTGTGAACTAATAATACAACAAGCACTATCACATAATGAATATATTAATATAACTAGTACGCGAGGTTACATATGTTCAGTAATACACAAACAAAATAATACAAGTAAATGAGACACACTTTATAATTCAAAAAAGGAACACAACTGTCTGCGAAATGCAGAAACATCAGAGATGGTGGCAATGGACTGGGGAAGGTCATTCCAAATGTCAATAGCATGTGGAAAGAAGGAATTGAGAAACTGGGATGAACGACAATGGATATGCTCAACTTTGCATGTGTGATCAGTCCGGGCGGAGACGTAGTGTGCTGGTGCAATGAAAGAGGGTCGGATGGCTTGATTGATGTAAAACTTGTGAAAGAGACACAAACAAAAGTATCTTCTACGGAGTGCAAGAGGGGGAAGATCGATGGATGACTTTAACAAGGTAATACTAGACGGATATGAGTAGTTAGACAGAATAAAACGGGTTGCACGATTTTGAGTGGACTCGAGAAGATCCGTAAGAGTTGATTGGTAGGGATCCCATATGCTGCAGGCATACTCTAATTTGGGCCTAATTAGGGTTAGGTAAGCAAGACGTTTGACGTCCGGGGGAGCAGGTCTAAGGCTACGACGTATGAAGCCAAGTTTACGATTTGCATCCCTTACAATGGTATGAACGTGATCTGACCAGGAAAGATTTGATGAGAAATGAAGCCCTAAATACCTGTAGTTATCAGGAAGTGTTGACTACCGACTCGTCAATGTGGTATTGATAGGTGAGGGGGGACCTAGAGCGAGAAAATGAAACATGGCAGCACTTGGAAGCATTTAAGGGAAGACGCCAAAAGGAACACCAGTTGGAAATTGACGCAAGGTCTTGCTGAAGGGTTATTTGATCTGAACGGGATTTAATAGCACGGTATAATACGCAGTCATCGGCGAAGAGCCTGATGCAGGATGAGATGGAGTGCGGGAGGTCATTTATAAATATAAGAAATAGAAGAGGACCAAGAACAGAACCTTGGGGTACACCCGAAGAAACAGGGAGGAATGCCGAAGAGGAGTTGTTTACAATGGTTGTTTGAGCTCTGTTAGAAAGGTAACTCACGATCCAGTTAAAGACGTCGGAATGGAGCGAAAGTTTGTGTACAAGACCTGAATGT
The DNA here is from genome assembly GCF_037126465.1 of Ornithodoros turicata. Lineage (NCBI taxonomy): Eukaryota > Metazoa > Arthropoda > Arachnida > Ixodida > Argasidae > Ornithodoros > Ornithodoros turicata. Next base: position 43,866,280 of record NC_088207.1, read on the forward strand.
GACACAGAATCAAATGCTTTTTTAAAATCAAGAAAGACTGCATCTGTTTGGACTCCACGATCCATATTGGAGAAGATATCAAAGGTGAATAGGGAGAGCTGTGTTTCGCATGAAAAGCCCTTACGAAAACCATGTTGTTGAGCAAAAAAGAAATTGTTGCCTTCGAGGTGAGACGAGATAGCTGAGTAAATTACGTGTTCGATAATTTTGCACGGAATACTAGTTAGGGAAATGGGACGATAATTGGGGGGAGATGCCGTATCGCTGCCTTTGCCCTGTCGCCAGTCCTGGGGCACGTGCCCCTGTTCAAGTGATTGCGTGAAGATGAAGGTCAGGAACATGGACGAGGGTTCTTTGGTATTTTTAAGTACCTTAGAGTTGATGGAATCAAGTCCACAAGAGTGCGATAATTTCATGTTCTCAATTTCCTGAAGTATCCCGGGCTGGGAGACCACAATTTTGGGTGTATAAAGGGTGTAAAGGGGTGGTAAAAGCAATTATCATACATCCAAATTGCTACAAAAAGGCGTACGCTCCCCTCGCTCACCGAATCAGAAGCGGTGACCACATCATTCGTGGCAGAGAGTGAGGTAGCAGGTAGAACCTTGCAACCTTTTAGTCACACGTTTAAAACTGAACTTCACCGCACAGCACGCTCCTAGCCAACCACAATCTCGAAGGATGTCGTTATCTGCCCTGATTTGTTGAAAACAGGAGGCGTACGCCCTTTTTGTGACAATTATGAAGAGCATAAGTGTCACAAAAAGGGCGTACGCCCCGTTTTCAACAAATCAGGGCAGAACGATATCACTCGAGATTATGGTTGGCTAGGAGCGTGCTATGCGGTGAAGTTCATTTTTAAAAGTGCACATCCGGTCCAGGGGATACGCTTGTGGGTGTCTCCTCTCTTGTTACATCGAGCGAGAACGCGACGTTCTCATCGACGCATCCTGTCAAGTGTAGACTCAGAAGCTTCGTAGAAGGCAAATTGTCGTCCGCTCCCAAGGAAGTGGTGCCTTCGTCAGACACACAATGAAACGAGGACAGCGCTCCAGGAAGACACATGATGGGACGTTTTCTCGCATACGAAGTTGAAGTGTCACATTACAACGCCGCGGATCTCCGACTGCCCCATATTTTACGCTTTCTCGGATGCGTCGTAAAAAGGATAAACATTAGAGGCGGAATATTTCGGAGGAAAATCGATATCACCCAGTAGAAAAGAAAAGAAGGGAGACGGACGTTCACGGTTGCGTCTTTCCTTGAGCAATCACATTGATTGTCCACGAGATCGATTAATATGGCTTCTCTTAAACTGCGGCTAACAACGTGATATTTCCGCCCGCTGCGATCAGAAATTCGAATTCGAACCGTCGACTGAATGCCGGCTAATTAAGATGAGTGGAACACTGAGAGACAGAAAGTAATATAAGAAAGAGGGGAAAATGTCGCCACAGCAGAAAGAGGCTAATTGAGGCTGAACAAGACCACTCTTCACTCATTCACAGCAAACAGTGGATATATGGACAGCAAAGAGAAAAAGAGAAGAGAGAGAGAGAGAGAAAGAGAGAGAGGAAAGTGTTCATTTCTGTATGTTCCCGAAATTCGCAACCCGCGCACTTTTTTTTTTTATCAGCATTAAACAGATCCCCCCCCCCCTCCCCGCGGTACAGAATGGAATTTCGAATAAAGTGAGTTTAAAAAAAAGTGATGTCGCTATAAAGAGGGCTTATTGTATTTTGCAGTAAATGAAGTTCCCATTGATCTTGATTCAGTACCTCGCTTTGGACAGCGGAAAGGTAGTCGAGTGCGAGAAAGGTGATACGGTATTCCTATGCAAATAAAGCATTAAAAAAGAAAAAAATGATGGAAGTCTATATCATCTGTCGCCAGTTACATCACCCCGACATGCGAAGTAGCCCCTCCGCTCCACCAGAGCCAAGGTTTTCTTTAAAACAAATCTTCCACAGACACATAAAATGCGCTTAGCTCTCAGTTTCATAAGCTTCATCTTGCAAAAAAAAAAAAAATCACGATGTTAATTATTTACGTTGTATTTACGTGCAGTACCTTGCATAAAACCATGTGGCTCATTCGGAGACGACGAAGGCAGAAACAAATGCGAGAGTCATATAAGGTTCCCTTGGCAGAAGTTAAGTGCGGCTGAGGTTCGTCCCTGAATGCTTCTCTTGGGATGACTTTTTGTGTCTGCGCCTTTAAATATTCAGTACGTGTTTGCAGTTTCCTCCACCTAATTAGTAATTACACTTTGCCGAGAAGAACGCGCGCACGTTGATGCCTAGGGAACCACAAGGCTTTACGGCGCACAGGTTCTAAAATTAGCTCGCAAGTCGCTACCGAGCTCCCGAAAAAAATTATGACACACGTTTACAGGAGTTCCCGTCTGTACAATGACTCGTCAGGCTGAAAAACATTGTGGTCTGAAGCAGCGATTATGAACTTGTTATACCTCACTCGTTAGTTTGAGTTGCGACGCTGTAACGGTAAGTTGTATAGTGACAGGTGGTTAATCGAGTTTCGGGCAAGAAATAAAGGCATCAGAAGATATGCTCTTTGTTATATAGATATAGTGGCATTTCTTGACAAATGATTGTCTAAACTTTAAATGACGACAGAAGATTGATTGATTAGTGTTCCGCAGGGCCTTGGGCGCTTTATTATTCAACGCATCCATGATTCGGAGACTGATTCGCATCAGCCTGTACGCTGATAATGTATGTATACTCTAGAACGCAATGAAAATGTGAAGGTGCGCCCTTATGCCGATCGACTTTCTCCGTGTGCTTTGCCCATGGCTCACTATGCCGATCGGCACAGTTCTTTTTGACTGCGTGTTAGTGCCACGAAGCAACCCAAGCAGCACAAAATCTTGGCCAAATATTGGTCCAATATTGGCAATACCGGCACAATATTGTTCCAACATTGGACCAATAGTGGGCCCTTATTGCCAATGTTGTTCCAATGTTGGACCAATAGTGGGCCCTTATTGCCAATATTGGTCCAACATTGGACCAATAGTGGGCCCCTATTGCCAATATTGGTCCAATGTTGGACCAAGATGTGCTGCTTGGGAACTGCGGCTATGAGCGGCGTACAGATGTGGACAGACCGAGAGAGGACAGCAGGAAGGAGTGGGGGTTAGTATGCGTCCCGGGCCGACTTCAGAGGGAACTGTGCCGCCATTCGTCTGCAAAGTCTTCGGAATACCCAGAGTAAACCTCGGACAGCACAGCCGGTGGTAGGCTTCGAACCCACCACCTCCCAGTCTTCAGCACGACCTTGGATACCACAAACGCTCGGTCACGCCGCTGGTGGATCGGCATAGTGAGGACGCAGCTTTGCAGTGCCAACTGCAGAATGCAACACATAAAGATGAAGCCGTCAGCAGTGCACCGACGCGTTCGCATAAGTCAAGGTAACAGTGCCCTGACCTGTCTCAGACCTGTCTGTAGTATTGCCGCCTCAGGCGCCACTTACCTGACACCCACAGGAGAATCTCTCCTCACATCCGGTCTCGGCCTTGCAGCTTCTGTGGTGGTCTAGCCCTTGTTACCCATTTCTGGAGCGAGTTAAGCGAATATCTGATCTTATCTGGAGTGACATCCCCCATGATGCAAATATCGAAGCTCCGCTGGCGACTCCGTGGTAGGCCCTTGAAAGACATTGAACTGCGATGGTTTCCACTTCCGCGTCCTCCAAGTTTTCTCCCAGGGACCACAGTTGTTCTTCGAGATATTCCACCCGCGCAGCAGCCTCCCTACTTAGGTCACGTTTGAGACTTATCTTCTTCTCCGGGACTTAATTAAGTGCTCCCTCTTTTCCCAAGCACTGTTCGCTGTGGTTGGGTTAATGACATAACTTTTTTTGTTTGTTTAGGAACTGGAAAGGGTCTGCAGTAGCACGTTCAAAGCTCTTCTCTCATGGTTTTCGCTGTTTACTACTCCTACACCAGCTTCAGGAGAGGAACTTGCTATAAGTGTTTAAGTGGGCTTTGTCCTGACGTAGATTATCATCTTGCACGTCCAGGCAAGATAATCCACGAATCCAGTCGCTCCAGGGAAATCGACGAGGATCCGTGGGTGTTTGTGTCCCGTCATGGGGGGGGGGGGGGGGGGGGGGCTTCAACGAAATGCAACAACAACTTTATTTTGAGATGATGAACGGGGAGTTTCATCGCCAGGGGGCGATACTCTACCCCATTGCTGGTGGTGATGTGGGGAATGAAATAATGAACCCCTTCACAAAATTCAAAATCGCTTAGAACGAAGCTAGTAGTGCTTACTCTAGTCATGCACTTGACCGTCCTGGACTCGAAACCTTTGTTAGAGGTGGGCAGAAGCAGTGCCACGCTTCAAGAATGCCGCCGTCTGAGATTAGTGTCCTGTAGCCGACACTAACATGCTCTGTACCCTAGATGTGACCACAAAAGTCAGCACACCGCACCATGTCAGCCAGTCTGAGGCAGCGGGTCTACTATAACCATGAAGGGCCGACTACGTTTCGAGAAAGCCGCACCGAGATGAGACAAGAATGAGCCGGCATCCTTCGTCATTCCCGCCCGGCACCAAAACTAAAACTGGAGACACTACGGTAGCAGGCGCTTAATTTCCTTTTGGAAAAAAAAAAAAAGAAAAAAAAAAGAAGAAGAAGAGTAACATGTCATCACGCAAATAATGATGATGAGCATTAGCCTGACGCGGAAAATCAGTACAAACATTCGGTTATTCTCCTCCTGCGAAGGGGAGGATAATTACCAGTTTTGACGAACGGTACTTACCTGAAGTTGAAGCTGGAATGATATGCAGTGTACGGAAGCAGTTACTGTGACGGTTCACATAACACGTATAATTGATAACTCTCGGCTCTATGTCGACGGACAACTATGAGAGGGGAGGCTTAAACCACGTCGTAATGGGACGGTGCTATAGAGGAACAACTTACGCGTGTATTAATGAGTCGTACGTACACAACCGTATCGTACTATTTGTAGAGCGCTTAGGGTAATCGGCTTCTCCGATCACGTTGAAACGCCAGCGATGTTCCCAAGCGGCTTGGTGCGCAAACAAGCCTTCGCGTGAAGTCCCGGGGCAGCGCTGAAACAGCAGGGCTCGAATTAAGCTGTCAAGGCTCCAAGATCCGTTAAAATTTGCACGCCAAAAACCATTCGTTCGCTTCAATCCGCAACGACAGAGCGCGGTTACCAAACAGTCGGCGCCGAGCCTTTGTGATACGATCCCTCGTTATCAGAGTTTCAAAAGATGAAAAGCGGAATCCAAGAGCGAACCGCGCCGAAGGAATTTGTCACGTCAAACGACTCATTAGACGAGGAAGTTTCTGCACCGCTCCAAAATGTACGGACATTCTATCAGAGGACCCTTTATACATTTCAGTATTAAGCGGACGAACCGCTGGGGACATTTCGAACGGTCGATGCACTTGCAATTAGTGATGATATCGAAACACGTGTCTCGCGCCCGTGTACGGACGTGCACAGGCCCCAGTTCATGACCGATCACAGTCAGACGAGAGTACCGAGTAAAACAAGAAAATAGAGCCAGGATACAAAAATAAAAATGAAATAAAATAAAAAATAAACCAGCAAACAAAGCCAACAACACACAAACAAAAACACGACAACTGATTGGTGTAACCGGCGCCCCGCTCTCTTTTCGTTCTGATTTAAAACGTGGGTTGCGTTTGATGGACCGTCACAAACTACGACAACCCCGAACATTGTTTTATTCCGAGAAAGGGAATTACATGCCGCATGCTGAAAATGTCTTGTTTGAGTTGGTCTCAAAATTTTATTGACCTTATTCATGATGCCGCAAAACATCGGAAGATCCAGTGGAAAATACTTGAGGGGTTCTTCGTATAGCATAGAGATTATTAGTCAAGATTAAAGATGTACAACGAACAAAATTAGACGGACCATAATTATCGCGGCAGACTTACTAACCGGATTACACGTCCTACTTTTTGTAATTGTAATGTGATACCAACCTGATAAGAAGTCTTTTGAACAAGGAAAAATTTAGAATAGCTTTAGTCACCGATGGAAGACGATTCAGTTTACACACACACACACCTATTCGTACTCATAGTTTCTATGTATTTGGTACAACCGCAAGGATGTGGTGTTAAATTCTAGTTCAATGTCCAATGTCATGCATAGTGTTACGTAGCGGGCAAGGATAATAGTGTTGACGACACTCGCTACGATCTAGGGGACATCTTTGTAGGGGAATGACAAAAAGATAGGAGGGAGAGAGAGAGAGAGAGAGAGAGAAAGCTACTGTTTATTATCGTACTAGCTTTCATGCAGTGGACTGCATTCCACCAGGTATCTAAGTATTGCTTTCACTTCTGCTCTGTCGACGAAATTGGGGAGCTGATTCCATTCGTCGCCGCCATGTGGCGTATAGAACGCCATTGCTGCTTTGTTATGCCCCATTTTCTTTCACTCACTCATCTCTTATCACTAGATGACTGTGATCTGAACATACGTGCTACGCGAGCGCAGCCCGCTCAACGAGCCGGAGGAACGTAAAGCGAGCTCCACTGCATTATGACTCCTCTAAAGGGAAAGCCTACTTTACGTTACTGATCAGTGTGTTAAAATCGATAAAACTCTGTGTCGGGAACAAAAAGAACGACGGTGCACATTAGACATGTAGTACCAACCAGCCACAGTTTCAAACCCTTCCAATCTGTGATTCAGTGTGTCTCGCTTTCAAACCGATTTGGTTCATCCCATTTCACTGGCACGTAATTTTGCATGTGAAACGTAGCGTGACAAAAATAATCAGTTTGATCTCCCTCTATTGAGAAAACTATGAGACGAGATACCAGTTAGTTTTATGTGACACGTAAAGCCCAATTAGAAAAGAGTATTAGCCTGCATTGCGATTTATAACACACGGTAAAGTGCAAGGATGACTGCTATGGAGAATTATGCCTGTTTCTCTGAGCCAGGTGGCGCGAGTGAGCAGCAACGTCAGCGGCCCCAAAATGTGCAACGCGCAGTTTAGCAGACGACGTGGAACTTTCAAATACATGGTCTCGAGTTGTTCGCACTTGGCAAATAGGCACCGCTTTTGCTGTGGACTGCCTACAGGTTTTGTAGCTTTCCTTGGCGCCACACCGTTTGAAACACCACGCAGAACCCGCTGATGAAACTCCCTACTGTTTGGATCCGTGGCCGCTTGGGCCCGAAATGGCGCTGTGCAAACTTTGCTGCAACAGCCTATTGTGCTCGGCATATTGTGTTGTTCGGCATAGGGGGCTGAACCCATTTTTATTGGAAGATTAGAGTGAACCCCTACACAACGCATTGTGGCTCGACGTTCGTAGACATTTAGGTTGTTTATCGGCCCCTCAAAATAAACGCTTCCATTGAATGGAATTGGAACAAAACCGGGGGGGGGGGGGGGGGGGGGCTGTACTCGATGGATACTTTGGGAACGAATACGATTAACAAAACTACCGAGAACAAGGTAAAAATGGGCAGTGAGTGAAATTACTGTCAGCGTGACTTCACATTGAATTTTTATTTTTATTTTCATCGCAGGTGGAGTTGCTGTCGCTGAAGTATGTTGCGCGCCAAACCTACCTTTCAATTCATGGCTTCATTTATTCCTCCACAGAGCTAGACACCGAATCTCCCAATAGTTTCCTGTACAAATATATTGCTGAGGAAGGAATAAAAGACCAAAGTACCGTTAACATCCCTAAGAAAATGGTGTCCAAGATGTTCCATGTGGTGCACTGCCGTCCTCGCGCAAAAGGATATTGAGATGTGCTGTCTGGTCGCCGTACAATCTCTCATAGGCGAGAGGCACGCAATAAACTGCACCTATTTGTCATCCAACGTGCTCTCCTGTGCACCTCGATGCTCATCGCAGTAGATGTGTACGCAGGTATACGGGTCGTACAAGAGACGTTCCCGACAGAGAAAGCTGGACAAGTGTGTGAGTATCGGGGATGTTAATCTATGTTCAACAGTTCGTGAAGGTCAGCAGAAGGGTGTTCATGTCAGAATTTGTCAATGTTTAAAAGTATCGCGATAATGTCTTCCCTCGCGAGGTAGCGCTGGGCGGCGCTGACTACATCGGGCTTTGTTTACTGTAGGTGGCGTGGCAGAGCGCAGTGAACTAAAGTCCAGTGACTTTACAGTGAGCTGCTATGACCTGTGTGTACTGCTTCTTCACATTGCTATAGTACGTAGAACAACAACAACAACAATCGATGGTGATGATGAGATGGGGGGGGGGGGGGTGTACGTAGAAAATGCGACTGTGCATAGTAGAAAATGTGAAAATGTGCTGTGGGCTGTGGTTGTGAAAAGAAAATAGGTCATCAAAAGAGAGGGTCGTGTTTCACTTCATTATTTCGTAATACTAATTACCGAGATGCATCAAATTCATTTGGCAACTTACTCATTGATGTCGATTATTACGAACTGGCTCTGAGCAACCTGTGTTATATAACACTTTCCGCCTGCATCCCACATTGCCACAATTGGAATGACAATGCATTTACCCTGTTCGACAACGAAGGAATGTCAAAAGTGGTGTCCAGATGAGCACAATCACTAATAATACGAAAAAGACTAAAGCTTCACTCGCTTTCTTCAGACACCTGACCTGACGAAGTGCAGTCCGCTACACGAAATCATGTACCCGAATAAACCAAGTGAAGCATAAGCGTTTTTTTTTTTGTTATTAGCGCTTGTCCGAAAACCCAATATAGGGTCCCACGCTATGTACTGAATACAATACTTAAAGGGCGTGGTTCAACATCACGCAAGAGGCCCACACAAAAGACTGATACGGTAACGGATAAAAAACACATACATAAAAAGAATGACGGCAAGCTAAATGCAAAAAATGAAAAAATAAAAATACTAATGACCTTCGTTGGCATGTCATCGACGAAGTCTTATATAGGGACAGGCATTAGTAGGGCTTTAGTAATACTACCTTTCTAGCACAATTTTGGCGGATCATAATGGCTGAATTGATCCACCCTCGAGTGGCCATGAAAATACCTTTCACTGCCCCCTATAGCTACGACCTCACCGATGAGCGGATTCTCTGAGGTTCTACCGTGTGAAGTTCTCGCAAGTATGATGTCTGCGTGTAACAGCACTGCTGGAAGATGCAGAATTACCCTCTGTGCAGGAAAGGATGAACGACGCACATTTTCCTCCTCCTCCTCCTCCTCCTCATCATCATCCGCGCATCTCTTCCTCTTTCACCACCCTTAATTTTCCCATGCCTAAGCCGCCAACTTGACTTGGAGCTGCCAGCTGATTTTTTACCGGGCATATTATACGTACACTGTAAATTTTCACATCAACATGCGCGTGGACGCTTAACCTTGTGCACGTGTACAGAAAAAAAAAAAAAGAAAGAAAGAAAAAAAGATAACATGGAAGAAAGGCGGAAAGGGTGTGCCGAAGCAAACGGGAGCTATAAGAATTCAGAGTGGCACTTGGTGACTTTTCTGGCCGTGCGCTCTAGGCAAAGTTCAGCTGCTGAATTCCTAACTAGTCCCTTTTGACGTGACTGCAAAGAGCCATTGAGAACAGATGTCGTGCTTACCCGTCGGGGTAGCTGCCCGTGATAAGTGCGCACGCATTGTTAATTAGGATTCAAAATAAATTACCATAATCCATAGCTGCAAAAGAACGTCTGTACGCGAAATGATCAGACCGTCGCGATTCCGAACACATAGAAGCATAGCATATCTTTATCCTCGCTTTCTTCTGCACGTCTCATCTCAGCTGGTGAAAATGCCTCGCAAACGAAGAAACATAAAAGAAAGGGGGGTTGCGTTTATTCTAAGAAGAAAGAAGAAAGGTCAGTCAAACTGCAGGTCAACTTACTACTCATAACATAAAAAAAAGAAGCAAAACAATGGGGGGGGGGGGTCTACAGAAAGAGAAAGAAGGGTTAAAGGCAGAGAACAACGGGTTTCTACCAGCGCACAAACCACTTAGATTTAGGCGCACATCTGCAGTGCATATAATGTTGCAAGTGAGGATGAAAGGTGGTGGTGGGGCAAGGGAACTGTGTGAAGATAAAAGGCGTTGCGACAACGTAACTGTCCTGACAAATCACATTGTGTCCACATTCGTATAGGTGCGCAGTCTGAACGCCTAGCTATGAAAATTTTTCCAAGTAATATCGGCTCGCATTCGGAGATTTTTTTTCTGTGGCAATTTTCTTAATAGGAGCACTCATTCGGACTCATATTGTCTACCCAAGTTGTGAGTTGCTATAATATAGCCTTATCGTGCGCAACATGTGTGTATTGTTATGAGCTGATTACTCATAGGGACTACATGACGAGATAGTGAAACGGAAATAATTTGTGCTCGAGATTACCACCGCGACGAGGATCACTGATTGCCTCTGTTCACGTCCCACAGGCAGCGATAAGGTAATGGAAAGTGCGCCGTGGAACAGTCGAAACGGACAGAAAAAGGGGTGTCCGTCAAAGTACATATGTGGAGCCCAAGAGAATATCGCTAAACTGGCGGCTCTCTACGAAGGACATTAGCACTCTCCCTCCTTTTTTCCCCTTCTTCTTCTTCTTCTCGCTCAATTGGAAGCCGATATCAGTCAGGATGGACGACGTGTATTTCGATCGTTCGCAACTGGAACGAAACGCACACAAAGTAGTAATAGTGTGAAGAATCGCTCAGACTCACAAGTGAGAACGCAAGTCGGGAATAAACGAATGCTGGCGTGTCTGAGCGAAGAGAAGCTAAGAAAGAAAGAAAGGACAAGAAAATAAAAGGAAAGAAACGGCGTGTATAACCTGTGTGCTCTTGTTTATTAATTGTATTAGTATGCACGCGCCCGTACACAACGCGTGAAACCAGCAACGTTCTCTACAGGGGCTAATCCATCCTCCGCCACTAGATCCGCCCCTGCATCCCTACACTGCATGTTAAAATAGACCTTCACCACATAGCACGCTCCTAGCCAACCACCATTTCGAATAATGTCATTGTGTGTCACGATTCGTTCAAAACAGGGGGAGGAGCCTATCTGGGACATGCATAATGTGTCCCACATAGGCGCATCCTCCCATTTTCGGCAAATAAGGACACAGAATGATGTCATTCGGAATGATGGTTGGCTAGGAGCGTGCTATGTGGTGAAGTTCTCTTTTAACTGTGCCGACATATGTCGCTTTCAGACATATGTCGGCACACTCCCCTTAGAAGTCGGCCCAGGACGCACATTCCCCCAGGGCGTCAGTCGTGACGTTGCCCACCCCTGTGAGGCCGACAACGGCGAGCCCTTTCACAACCACCAGCACCAGCTCTTTTAACAGTGTAGTGTCTACACTCTTAGAAATGAACTTCACCACATAGCACGCTCCTAGCCAACCATCATCCCGAATGACAACGTTCTCACCCCTGATTTGTTGAAAACGGGAGGAGGAGCCTCTTTTGTGCCATTATGCACGGCACAAAATAGGCTCCTCCTCCCGTTTTCAACAAATCTGGGGCGAGAACGTTGTCATTCGGGGCGATGGTTGGCTAGGAGAGTGCTATGTGGTGAAGTTCATTTTTAAGAGTGTACTTTAACGACGCTTCCTCAAAAGGTCACACGTTTTCTCGCAGCATTTACAAGTACCACGAAAACAGACAAGCCATACCGGCCAATTCGTTTAACATGAACTGAATGTAAGCGCAATTTGTTAGTTGCGGTGGTAAAGTGCTAACTCACCGGCGGCGGCGCTCATGCATAAAACTGAAAATGTAATGAATGATTGGTTCACGGCAATAAACCCAGGGCGACTACGATCGGCCACAAGAAGTTGAGCTCTAGCTAACTTCCCGTGGAACCGTTAGTAGAACACAAAAACGAGACTCTCGCGCCACATCGTATATACCGGTGCCCGGTGGTCCCAATACCGAGGGTATGCCACGAATGCGGAAAAAGACAGCTAGTACCTAACGTGCGATATCAGCTTCGGGCCAGAGAAGGAGGTTATTCGTCTGGAAAACAAGGGGGCAATGGCTACCCAGAAAGAAAAAAAAAAGAAGAAAAAAGGGACAAGGTATCGGCTGGTTGTGTTTCTTATTAGTCTCTGCAGCAGGGTGGCGAGCGTTGTATTAGCTTGTGGGCCATTTCTGTCGTGACCAAAACGTAATATGAGCTCAAGAATGGCCCAGGAGTATCTTGGTAGGGAGAGTCTCAAGGACGAGAGCCTCCGATATTTCTAACAGAGACTGTTCTTCCGGGTGCCGTCGTCATCATCGACACGGCGTTTAAAGGGTTGGGAATGACGCGTTAAACTAGGGTTCGTGGGTGTTACAGGTCAAGAGCATGCGTGGATGGGAAAAATCCAACGAGGCTTTTGCGACTGAAGTGAGAGAGTTTTGTGAGCGGTGACTGAGGTTTGTAAGGTTGCGTTTTCTTGAAGGAGTCTTCGAGAAGCTATTAAGGTATGACCGGGTAACTATGATAAGTGCTGGATAGATACGTATACTCTTAGAAATGAACTTCACCACATAGCACGCTCCTAGCCAACCATCATCCCGAATGACAACGTTCCCTCCCCTGATTTGTTGAAAACGGGAGGAGGAGCCTATTTTGTGACACTTATGCTGTTCCTAATTGTCACAAAAAAGGCGTACGCCCCCCGTTTTCAACGAATCAGGGCAGATAACGATATCATTCGAGATGATGGTTGGCTAGGAGCGTGCTATGCGGTGAAGTTCAGTTTTAAGAGTGTAGGGCGAGAACGTTGTCATTCGGTGTGATGGTTGGCTAAGAGCGTGCTATGTGGTGAAATTCATTTTTAAGAGTGTACATGAAGGTGTGATGAAAACAGTGTTGTGTATAGCGGCGCTCCTAGCAGCGCCACTACCGTATTCTCAACTTTTTTCAGTAGCGGAAGAAAAATGGAGATGTGAGCCCGTTCACTGCGGGACAAGCTACTCCAGGTCTAGTAAAGAAAAAAGAAAAAAAGAACGTCTAAAAAGACGAGAGCTCTGCTATGCTCGTAACGAAGGCGGGGGGTGGGGGGTGGAGGGGGGGGGGGGTTGCGGCGGACTCTTTCCCCGCTACCGCTACTTTTCAAAATACAGAACAGAGAGACAAAAAGCGAGATAACGGCGAATTAGAATTTTTTTCTCTTTATTCCTTTTAGATGCGCAGAGTGATGTGACGATCTTCCTCAGTTTCACTACCTCTCATAAGATAAGCGCAATCGAATATTTAGGAATATAGGTAATTTGTGTTATTCTATGCATTTCTTAACTCTGGTAGCTTACATTTGCGAAACATAAACACGTATGTATAGCATACTGCATTATTTGGGCTATGACGCTATAGTTTCCGTCTTACAAACAATGGCAAAACTAGTGTGATCGTGCTGATAGCGCATTTCAAATTGTGTTTTGCAATTTTATTTTCATCTCCAAGTGAGCCTGTGGTCAACCGAGACTTCTCACTGCCAGTGGAAGAACAACAACAGATAAATTGATGATGTTGAATGGAAGAGGAAGTTTTAGCCGCCCTCTCTGCAATGCAACGCGGAGCGTGTCCTGGCGCGGGTGGTCTTCCGGTCGAGTTTTACATGCGCTTCTTGAGGATTCTTGGGAGCTCGATGGCTAAGGTCATAAATTATTGCCTTTCCCGTGGAGCACTCCGCTGCGTAAGCATGACACGGACGCATATTGTCTCGTCATCTTGTTGCCATGTGACTACAAAGTCCTTGCTAGAACTCTTCTTTTGCAGGTAACCTCACCTCTTAGACAAGGTGTTGCACCCATCCCAGGCCTGCTCTGTTCCCAGCAGGTGAACCGACCTACACAGGTTGCTTTGCGTGACACGATTTATTGGGTCAAGGTATCCCCGCTGTCACATAGCGTCCTTCGACCAGTCGAAGGCCTTCGATCGTGTGCGCCACGGATATACCCGTTCGCGATGCTTTGGGCTTGTGTTGCTACCTGGAGGATGGGGCAAGTCGCAATGCTTGGCCAATATGCTTAGGGCTTTTATGTTGCCGAATGTAAGACGGAACAAGCGCGATGCTTGCCCACATGCACGTCTTACGTCTCATGCAGGTCCACATGCCCACGTCTTATGCAGGGCTTAAGGTTTTCGCTTATGCTTGTGTGCGCAGCATCCAGCTCTTGCATTGACGTGCAAGCGGCCTTGTTTCCGTCGCTGGCGTCTTATGACATCTCGTGTGGTGTTAGACAGGGGTATCCTCTCTCCTCCGCGCTATACGCAATTGCGATTAACCCTCTTCTTGTGTCTTTATCCGCCGCTTTCTGTTTCTCTTAGGTTACCGGACACGTGTCCCTCACTTGTCTTCAGCTATGCTAACGACATTTCAGTAGTTATGCGGCGGGAGAGCTGCTTACAGGCTGTTTTGAAATCTTCGAAGAAAACGGTAAAGTGCCCGGGGCCAAACTAGACAGAACAAAAAGTGCTGCACTTTATCTGAACACCCAACCCCCTGGCGCAAGTTCGTAGAGCAACGAAACTTCGAGCACTGCGGTGTCGGGAAACTTACTGTTCCCGTATGCTATTGCAGCGCCACGTGGCGGGAAATTCGGGCTCGAGTACATAGCCCAGCTCCGGACACCTGACGGCTCACTTCTAACCGAACCTAATGGTATTCAAGTAGCAATGCGTGAGCATTGCCCGCCCCTTCACGAAGGGTCATTACCTGACGAGCCCGTTATCAGCTGAGAGTCCCCACTGCCAAAGCAAAAAAAAAAAAAAAGAGCATGTAGGTCGGAGGCCCCTTATGCATCAAGAGAATTTAGACGCCGTCGCACCGCTATGGCTACCCAGTTCTGTCCAAAGTATGCAATGGCGTGCTGTCTGATAGGCACTTCCAAGTCCCAACCGGTGACCGCCTCAGCAATTAGAGAGTTTCTCGCATACCATCTGCGGATGCAGAAAAGAAACAGCCGTACATACTTTCCCTGAATGTTCTGTGGTATGGCCAATACTAACTCGGAAAAACTGCTTGCTAGCTTCCCGCTGTGTTTCAAACAAGATCATACTATGCAGCTGAAGACAAGCTTCGTGTTCTTTTTTCTTTTCACGTGAAGCAATATCTCGAGAGACCAGTTGCTCACGACAGGCGAAACAACATTTCCTTCTGCATGGACCTGTGCCAACATGTCTACTCCAGATTATATTCACAAAGTAAAAAAGCCGTTTCTGTAGTCGAGACATGCCATCCTCGTGTAGATAGGCGATTGTTTTTCATCTGTGGCACTTCGGTAGACGTTGTGAATAAAACGTCGCCACACACACGCGCGCACACAAGAAGACAAGTGTAATGAGACGAAAGGTGAGGTGAGGATAGCTAAAAGCTAGGGAAAGTTTCTGCCAAACCGAACCGTAGGGGCCTTCTTCTGCGGGAGACCTCATATCGGTTTAGGCATGTGCTCCTGGAGAGGAGCAAACGCAATCCGCGTGTCCCAAAGCATATCTCGCATCAGCGAAATTTAGCATATCGATCTGTTTTCCAAAACGGGATATAAAAAATGAATTTTGAACGCAGCAATGTTATTAACTCCCGCAAGGATTTTACCCGTAATATCGATTTCAAGGGCGCTAAAAGTTTTGCCTGAAGTAACATAAGTGCATAAAAAGTGCAAAACCAGACTATGCCTTTTCTTTTTGTCACGTTTAAGGCGAGCGTATTTCCTTCGAAGTTAGGGCATCCTTTTCTTTTTTGCCCTCGGGATCAGTAATGTAGAATACGAGCTGGCTCGTTCAGCGGCACATTTAACGGCTTTATCATGCAAATTTTCGCTTCATAACTCTACGCTAAATTTAAAATCCCTTCGACACATATCGCACGTTGCTGTGTCTGAAGGAACTCTTGCGTGGACTCGTCAGGGCTTTGAGACCTCTTGGGATGCATGAAAGTGATTTTTCTCAATTTCCACGATGAAATAAGGGAAACGAAAGCTGGATGCGTATTATCTAAACGAATATCCATAAGAATTCGTGGCTGACACTAAGATTTTTTTTTCTTCAAAAATTTCATGTAACGTTATGGGGATACGGAGTGTTACTAATTTTTTCAATTAATTAATGAAGTTAACTAAGTACTAAATCAAGTGTCACCAAAGTAAATTCCACGCACAGAATCTCCTAAACGTTTTTGCAACACGCAAACTCAAACCTTTAAGGGTGTAAAGTGTGTACCTATACAATAGTGCGCCACATGAACACATTCACCACCCAAGTTGTTATCCAAGTCACGTGCAAGAGCTATTTGTAGTATGGCAGACGCGGACAGATGGAGAGAGGACAGCAGGAAGGAGACTGGGGGGAGGGGGTTTAGCATGCGTCCTGGGCCGACTTCAGGAGGAACTGTGCCGACACCCGTCTGAAAAGTCTGCCAGGAGACGGAGGGAAAACCTCATCTGGTGGTAGGATCCGATCCCACTACTTCAAGGCTGACTTCCATGAGCTTGGATTCAAAAGCAGCATCGTTGCGTTTCGTCATTCACACGCGCATGAAAATGCACCTTGACGAAAGCTCGCGGATGTGGATTCGAGTTTAACTTCAGTACATGCTCTGAAAACAAGAAAAAAAAAAACAAGAAAAAAAAAACAACTACTACACAGCAATACACTATTAGTCATCATATCACTGAATTACGTCACCTATGGACAGTCGCCAAACAGGGTGTGAGCACAAAACAAGAACAGTAGTCTTTTTTGACAAAATTCTTTCTCCCGAAAAATGCCTACATATTAAATGAATGAGTTTTATAAATTAGCATTGCTTCTGCAGCTGAGGAAGCCCCAGCGGCATAAACATCACCGTTTTAGGATGAATCAGGGGGCATCGCGCAGAGTTCAACTGCTTCACTTACCAGACGCCTTGTAGACATTGAAGACGCCCAACGTTGAAACAGCTCAGGGCAGCACCTCCTAGAAACAAAGCTTGATCGCTTAAACACATTAAGAGTCCAACAATCACGACCATGTTTCAGCAGCCGTAGCTATGGAGACGAGCCGCCATCAGCCGCATGGGCAGCCACTGGAAGCCTGTGTTTGAGGTCGTCTACAGCGATCGGCTGACAGGTCCACTTTATATGTCCACGTGAGAAGGAGTAAGCGTACATATGTTGTGGCAAGAGGAAGCATTAATGATGATGTTGATGGTGATTGGAGTTTTCCTGGCGCGCAGGCAACTAGTGCCACAGTGCGCGAGAACAGTGGTTGAACGTGTGACGAGCTAAAGGTATAACCGTTAAGTTATTACTATTAACTACTAAGTTATTACTCGAGCGGGACAGGAAATGCGGGGCGACATACTGAAATAATCTTGTATAAAATCACAAAACAAAAAGCCGATCTCACTAAAAAAGTTTAAAACACGAATGAAAGGTAAAAGGAGTTCATCCCCCAGCAAAAGGCCTGAGTGGATTGGTAAGCGATGTCGATAAAACTCGTTTAAATAACGACGGCGGTGAACTTCATACGATGGCCTCGCAATCAGAATGTGCAACAAAGAGAGTCTCCCCCCGCAGCGTGTGCGTTGGGATGGCTCCTCTCTGCGCAGTGGAAACTCGTGTGTCAGATGAGTATCGCCCAGGTCTTAGCCGAGCTAAAATAACTTCATGTTGGCGATTTTGTAGGTTGCATGTCGAATGCCCTATGGTATTTTTAATTAGACCTAGTTTTAGAGGAGGCGTTAAGCGTGTCTTCTCTATCTAGGTGGCGTTTCCCAGGGCCGTCAAGGACGTTCACTTATTGGTCGGTTTAATTCTGTCGTTCTCGAGAGAGGGACTTCCGCCATACTTTCAACTCTTGCGGTGTACACTCTTAAAAATGACCTTCACCGCATAGCACGCTCCTAGCCGACCATCATCTCGAATGATATCGTTATCTGCCCTGATTTGTTGAAAACAGGAGGCGTACGCCTTTTTTGTCACACCTATGCTGTTCATATACACTCTTAAAAATGAACTTCGCAGCATAGCACGCTCCTAGCCAACCGTCATATTTAATGGTATCGCTATCTACCCTGATTGGTTAAAAACGGGAGGCGTACGCCTTTTCTGTGACAATTATGAACAGCATAAGTGTCACAAAAAAGGCGTACACCCACCGTTTTCAACAAATCAGGGCAGGTAGCGACATCATTAAAGGTTGTGGTTGGCTAGGAGCATGCTATGCGGTGAAGTTCATTTTTAAGAGTGTAGTTGTCACAAAAAAGACGTACGCCTCCAGTTTTCAACAAATCATGGCAGATATCTTTCGAGATGATAGTTGGCTATAGGAGCGTGCTATGCGGAGAAGTTCATTTTTAAGAGTGTACTCCTCGACTTACTCCTCTTTTCTAAGTGTGTATTCACGGCACAAACTCAGTTGTCGCGAGCTTGTGGACGTAACACATTGAATGAACACACAGCCCTGCGGATGTCAGTGAGGCCAAATTCACAGTCTTACGCAATCTTCTTCCTTAATACTCCTGCTTGAACTCCTCTGACCTCAGAGCTTTTGCCATGAATGCGAAGATGCGATCTTCGCAGCAGTGTACATCTCCGGTGACCGACCGCATGGACTCCTATCCCCATCATTTACGACGCACCCGCGTGTGCGATATCTCATTTGCGTGTGTCATGTGTGTGTGCGAATGTGTGTATGTCTCATCTTTTTCATCGTCATCCCACTCTTATATTAACCCACATGCACTGAAGTATGGTACCGCAATTGTTGCGGTGAATCACCTCATCCCATCGTCATTCATGTAGTATAGTAGTTGTTCGTCCTTAATACTCGTCCTCGTCCATTCCAGATTTGACTCTGGTGGGCAGTACTATAGCAACAACTGTATTAAATCATCATGAGTGGTGTCCTACGTACTACTAAGTACTTTATTGGTGTCCTTAAATTTTTCACTCCATATCTGGCCAACACGCACGCAACTGAAGCTGTGACCGTTTTGTGCACATCTGACAAGCGCTTGCAGACTTGGCTCAAATAACGTTACTGAACGTTTCTCTGCTTTTCTATGCGCTGCATAACTCGAGTTACTTGCAACGAAGTAACACCAAAAAGGCATTACGAGGAATGCGAGACTTTAAGAACAGAAAGCTGCAAAGAATCCGTAAAAGCTGTAGCAAGTCTCTCACGTCTTAAAGTTCCTGCTTCGGTCGAACAGATCGAACTCGCATCACAATCTTGTTTTCTCTGTTTTTTCTGCCGCAGGTATCAAGTGGAGGAAGCTATTGATGGGCTGCGAACGTACGTGCTTGCAAGGAGCGTTTCATAAGCTTCTATTGTTATATACGTAATACGGGGTAACACGAGAAAAAGAACCGGCACAAATAAATGCGTTTGAAGCAAATGTAAGGAGTTGGGAAATGAAAAATAAAGAAAAAGAGGGGGATGCAGTGAAGCAAGGGGGTCACGCTTTTCGTTAATAATAAAAAAAAAATTGCAATCTTTATAGAGCTTTGAAAAAAGCAGCTTTACGTGGGTAAGGCGTTTATTACCTGACGGCTTTATTGAAGTTGCCCGGTCATGTTCTTTGCCGGATACTTGGGGTATTGCGACAGTGGGTTTGAAGTCTATTGGTGGGCAGTGAGGGGCGTTATCTGCAGCGTAAAATGCGTAGAACGATGTGAGAATTATTTCTAGCCGGTTTCGGGGAGTCTGATTCACATACATCCGGCGGTGGTGTAAGGATGTGAGTGCAGTCATTGTAAAGCATTGTGCCTTGGAGACATGACAAGTCAAATGGTGGCGTGCCTGGCGCGCAATTCCTGAATGGATCAGAGACTGCAACATGTCATGTGCGTGCTTTGCTGTAGTTATCATCTGATATACATTTCATCACTTCGCATATATTATTGTCCCATATCGGAGGTGTAAATTCCTGGCAGTCCGCTTGAGGGCGATAAAAAAAAAAAAAACAGACGATAATGGGAAGGGTTGAATGGAAATAATAAAAACTATGGAGATGCTTCATTTTTGAAGACTTTCATTAACCGGGGTTTTGAAGTAGACACTTTACATATCGCCGAGTTGTTCCAATGACCTTTTGTCACTGGGTTCTCCGTCTTATACGTACCTGGTGGCATTTACGTTCTTCTGAAAATAAAAATTCAATTCAATTCAAGCCGAGTAACTTCTTCATTTCATTGGACCTGCGCGCTCTTCAACCGCGACGATTATAGAAACTTCACAAATTTAGATAACTTTCCTATGCAATCACTTGCCAACACGAAAGAATGCATCTCACCCTCAAGTCACGGGCCTTAATTGTCACAAGGATGGGCAGGTACTAAGTACTTTATTGGTGTCTTTAAATTTTCTCTCCATATCTGGCCAACAAAGCACGCAACTGAAGTTTGTGACCGTTTTGTGCACATATCTGATTATCATTGCCATGTAGAAATAAATACGAAAGACACAGTCATCAACACTCTGGTAGGTAAGTATGGCGTGCATCGCTATAGTCATGGGGACCACTAGAGAATTATCTGTACAAGCAAGAGGGGATATTCTAAGTTAGAACTGTTCATGTGAGTTACATACTAAATCACTTACCCCACACAGCGTTACGTATTTCGGTCGCAGTCTGGCGCAGAACCCAATTTTTGCGTAAAACCTTTGTTAAGGCTCCGCACACATCAATCAATTGAACAACGGAAAAGTAAACCTCAGTGGGGGTTATCAGGCCGGTGACACCGCCGGCTGAAAACAGATCAATAACCAAAAGGGCTTTCTCAAAGAGGACAAGCGCGAAGGCCCTCTTCCTGGAGTATATTGAGTTCAAGGCCAAGATACCCTTTTGTAGTGGAAGGGCCAAGCATTGGCAGCTCTAAACAGCTCTCCCTACAGAAGAATCCAGACGTATGAAGCATTAGAAGACGATTAACACGACACAATATCAAAAATCGTCCGGATCAGATAACTATAACTTCGTCTCACTTTAGAAACTTCGGTACATCTGGTAGGATTACGGCGAGTAACCGCCTGTATATATCTAACAATCGTAATTACAATCGCAGGGAAAGAACGCACAGCGGTTCTTGATGCCCCCGTTGGATCTTTGTACCATGGTACCCCTTTTTTGTTTTCAGGAAGCAAGACTCACACACAACAGTAAAACAGCAGATATGAGGTTGGTGATTGGTTGGAGTTCTCCACGCGCTTCGTATATAGGAACTGTGTCAGTCTGAAGGCATGCACTCAAAGAAGCAGAACACAGGTGCGTCACGGATAGGAGGTCTGTATGCGTCATACAAACAGCTCACTGCGATTGGCGTTCTTCGTAGTCCGTATCCTACCTACAAAGCAGTCCTTGCATGATCCGTCCCAACCATGATGATTCGTTAGGGCGATAGATGTGTCCGAAAGGCGAATGGGTGGACCGCCCTTCATAGAAAACGAGTCGGAACGCATCCGCGAATTGATTGACGAACAGCGAAAGCAAAGGAGCTCGCGGAACGCACGGCGGAAATCATGATGAAAGGTGACGTAGATGACTGGATTCAACATGGAGTTGGCATAGCCTAACCACAGGGTGAAGCTATGGACTGCTGGCGGAACATTCGTTCCAGCCAAGGGTCGCAGAACTGCTACCACGAAGAAGGGCAACCAGCAGGCTGTGAACGCAGTCATAATAATACCGAGCGTGATGGATGCTTTGCGTTCGCGAAGCACCGACGACTTGCGTATAAGTTGGCGCTTAGCTGACTTGCCACCATCTTTGTTCGCTGCAAAGAAGGAACTGCCTTCGTTTTCCGTGAAGACGCGATGGGCAACCTGAGCTTGACGTTCAGCGTCCACCACTCTCTTGGCGGCCACGTAGATCTTGTAGTACAACGCGATCATTACTATTAAAGGTATGTAGAACGCTCCGAGCGTTGCGTACAGCTGGTACCCAACGCTCTGGCAGACTAAACATGTTGGTGCATGGGCTGTACCATGCTCGTTACCTAGCACAAGTAACGGAGGAACACTGATGAGGCAGGACAGTAGCCAGACTGCGCCGATGCAACTCCAGATGCGACGCGCCGTGCGGCGGACACCGTACGTGAGAGGGCGTGTGATGGCTAGGTATCGGTCCACAGAGATCATGCACAGGTTGAGGATGGACGCTGTACAGCTAGTGACGTCGAAGGACACCCACATATCGCATACAGTAGGCCCCAGGTCCCACCGTCCTGCCACTTCGAAGTGGAGGGCCAGAGGCATCACTAGGAGTGCGACACACAGGTCTGAGACAGCCAAGGATACAAGAAGGTGGTTGGAAGGATGTCGTAGGCGGCGCACCACGAAGACTGAGATGCAGACGAGCGCGTTGCCGATGACCGTCAGTGTGATCATGCAGCCCAGCCCGGCTGCCAGAAACAGGGAACTGCAGTCGGTACACGGCATCCGCTGCCGCTTGCCCTGCACACACAGAAAAGGCAGGAATATGTTGTAGACAACAACAACAACATCAACAACAACTACAGATACATGATGATAATGACACGGGGTGTTTCACAGCTGAGGTTTCGGTACACTACCTTATACCCTACTCTACCCAATGGTACGCTCTTCGGACACAACTACGCCACATAACACGCTGAAGGCAGACCACTGCACAGCATGCTGCCGTTAGCTGTCCTGAGTAGTGGAAAGTGAGCGCCGTACACCTTTTAGTGGCATTTAAGCACAACCGCACTCAGTGTCACGCAAATGAGAACACGTCCCGTTTTCGACAGACCATGGGAGAGAACGATACACATTCGGGATAGTGGTTGGCTAGGAACGTGTTATGTGGTGAAGTTTTGGTTGTACGCTTGCAGGTAAGTGAATATTAGTACATGAACTATACAGGGTGTTCAAAATTAAGCTTTCACGAGCGCTACGCAAACACAGCGATGACAGGAAACCGGATGATAACTTTACGCTACTTGTGTAAGAAAACAGGTGCTGCAATTATGTAGCACCTGTTTCTTACTCAAGGAACAGAAAAATAGCACCAGTGTTTCTTTTGTTCGCCTATTCATAAAGTGCTAGTGAAAGCTTAATTCTGAACACCCTGTATTACGAACAGAGCACTGAATGATTTCATCTGTAGAAAGACATATACAACGCCAAATAAATAAATAAATAAGGGCATTGAAGGAAATACGAGGTACAGCGAAGAAAGAGAGGTACATTGATCTGCTGACAGCACGATAATTTTGTAGGTAGGACATATTTTCAGCATTCTTCTTCGTGTCCACCAGATAGGACAACATATCGTACAAACAACATGCAGAACAGTCGGCCACCGTGGAACTATCACAACGCTTGCAAACGTTCACACGTATTGCATGAGAAGACCTTCAAGCAGCACACAAACATCCATATTACTTCTATAACAGTTTTACGTAAAAAACGATCATAAAGTACGCGACGCAGTATACAATGTTCTCCTTATCGGATGGCCCATACTTTTGCGGAACGTGCCTTCCGGCATTACGGGGAAGAACAACGAACAACTCTGGACGAGATTCATTAAGGAATTTTCGGAACATTCCGGGATGCTCCCGGGGTTTTAACATGAGCTTTAGACAAGGCAAATATTGTAAAATGCGAAGTGCATGATAAGGCGTGGTGGGAAAAGACGGGATGTTTCATAAACGAAGGCTCTGCGTAAGAGGCGATGAATTTTTCAGCTGATGCAGTTTGCTTATGAAGTGATGAAGACAGCACTGATTATTCCTTATGAAGTTTGGCAAGTAAAGAAGCGTCTAGAAATGAATGTATGGCGCTGATTTACGGCACGTGGCATTTTAAAGTTTTCTCTTCCATCTAATCTAATGCAATCCCATCTACGCGCCGTATGTCATGACACCCGGCGCATGTCATGGCACTGCGTATCCCGTGCGCCAGATAAGATTACTTGGAAGGCAGTTTCTGTTTTATATTCTTCTTCCATCGAGCGACCGGTCGATCCCACAAAACACCATTATCTATTAAGGGGATCTTACGCGGCACAACATTTAGCGTGTAACAAACTATTTCGCTTCACTCAAACGCCGAGGAAGTTTTCGATTGCTTGGGTGTCTCCCGGGGACTTCGCATTTAAGAAACTGCGGTGTGGTGAAACGTGGAAGGAATTGCGAGTGGTGCGACAACACTGTCTGCAAATTCTCTTAATATCAGGATAACTAATTGAAGAAGTTACTAATTCGCACGACGGGGCATTTTAAAAGAAGTCTGATGAACGTATCGGGAACTGTCAAGGGAGATACATATACTCCTATCCGTCTCGGGAAGGAAGAATGGTAGTGTATGCACAATGTGGGTTTTCGATTGTTTGGGTGTTTCCCGGGGATTTCGCGTTTAAGAGACTGCGGTGTGGTGAAACATGGAAGGAATTGCGAGTGGTGTGACAACATTGTCTGCAAATTCTCTCAATATCAGGATAAACTCATTGAAGAAGTTACTAATTCGCACGACTAGACATTTTAAAAGAAGTCTAATGAACGTATCGGGAAGTCAAGGGAGATATACGGCTACTCGTCTCGGGAAGGAAGAATGCATTATTGAGGTACTGTACGCAAAATGTGGAGCACTGTTTAGGCCATCAGCATGATGGTTTCATTCTCCGTGTTCACGCTTATTTTTTGTGCACGAAGAACTCGTTTATAACACCGAGACAGAGCAAAATGTATATGTGCACTGAAATATGTACAGACTTGTAGGGAAACTGAGATTACAACATGGTTATAAAAGGAACCGGTATAGGTGGTAGCTAAAGTATGCATAACGCCGTATATGATTTGGCGTCATTCTTCATGTCGGAGAGACGCGTCTCCACTCTAGTGATGCAGGTGGCGAACCTTGGTCGGTGAATTCATTCATGATGTTCTTTATGGACATCATTCACGGATAATGATGTGTGATGTTGAGTGATGGCCTATGATGTGATGTCGAAGTTCATGTTGATCGACCCTAAAGTCGAAGGATGGGGTTTTAAGTTGATGTCCAACGAGTAGAAGACGACACAATGAGCATATTAACCGCTCGTTATCGCGATGTATAGAGCTAAAAAATGAAACAAAATTGAATTCGGGTACATTTTGAACACACTGACATCCTGCTGTTTCCTTTCTTGGCATTCTACTGCTCTCACTCCGCTGGAATGCAAGCGGTGTTACAACTAGAAAACTGTCCGCACACGTCAAGCTTATCATTCACCAGGATCCGTTAATTAGCGGCAGACTGTAACTGTTACGCTGCCGAAGTAAGTCATACACCACTCTATTTCCTGAACCCGCAGGCACGAGCGCGCGCACACCACCAAATTCATGAACAAACAAGGAATACTACCGATAAAAGTAAGGGACTAATAGAGCTACAATTTCGCCAGCTGTGACACGCCTTCTCACATCCTTCCTCCGGCGATGCCCATGCTCCCCGCAGGGCGCCGAATAAGGCTCGATAAAGTGGTCATTAGCATGGAGATTAATCTGACACGCAAATCAGTTTTTCATGTAACCGTCGCAATCAGTGGACGGTAAAAGGAAACCCCATTCCAGGAACCACGGTACATTCGTATCTATACCGTGGAAAACCGAACGTGAAAAAGGCAGCTACGGCCACATTGATGAGCACGTCGGCGCGAGGCGGAATGGAATGTTGTGCATGGGATAAGGCTTTGGAGCGTCTTGGAAGCCCATTGAGACACAAGCGGGGAATATTACTGCCTCGACGATGTCAAAGAAGCCATGTCAATGAAGTCACGCAGGGCCTGCTCCCGTGGGCTTTTAACGTTTCGAAAGAAGATGGACCTACAGGACCACAGTGTCCGTAGCAAAGCGTTAAACTTCCTGGTGGTCGTGATAAATCGGCGACTCTATAGTAGTATGACCGGCAGAGTGACCATGACCATCGCGCATGACGCTTGTGACAAGACGGTCATCCTGGCTCTCTGCAGTCGCCAGCGCGTGTCGGGAACTTACTTGTCATAGAGCTGAGCGCGGATAAGGTTGATGGCATCCGCCACCGCACGGTATCTACACATGTAGGGCATCCGCAACTGCATTTGTTGAAGCAGGTGTATCCGCATCCGCGAGGATATTGAGTATATCCGCTCATCCGCTGACATTCTATTCGTAGGAAAAAAAATCAACATGGTGAAAATGTTACGTTAAAAAAGTTTTTACTTTTTAGTATAGAATCTTTCTCAGGCGCATTATTGTCTTCTACATAATGCAAGAGATGACTTCGACATCAGTTTGTTGACACTGCGTGCTCTCAGTTACGGCTTCACCTGGGGGACATCGGCATTGACACTATTTGCGGATAAAATGCGGATATCAGCGCGCACCGCAGAGTCGCGTGGATAGCCGCACGGATCCACCGGATAAAACCGCACCCGCACGCACCTCCACTTGTCACATCGCACAGCTGCCTTCCAATCGTCGAACGTCCACATCTATAACACCACTTAGCCGAGATGCTTTCTTTTTCGAATCCTCTGCCGTCGCCTACGAAGAAGAAAACGCGACTCCTCCATAAGCGTGAAACCTGCGAAGCCCCCTCCGCTCTGTGACCGCGGCTAGACAATCCCATCAGCTATAAGCTACATACAGTCTAGAAGACATTGCTCGTCCGCTCCATCACTCGTAGTGACATTCCGTCTTTGCTGATGGCACTGGATGGCCGTCCATTTAATAACAGCGAGCTTTAGTAGATCGCAAACGATATGATAAAAGGACGCTGATGAATCGCAACGTCAGTCACTCGAGAGGAATGACGCGATTGGGTTATCGAGCTTTCGGAACCACTATCGTGAATACCACTCCGTTGTGATGTGATGTGAATTCATAGCTCGGCGTTTCGGGACTTCGAAAGTCACGATCACAATCATCTGATAAGGCGTGAGTTCGGGTCCTGCTACGCACTCACGTGAAGGTCGACGTGGCGTATCGGTGAGCTCGATCATGCCGCATATTAGTGCACTCACCGGGTAACATCACACTTGTAAACAGTGCAGGTGTGACGTTATCTGGTGAGTGCACTAATATGCGGCATGATCGAGCTCACCGATACGCCACGTCGACCTTCACGCGAGTGCGTAGCAGGGCCCGAACTTACGCCTTATCAGATGATTGTGATCGTGACTTTCGAAGCCCCGAAACGCCGAGCTATGGATGTGATAGAAGTAGAAAAAATGGGGATTTAAGTCGGCGACAAAGTCGTGGTCTTCTCAAACGAATTGTCCAATCATCGTGGGTGATCGTTCGAGGAGACCAATCCAAGGCCTCTCCGCATTGGCGCACTTCTTGAGAAGAAGAGGGAGAGGGAAAGCATAAATTGTGATTTCCTTCCCTGATGAGTGACGAACGAAGTCACCCGTTCCCTTTGTGTTGATATCAAGGTTGGGGGTCGAGTACACTTTAGTTAGCGGCTCCTTTAAAACTATCAAGGAGGAAAATGTAATTTGGCTGTCAAGCCAAATATTGGCTGACCTCTCTCAACACTTAAAAAGAAGAAGAAGACAGTCTACGTTTGGGCTCTTTTTCCTCAAGTACTTTGACTTTTTATTTTAAGTACCCGCAGAGTGATTAAAGTCCCTGTCACATATGGCAGTCAATCTTAGATTTATGAACGGTTACCGTTTCTCGAAAGATCGCTCATAAACCGATATTTGGAAAGACTGAAAACGCTAGAACGATAGGAAATGCATTGCGACGTGGATGTACGTTTGTTTTTGTGAACATAGTTCCTAACCAGTGCTCTGCACCATCGTTTCTCCTGTCTTAACCGTTCCCAGAAGCGACGTAATCTCACGCTTGACTCGTCGTTGTCGCCTTCGAGGTACTGTATAGTACCCTCGATATGCGTTCATTTCAAAGATGGGCTCTAAAGTGGCAGCCCCAGGAGGATGGGTCATACTTTGTGGTAAATATAGGTGGACCACCTCTTTCATATTCTGTCCTTGATAGTAGGACAGAGGACTTTGATAGTTAATTCTATACTGACTTCTATTGACCTGTTATTGGCTATGGACGACTGTACTTACCCAACGCCACCTAGATATAGAAGGCCTGCCTACTGCCTCCTCTCCCTCCTTCACTACGTGAACATATAAAGTCAGAATGCGTCTGCTATTGTGATTCGCCGTTCTGCGAATTCAAGAACTCGCAAATGATTGCAGCTGACTTGGAACCTGTAGAGCTGAATCTGGAGACAAAAAAAGTGCAGCACGCTTTCCATAAAACGAGTCTTGAGAAAGATAAGGGACCGTTTTGCGCTTTATTTTAACGATTTTCCATTTAGTACGCGGGGACGTTCAATCATTCGTGATTGGCTACTGCCGTTGAAAACACGATCCCGATTGGCTGACTCTTAGTTGTTACGTCATGTCGACGAGGAAGCAGGCTTTGTGTATCTAGGTGGTGTTGACTTACTCCGTTCGTAAATCGAGGTAAAAAATGGCGGTGTCTTGAATGACCACCACCGAAACATGCGTTCAATGTTTGGAAATCGAGGCTACGTAAACCCAGGGATGAAGACAAGAGCATCGGTGTTGTCCCAGGACGCACCGCACATAAGGCGAGAGAATTTGTAAATCGAGAATTCATAAACCGAGTGTTGACTGTATCTTTCTTCAATTCGTTATCTATTACTTTTGCTTTTTTACCTCAGCACGCATCTTGAGGGAGTAGCCCCTGGGGTAGCCGGCGTCTATGTTGACGGAGCCTACATGGCAATATTTGTCTTCCGTTTCTACATTGCTCGTCAACTGTTACCGACATCAATACTGAGAGGTAAATATTTTCTTTTTTCTGTGCCTTTAGTACTAGACACCATACAGTAACAATAATGAAAATGATATCTGAGCTTGATTTCGCTTGTATGTTATCTGCATTCGAGTCGTGTACCGGGATTTTTCCCTCATTAGTCTTAGAAGAAAGACGTGTTGTGTGACGTACCTCCGTACCCTCCGATATGAGCATGAGTAATGGCGCACTGTATTGGTGTACCTAGAAGCCCTACGGATCGATCTGTTTCACGCTCGGTGTCCACATGCAATATCGTCCCAATATGATTGATTGCTATTTGATGTCGTTGGTCTCTTCCTGCAAGGAAGCCGTGCATGCTTTGGGGCAGCGCCGTTGGGCTGCTAGCTACGTGCATGCGCAGCATAGCATTGAATACCCAAACGGTGCTGCGTCCGCACACATAAGCAGAAACGAAATATATGTAATGAAATGAATGAAATAAAACTCATGAAAAAAAAATTGACTTTGGTCACGTCGCAGGCCAATTTGCGGCACTGAAAGCGAGGGGAAAAAAAGTCAACAATATAACAGAAATATGAATAAAAATGAGTTATAATTGTCTTACAGTACCATCCTTTATTTCTAATCACGTTTTAGAATTATATTTTAAGTAATTAAAACTCTTAATCAGAAATTAACAAGCTTCGCAGTTTCATTGGATAATACGGTAACGTTATCTTAATGCATCGGTGTTTCAACAGTCCATGTTTTCGTCCATGCTTCAACAGGGGCACAATTTCACTGCTCGCCCACGGGCGCCGTGCTCCATATAGATACGTCATAATATGGTTCGAATATCTAAACTTTATTAATGCACCATAAACGTATCGTACAAGAGTACCTCTACAAAGAACATTACACCAGTATCTCTTCTAGAAAGGCGAAACAGAGTGCATAACTATCAATAAGCAAGATCAATACCATTTCAATGAAGCAGCAGAATAAGGCTCAGTCCGCGAGCCGCCGACATTTCGAATAGGCGGCTTTCGTCCTGGTGCTCTTCCCCTAACATCTCCTAGCCGTTCGCTGGATTTTCTGCGTCTCTGAAGTCGACTAAATGTTTTTCCACGCAGGTCTTCGTCATGTCACTACAGTAGCAGTCAACGCCGGCGCTGACAACTTGACACATCGTTCAAATTCAAGCGCACCAAATATTTCCCCCCTCTATATTCTATTCGATGGGACGCATTGTTGCACATTTTACATTTACAAGTATAACACAGCTTCTGCTTTGAAAAGCTCATGCGTATTATCTGTGCGGTGCTTGTCTTCGTTTCTGTTTGGTGGACAGTGCAGAATTCCCATCACGGCAGTCGGGTAAATAAATGAACTGATGCGCCTTTGAATACTTGACGATGCAGCAGCATCGACTTCCGAATGGTGCGTGAAGAAGAGGAGTAACCAGAGCACGACATGGCTGTCCCAAGAGGGTAGTGCGTGGGCAAACCGTCGCTAATGTATTAGCTGGAACGATAAGCAAAGGCTAGGTGGATGTAGTACACCCCTCGGCGCATTCTTGCCGCTGGCACAAGTGCTCTTCACACTTCTATAGAAGTGGTAGTTCGACGGAACATTATAAATCGTGTCGCGGATGCAAAGCTGTCTGAGTAGCGCGTTCCAGAATACGTGAAGCAAAGCTGAGTGAGATAGTTCTACCGTCACAAGTTTTTAGTTTGTGACGTCATGTGTGTACACGGACGTCCAAAAATTGCCTAAGAAATTAACGATGGAAGATATGACTTCCGTCTTTCATCGACGCCAGGTACGCCACGACAGCAGACTTGACGATTCCTGGCGTCAGCTCCTTTTCCTTGAGTTACTTGAATTCGTTAATTTCTGGCCGTTCGCTGCTTACGTGCTTGTGTCGTCCATATTTGTTGGCCCGCCTCGGCTAATTCTAATTGTTTAGATAATGTGATTTTTCACACGCCTTCGGTTTGACAACCATGCTACCGTCTAAAAGGAGACTGTGGAGGCCTCGTTTATCATGGCAGTCGGTTCCAACAAGTGTGCATCGGACCACCGTATGTTTCTACCTCTGACGCGGCATCAATGCAGAATACATTGTGAAAATAGGGTGCGAGGTCGGCGAAAATCCAGTGTGTCCTTCCGTCTGTCCGTCCGTGGCATCGCCTGTAAAGCGTGCTTTCTCTGCAGTTGCGAGGTGTAGGCAGGGGAAGCAACCTTTAAATATATATATCTCTCCTCAGCCCTCGGGGAATGTCGAAACTGAGTCAAGCACGATCAACACAAGTGATCAAAAGGCAAAAACATTCTGCACCCGATAAAATGCAGTCCACTGCATGAAAGCTTACACGATAATAAACGCAGTATTTTCGATGTGCCTTTATCACATTTTTATCTTTTTATCACCTCAGCGAGTACATTTCATCTCGATGACCTTGAAACTTTGAAAGCTGTTTCATGTACTTCGTCTATCCTTGACGTATATTTATAACGTGCGGTACAGTCACAAGAAAGCTCCTCTACATTAATGAGGGCTTGTCATGATTTTTGTGCTGTTCCGTCCGTGTCTTTTGTACTCTTCTGATGCGAAGGCGAGATTGCGTACATTGCAGGTACCTTAATCACAAATGACGGGGAGTTAAGCCGTGGTTGCAACATTGCGGCACATCCGCGTTTCTGTAACAAACTAGCGGTTCCGCGAATAACCTGTGTTAAGGCTGCCGCGCTGATAATGTCACCTTTGACGCGCTGTCTTTGTGCCCACCTTCCCCCTTTTCTGACATTTCGGGGAAGGTTCGTGCACGGTCAACATATAAATAACTGACGGCGGCGCGCCACTGATGGTTATCGCTGTGCCTGCAACGGGAGAGTTAATTAATTGGGGCCGTTTAAATAGGAATCCTACGAGTAGGAACGCCCGGCGCGGTGAAATGAATTTGGGCCGACGTTCGTAAAGTTTGTTTCTTTTCCTTCAATCACGGTGTGACCACTGATTAACCAGGTAACCATGTGTTTGCGGAGGTGAACACCGCGACGCAGAGAAGTGGACAGGACGAGATTCATCCAATGAGTCCAGTTCTGTCCGCTTCTCTACGTCTCTTTGTTCACCTCCTCAAACTCAATGCTGGTTGGCTAGTTTAAAAAAACGGATAAATATGTACAGGGGGTCCAGCTCTCCATTGGGCAAGCTACTCCAGGACGTTTAGAATGGCGAGCTTTAGCTTCTAGATTCTGAGCTTGTGGATCTCAAGTATTTTACTGCTTTGCTGACATCATTGCCATCACTCGAAAAAGTTGTCGCCCGTCTCGAGTGTATTCTTCTGTGTGCGTGGCTTGGTGTATTGATGAGGCTTATTGATTGATGACGGTGAGGCTAACTAGCGTGGTGTAACTGCTAGCACCTCTCACTTGATATCGGTAGGTGTGGGTTGGAATCAAAAACTTGCACATGTTCATCACCTACCATTATCTAGTCAAAATATGCAACTAGGCATTGTAAGCGTCTTTATTCTGTTCGTCCCTCTATTTGTCTCGTTTCCCCAACTTGTGTTACTTGATAAGGCTACATTTAATGCTAGAATGACCGTGGGGAAACTGTCATAGACAATGCAGATTAATGCACACCGATTGCTTTTTTGTTTGTTCTGGACCCAGAAGCAGATATATGAAATGGAAGTGCCACGATATCCGAAGAAAAGGTCCTTTAGTACCGAGTAGAAAATACGAAGCACGTAGGGTACGGTACAAATAACAAAAAGTAATGACGATGATGATCGGGAAAAGTATTGTCGGTGAGACAACGAAGTACAAACAAAAGCATTGATATAACGTCCCGATATCAGATTATACTGAATTACGATATAGTCTTCCGGGAATGGCATTCAAGATCAGAAGAAGTCTGGTTTGGAGGCAAATTCAAACGTATTCAAATTATTGCTATTTCGTTAACAACAGCAACACCACCAACGAGATTGCTTTGTGATTATGGTTGAAGAGTTCCATCGCCAGGGGGATACTCCACCCCATTGCTGGTGGAAAATCGAATTTCGTTAAGAAAAAAGGAGGCGGATAAGAAATGGATGAAGTAATGATGAATCAGAAAATTCTAATTTTTGCGGTTCACTATACGCGAGGCCACACTGGTCAGTATGTGATATGAAACGGTGGTGGTGGTGGTGATGCTGATGATGATGGTGAAGAAGACCTAATAGAAAATCGCATATTTATCGCGCAGGGTGTTGTTGCCAGTTGAACATGAAGTCACTTATTTATAGCTTTATAAACAAAAAGTTAAGAGGTTAACTGTTTTTATTCTATATTGCCCTCAATATAGAGCGTCAGCGTACACTTGGTACTGAAATATTGTTTCATGTTACATTTCTTCAGAAGCCAACAAGAATGCACGTGCCGTTCGACTATAGTTCGACCACGTAGCAAATGAGTCAGCGCGTGAGCCATAACGTTGTTAACGGTACGTCAGCCACAGGTGCCACAGGCGCATTGCTTTCTAAGAATGAAACGCATGCGACACCGGAGAGAATCTTCCAGCAGCACAACACTTCCCACAAATCCCCTCCTGATGTCATGATTCTAAATGCGTGAATTATCTTAACGACGTTTGAAAGGTGAGCGTGGCATTATGAAACTCGCCATGAGTATTTTCATGACTGTTCTTTCATTTTCTTTCTCGTCTTCTTATTTACTCGTATTTTGCTGACGTTGTTCGTTTAAAAGAGGAACTTTAGCCGCGGGGCTCAAAGAATCGTCTGCATTCAAGTAACGTCTGCCCAGTCAGTCACGTCTTCCCAGAGCAGAAGAGATTTGGAAGCTAAGTTGCTTGAAATATATATGTGTATTATTTCGCAGATTTGAGAATGTGCTCTGTCTTGTTCTCTCTTTCGAACGGACGCTACGGTATTATGCGGGCTTAGAGGATAATTCCCTTTTGAGCGGCTTTCATAAGCAGAGCTCGTTTCACTGTTGAAATGGGAGAAACAAGAAAACATCTTCTAATCTTTCCACATTTCAGTTAAGAGGATAAAAACGCAGCTTTTAAATACAGTAAAGTACTTGCGGGATGTTATAGCTGCGCCGACGAGGAGGAGTCGGCTATGGTTTTGAAGGCTTTAGTATTTCAGCCATCAAATTTAAGTAACGGTTCGAGGACTGTCATGTCCTCTGAACGATTGATTGTTACTTGTATTTGAGTAATAACAATTCATCTATTCTTAGGATATTGATAATATTAGCACATTTTTCCTGTTTCGTTACTTTAGAATATCAGGCAAATTTTATTTAAAATGCATGTACATATGACGACATACTGTCATTCCTTCGTTTCAAACCACTTTATATGCGCCTGCTTTTCTACGACATTATGTTTTGCAGCACAAGATCACTCACAGTGTTTTGTGCACACCTTTCTGATTAAGTCAGTTTCGTATTGCCGTCCCTACTAATTCCACCAGGCACCCAAACATTCTGTAACTGTTCCGCAAAACACTACCTTGTCGTGTCTCACGAATTCAGGGAGCTACAAATAGCATACATTTCCATGTTGACCTATTTCGCTTCCGTAGTAATACCTTTAAGCTCTTCCTATGGTACTCACTGAACGCTACCTAAGACATTTATCATTTTTGTGTTAAACGTGCACGTAAACACACGATCGTAATCTCCAAAATCCTCGTAGGTACTCTTTGATACATTGCTGGACCATTGTATGCCCAGCAGTATACACTGCCCTCCTCCTTTTTCTTTTTATGTGTGGCGTTGATTTATCCATGAGCCAGCCTTCTGTGAATGCCCTGCCTGCTTCATTGGAACGTCATATGTCTCCATTGGTTTCCTTCTTTTTTTGTTTTTGTGTGCCAACAGTAAGGCCTAGTGTTGTTCTTGGGCACGTAAATAACCGTTACTATGGTCCTTCTGTCTGTATAATAAGGCAATACTTAATTACTTAGAAGGTAACGATACGATGATGACGACAGTCCAGGATTTTATGATGCCAGACAACTACGACAATGACACTAGCACAGTGGTCGGTCTCAGAATCAATCTTGCCCACTTCTTCAGCACGATTAGAACTTTCAGCGC
This sequence comes from Ornithodoros turicata, assembly GCF_037126465.1. Taxonomy (NCBI): domain Eukaryota; kingdom Metazoa; phylum Arthropoda; class Arachnida; order Ixodida; family Argasidae; genus Ornithodoros; species Ornithodoros turicata. Next base: position 43,901,168 of record NC_088207.1, read on the forward strand.
GAGATTTGCACTGTTACACGTCTCTCGTGACACACAATATGCATGTAAATAACGTGTACAGCAACACACAAAAAAGTACTCGACCAAGTTCAGTCTCGCGAGGCGGCCGCCTTGTGCGGTATCTTGCCTTGTGGTGAGTGGGCTGCTACGTCCACCATTGACCCATCGCGATCACGGATGCCCTAAAATGGAAACTTTGAAAGGACAAAACCTGCAAAGTACAAAGGTTCCTGGGAGAACGTATTCATGGAATAAATTGAAGCGATGGAAGGAAGGAGGGGAAAAGGAAAGGAGGGATGAAAGGAGGGAGAGCTCACATTATGTGACGGATTTCTATGGAAAATGGAAGTGAAAATTGTCTAACAAAGAGTAAAAGGAGCAGACGCTGAGAAATCCCCGCCGTCATTGTAGACGGCCGTGAAGAGGCAACAGCGCAAAGATAACAAAATGCCGATGGAGTGATAAATGACGAGGCAGGGACCGAGGATGAACGCAGGTGTCTACACACTTCTTTAAAATTATGCTTTTTAAATTCCCCACCTTAATTCAATTCATTAATTTAAATTCAACGCGAAACGCAGTGAACGCCTACGCTCTCAGCAGTTAATTATCTTGAAATTTTGATGCAGAATGCATTCTAGAAACGCGGAATGAAGCCAGACAAAGTGTGCGTCGGACGTTCCTTCGACCGTGGCCGTCTCCTGTGAAGCGTGCTTTCGCTGCAGTGTCAGTGTGTACACAGGAGAACCACCCTAGCAATACGTCCTTTTCTGCGTCTCCTACCGAGCGCACATTCTGCTACTGCGCTGGGTTAATGCGTGTTGTGTTAATGTGTTAATGCGTGGTAATGGTGTGTGATAATAGGGAAGCGGGCCCTTTGGGGTTTGCTTGGACATACGTACTCATCTCGGGAAGACAGTAATGCATTGCAAATTAAAATGAAGAAGGCTGACTCACGAAGCGCGAACAAGCAGACAGCGATTAAATGAGGAGGAAGTGATCAGGATCTGTGTATAGTACACCACTTTCTTTATTACGCTGAATGCATCACTTGGTCATCACGAGCCCGTTCTCTGTCGTCACCACTTCAAACATCCCCGATGAGCAGGTCATACAACACGAAAGTAGCGGCGACGACGTTGCAAGGGCTGTGACTTCCACGAAAAGAGAAAAGTTACAACGAGAACGAAAGAATAAAAACCTGCTTTGTGGTCATCTGCCCTTTCATCATCTCAAAATAAAGTTTTTGTTGTCTCTCGCGACAGAAGGAAGCGAGAATGTAATATGATAGAATGCACTTTACATGCGCAGGATTGGACGATCAAAAGACTGCCGCAAACACGCCATGCCATCGTTGTTTATTAAAAATAATTCTTAAAAAAAAACATTCGCATATATGGCTTGTTTTACAGCTTCATAGCAGCTTAAACACATGCATCACTTTGGTAACTGTATCCACATTTCGCTCGGGGTGGGGTGGGGGTGGATATGGATATGTTATTAAGAAAAAAGAAAGGAGAGGTCAGCCAGACAGAGGTCGGCTTGCTATTCAAAAAATAAAAGAAAAGAAGAAAAGGAAGAGAAGAAGGAAAGAAAAGAACAACAAAAAACTGAAAGATCACACACACGGTCGCACAATCACAAGGCGTTGACAAGGTTCGAAGCGGGGAGAAAGCAGAGGAGCGCAGTGGTGACGGCTCGGATTGTGTACAAGTCTGTGTTTAGTAACTTGCGCGTACTTCTCAAGTCTGACGAGCCCTCCTTTCTTGCTGTTATTCCTGTATTGAAAAGTGTCGATTTCTAGATTACCGTTATCATTTTCGTGCCACGCTCGGGTGAAAGGACTCACAAGTAGCAATGGCTATATAACCGTTCCGACTTTTCGGGACCAACGTATTGTTCGGCTTTAACATGTACCACATCTAAACTCTTAAGTCACACCTCGTACGCAAAAGTTCTACGTTTATACCTCATAAATGTATAAATATTGTCCGTTCTGAAGCTACGACGTTGCTATATACCTTCAGGCAGCTACGCGTTTGCACCTCGACAGGTGTGAGAGCCATGGATCAACGAGCTTATACCACTAGAAGGTATAAACCTGCCTAACAGTGACGTCATACCAGCACCCCATCTTTGTGCACCCCATTTCCCATCTCACTTTCTCACTGGATTACAAACTCTCTACCGCGTGGCGACTCATTCAAGCGAAACCTTCCAGTAGGATTACCCGTGCGGTCTCCCCCTAACCTGACGGGAAAGATTATGGCAATGCGGTTTAACTGCACCGGTCACACCCCTTTATATATATACAAAGGAGAAATAACCGAAGCCCTGTGGCTGCACGGTGAGCATATGTTTCATATAACAGATTAGAAGATTAAGAGGGCGGTTGACCACGAGAATGAAATAAATAGGAAAAATCAGAAGAAGACAAAGAGCTTACAGAAAAACATAACACACACACACACACACACACATACATATATATATATATATATATATATATATATATATATATATATATATATATATAAACATATGTTCAACGTGCAGCCACAGAGCTTCGGCTATTTCTCCTTTGTATATGTACTTGCTTGCTTGCACTGCGGCCTCCACAGGTGGCGCCGTCATCGTGGAACATTGATGTCTCGCCGAGACACACTGTTAGCGCCGACCCAGGAGCGTGTCACTTTCCTGCGCCGGGCTGACGAGCTCCAAGTAGAGCGAAACAGCTGTCCGCGGCTGGGAGTGCACGATAAACATATATATATGCAAGAAAACGAAAACTGCCAAGAATAACGTGGAAGACCAGAGTCCTTTTCACGACCTCCCTCACACTATCTATTGGAACGAGGGCAGTGATTTTCGATAACAGCATTGAAACTCCAAGATATCTTCCTATATTGACTACAAGTGTAACATGAAATGTACGTGTTTGGTTTCATTATGCAACAAGCTCTCCTTCTTCTAATATTACAGACATTACTCCATTACGGTCTCGTTTGCCATCAACGTTGTTTGCGGATGAAGTGCTTGAACGACCCGAATGAGGTCGCTCGAAAGAGGGGTGTGTGTGTGGGGGGGGGGGGGAGGTACTAATCAAAGAAGCGTGCATGAAATGATGCTTAGCACTTAGTTCACCCGTCCTGAGAGCACGGTGCGTTTTCAAGTGCGCGTTTCATGCGGGCTTAAGGGGATGAATGGGTAGGTTTACATCTTGCATCAATTCGCAATCAGGGTGAAGTGCAAGCGGTAAACAATAGCCATTCTGTTTGCGTCATTACGTTAAGAAGGCGGATTTGGGAAAGAGAAAACGGGACCGGGAAAGCCGATGTTGTCGCAAGCGCCCCTCCTCGTGTAACGATGAAACTATTTCTATACCTTTGACATCGAGACAGCCGCAACGTCTCCTCCTAAGTGGCCACCGAATTAGTGGCGTTTCCCCCATCGTCGATTCTTTGGAGCCATTTGATAGAGGCCTCTCACGAACAGCTGAGCTGCCATCTACCGAAGACGTAGGACAATGCATGATGCAAAACCCCGAGACTAGGGAACACGAAGGGACAGACAGAAAAACGAAGGACAATGAAAAAATGGCTAGGAAGCAAGCGAGCTGGTGAAAATGATGCATGATGTAAAACCCCCGAGACTAGGGAACACGAGGGGACTTAGGACGAGATTACTCGTTAACGCGCTCCAGTATATATATTTGCGGTTGACGATGAAGGACGATGAGCTATGCCTGACTTGAAGGCTTTAGGGACGAAGCAGGACACGAACAGAAACATTGCGTTGTGTGTGCATGTGTCCAGTCTTTTCGCACTGTGTTTCTCCCTTTAAGACATGTATACGACATACGCTATGCATTTTGCTACGATGCTCTCTTTAGCTTTATACGACTGGTATCCACACTGAAAGAGAATAAGGAGTAATTTTAGGATTTTTAGGAACTAGGTACATTGCTCTCTTTCATGGTATACATGCCCTTACTCCCTTTCAGGACTCAAATGCACGGAAGTTAGCGATTATTTGGAGTGCTAGGAAGTAGGTTTCATGGTCAGGGGACTAAAATGGGAAGTATAAACGCGAACAAGGGGACTAGAAGCTGTAATTGCTCCGAAATTTACTCCATTTGTGTGTGATTACCTACAGTTTACAACGACCGACCACATCTGACAAATTACTTACCTTTGTACAATTTACTCGTGCTTTACTAAACGTATGTGTGCGCATGCATGTGTGGTTGCATGCGAGAATAGCACTTCGCTGTTCTATGGGGACCGACTTCTTTCTCTCTCTCTCTCTTTTGTCTGAAGCCTCAATCAACGCAACATAGATACAGAAGGCCCGCTTATTGCCTCCTCTCCCTCCTTCGTTACGTGGACATATATAGTCAGAATTCGTCTGCTACTGCGATTCGCCGTTCTGCGAATTCAAGAACCCGCAAATGAACGCAGCTTACTTGGAACCGGTAGACCTGGATCTGTAGACCAAAAATGCAACACGCTTTCCAGAAAATCAGTTTTGAGAAAGACTGGGACTATTTTGCGCTTTATTTCCAAGTTTTCCCATTTAGTACGCTGGAACGTTCAATCACCACTCGCAGACGACGGTGGTTCGTCTCCATGGCCACGACCGGTGAAAGCACGATCGTGATTGGCTGCCGCAGTTGAAAACACGATCCTGATTGGCTGACTATTAGTTGTTGCGTCACGTCGACGAGTATAAGCAGGCTTTCTCTTATCTAGGTGGTGTTGCGTCAGTCCCTCTATCGATCCATCCATATACGCGTGTTATTCACTACAGCCGATTCGAGAAGGAGACAAAGTCGAAGCTTCCATTCGTTATTGAGATAAAATAAATCCTAAAGAATGCCAATATATTTCATTTTCGGATACATTATTCACGATGAAACATGAAACAAGACTAGAGAAATTGAGAGGAAATATATTAGTCCGTCAGGCAACTTTGACACGAAATTTATTGCGGCGCAAGATTAAAAGGTGTTTTGTTTCGTGGAAGGGATGATCTGTGATGCGCTTTTCTCGCCAAGAGTGAAGAGGTATCATTCGGGACGGGGTCAGCAAGTATGATTTGTCTTGACTAACCACTCCCCCAATAAGCACCCCTACGAAAACGAACAACTTTCTCCACGCGGATTCAAGGGGGCAAATGTCAGAACGGGTGATGTGCTTCTTCAACTTCAAAAACCATATTTCAATTTCGGCACCATGTCACATCATAGGCAATCATTAAACATCAGCTTCAACATCACCATGTCGCAGCCCATCACTCAACATCCCATCGTTCGCCATGATATGATGGTGAATGATGTCCGTGATGGCCACCGCGAATGAATTTCCGTCGTTCCGTGCAGTATAGAGTAGATGTATCTCCGCCCCTGAAATCCTATGCACAGGGTGTTTCAAACGTAAAAAAAAAAGTAAAAAGAAGAAAGCGTTTTAAAAAATCTACTTGTCTGACACTATGGGGTCAACGCAGTTTATCACGGGATAGACTTTGCCATGACTTCTGAGCACTTTTGTCAAATTTAATTAGGAAGAAATTGAATTTTCCCAAATGAATCCGAAATTTGCCGAGTCAATCTCACCTTTATTATTATTATTTTACAGAAACGGACAGCGCACGTCGGACTTACCGCATTACATCGTAAGATACATTCCCTACTGCTTTAGAAATAGCTAAAAAAATTGCGGAAAACATGGTTTCGAGGCGCGCAAATTGTCGGCCGAGCTCGGTTCTCCATCAAATTAATGGAAGATGCGGCGGAAGAAAAAGCGTCGCCCGCCCCTTCCTGTTTCATTCACGCTCTTCTTTCAGATAACTTTGCGTTGCAATCACCTTTGCTGCCTTTATCAGTAGAAGATTGGAAAAGGGAAAGTGAAAGAGCAGGGACATGGCCTCATCGCGTCGCGTCTTTCGGAGATCTGAGCGCAGCCGGCAATCTTGCGCGCCTTAAAACGACTGCTTTCGCAATTTTTTTCTTGGCTATTACCAGTGTAGTAGTAGTGAATGTATTTAGCAATAGAACAGGGTAAATCCGGCATGCGTTTTCTCTTTCCGTCATAAAATAAATAAATAAATAAATAACAATAAAAGCGGAAAAGAAATAAAACATTAGGTTGACTTTGCAAATTTCGGAGTTGCATTGGGAAAATCCAATTTCTTGCGAATTAAATTTCATCAAAGTGCTCGGAAGTCGTGACAAAATCTCCCCCGAGATAAATAGTGTTGGTCCCATCGTATTCAGACAAGTAGATTTTCTTTCTTTTTTTCACGTTAGGTGAAACGCCCTGTATGGTGTTTTCTCCCATGGAGCTTAGTAGAGCTGAAGAGACGATATGTTTTCTCTCCCTCCACTGATTTTCCGATGGTGATGCGATAAAGGGAAAAAAAGGGGGGGATGTGAGTCGCGACGAAGTCGAACTGGCTACCCCAGGACGCTTACACCTAGAAAATACAAACAGATGAACGATGAACAGATAAACAGACAAACTGATTTTCCGAGAGAGTGTGTTGTTCGTTGTTTATCCGAATGCAAGGCGTCGTGAAGATTTGCACCCTGCGGTGCTCCCTCCCATAAATCGACATCGTAAATCATTCGCCCCACTTCCACGTTGACTATACGCGAAACCGATGTAATTTCATTCAGAAACACCTCAAAAGGCTTTCCCCGAGTCAGGCATCAGGCGCTCGTGGCCGTGCTAAAATGTTTCCGGGACACCGAAAAGGAGAAACGCGAATAAAACACACATCATCTACCTTCACTTTCTCATAATCCCCCCATTCATCATCATTAATTTATCTGTTGTTGTTGTTCTCATAATCCTCTTTCGCTCGTTCGTTCTTTATGCTGCCATCACATAGCTGGAGTGGCCGGCTCTTCACTTGTGATGCAACAATCTCCATATATTTGACCGACTACGGCAAGCAGTTTCATCACCACCACCACCATATAATTTTAGCTCTAAGCCAATCCAATCCAATCCGACCTTCGACAGACAGCTTCCAAATGCGTTGGATAAGACAGAGAGAGAGAGAGAGGGAAAAAATTGAACGAAACCACTAAGTCCTCGTAGAAGATTAATTCAGTCCCCGTGATACCTCGTGCCGTGTTCATTGATTGCGACACTGTCTCGAAACCGAGCACAGAAGCGGGGTTTCAAGCTTTTAATTTTGGAGAGTCGCGGGCAAGCGGTCCAGACCAATTCCCGTGCCGATTTTCGTTTATTTTGTATTTTATTTTTTATTTTATAGTAAACCTACCCCTCAATCTTGAAGAGTGTTTATTTTCAAAGAAATTCATCAAGAGACAACCTCGTTTCGGATGTAGTTTCTTGTTGCGAGGGGTTATTAGAGTTTCTGCTCTTGAACAGAAGCGTACGGAATGAACTCTGGGTGGTGCAATAACCAGGATGGTAACTTCAGCGGTCATAAAATTTCCTGCACTTCGTGAACACTGATAAAGCGTTAATTGTAGAAATGGAATGCAGCTAGACATGCGGGTGCATGTTACTGGCTTTGTCTTTTTGTTTTATTTTGTTCGTCTCGCTAGAAAGTTGTCCTGGCAACTATGGTTCCTGTCTTTTTCTCCCTTCCGCCCGTGTGTTTCAGTGCTAGGTGAGGTGCCATATGAGGCGCCACTTACAGGTTCACTATAGAAAGTTGTCGTTCGCAACGAAGATTGAACATTCCCTCAAATAATAATAAAATAACGCGCCGCCGTCATAATTCCTCGAATGATGCACAAAATTACACTACTACTGAGGGTTATTCGTCGTCGTTTAATGCCCTATCTAATTGCATTTTAATCTGCAAAAGGAACATCGAAATTACAGTAATGTTTCTTGTTCCCTGCGTCAGCTCAGTGACATTCATTCATTTAACCACTGTGAATAAATATTATTCAACATATATTTCTTTATTCTTCAAATTTAACGCTCCAACAACTCCAGACTGGAACCCTGTACACCTGTTATCTGTACGAGAGAATGATTTTGAGTGCTCTGAGTGATTTTCGAAGGATGTCAGTCACTAGTCCTACGCAATACCAGAACGGTACATGAATGCAACACCATGCCACCACCATATTTACCACATTTAACCACAATAATAAGCAAATAGCTTAACAAAATGTACCACAATTTAACGACACAGTAACGTACGAAGAAGCAGAACGAAATGACGACTTGAAAAAGAGGCGCGCGCGACCAAGCGCGCGGCGCAAAGCAGCATGGGAACTTTGAGGCACACTGCTTGCTTGCTTCTTAAGAGTTCCGAGAGGTCAGTCAACACATGACTTGCTACTCCCTGCTCTGTCGTCTGCTTCGGTTATGGTTTACCCCGGATGACGCTGCTGCTGTGCACACCAGGAACGTTGTTGTTCTTCTTCTACCTCCGCCTCCGGCCGTCTCTCAATGCTATACGGCGCTCGAAATTCACATGAGCCCGTCCGCCTCGATGCCAATACACACAGGTGGCCGTCCATTTTGATGCCAAAATACACTGGCGCCATTGGGTAGCATCAAAAATACGTTGAGCTAACGTTCTGAATGCGGAAATTATTCTTAAAATTCCTTTTCGCTTTTGAAATTTGCCGATGCTACCGTACTAACCCGGAATGAGTGATCAAACCTCAATGCACATTATCGGACACTAGTTTGAGCGAGCGACAAATACATCACCCACAGATTTTAGGAAAAATCTTCCCGAGAACAAGCGATTCTGCCCCGAACTTGAAAGCAATAGACCTTTCTACAAAACAGCATTAAGGAAGTGACGTTTATTAAGAAAAAGAAATATGGTCTGCCTGCTCAGAATAATGGCGGCAAATTACATTTCCAAGGGAGGGAGTAAGGGAGGAAAAGAATAAGCGAAATGGTTAAGAAAGAAAGGAAGGAAGGACAAGAGGGGTGAGGGGGTGGATGAAATTACAAAACTGTGTATTGTCATCAAGCAGGAGAGCTTACAGGAAATTACAAAACTGAGGAGAGTCCGATGTCTTTTAGGAAGCCGAAGACCAGCATTACGAGACGTCCAGAGGCGGAGGTAGAAGAAGAACAACAACATTCCCGGTGTGCACAGCAGCATCGTCATCCGGGGTAAACCATAACCCAAGCGGCCGAGGAAGCAGTGTCGCTCAAAGTGCTCATGCTGCTTTGCGCCGCGCGCTTGGTGGTATCTTTGTAAAATCGTCTATTGTCTGCCACATTCCCAATCCGAGGAACTCTTATCTAGCTGGCGAAATTTTACTACGGGAACGCAGAACTGAAATAAACGTGGATTGATTTACCTACGGCAGCTGCCTTAGCCTTCTTATGTAATGGCCATGTGAGAAGCTAATGATCGTCTTGTTTGGTGTGTTTTGTCACGGTGAACGAACATAACAGGATGCGATGTTCTCTCGTAATGTAAATATCCGATATGTGAAGTAATAACCCGCCGTGGAGTTGCGCATGCTGGGGATGGATGAATGAACAGACTGATACGGACCAGACAAAAGGGGAGTACCGGTTCCTTACCGGTTCGTTGGATTCACTACCCATACCAAAACACCTCTGTTCGATTACCGAGAAATAAAGACGAGCGTGGATCTCTACGAAAGTTTCGAAATTGTATTTTGTGAAAGACAATTTTCTGTACCGTTCCACTGATCATGCGTATTGCTCTAATAGTCGTTGCACAACATGATGCCGTGCAACAAGCGAAGCCTATATGCCCGAACATGATGGTGATGTGACACTTTCATATACAGGGTGCTTCTTTAGCTGCACCAGGTTTAAAAAAAAGGTATTATAATAATTCGGTGTACATTGACATGTAAGGTGTCAAAAAGTTAAAACAATGCTGTGAGAGCAGCAGATACGAGGGTACATCGTTTTTGCAGGTTTGTTATACCCCCAGGCGTACATTCTCGCGTATGTAGCTACTAGACGACTAATTAAATAAATTTCATTAATTAATTCTCCAATTAGGGGCTTTAGGACAAAAGTGAGATACCAGGACGGGAGACAATCCTCGTTAAAAGCCATTCTATTAAAAAAACTATGAAACGAGCACGTACGATGAAATATCCATTGCCGAGCTTCGCTTTGCAACTCAGCCGAAACCACTCGGATCAGATCATGTGCCTTGGCGAGCTATCTCAAGGACATACAAGCTGAAGTAACCTTTGGAAGGAGCAATAAGGTAGACATTTAGCATCGCTTGAAATCCTGCCTCGTTTGTCAAGCTGACCACCAGGAGTCACCATGCAAAAAATTTTCGCTCTGCGGTGCGTTTTAGCTGCGCAATCGAATTTACAAAAAAAAAAAAAAAAGAAAGAAAAGAAAGCAAAAAAAAAAAAAAACACACACACACACACGCAGTCGGAGAAAGCAGCCGCGAACATCGCCATCACGGCCGACACGATGCTATCGCTATGCTGTTGCGCCATGGGTTCCGAGTCGACGTGGTAGCGAGCCGACACAGCCAGGGAAGGAAAACTATATACAGCGTTTGTTTATTGTGACACGTCAGTATGCGAGTGAGCAATACAAAATGGCGCTCAGCGCTTTTAAAGGCTTGAAGAAAGGAGCTACCGTTGATCTTCGCTGGATATGGCACCTCGGTTTCCCAGAAATCCCTTGGAGCTGCGGAAGCACTTAGTCTGCGTCCCTTTCTTTTCAACTCAGGGTAGGCCTTTGTTCCTGCGTTGGTTCAGATCGTGCTGATTCCTCAACAGGGATTAAAAGCGTCTGGCAGGTGCGTGTCCTTGACGTCTGGCAAAAGGTTCGAAGGATCACTAACTTCTATTCCTTTCAACTTGGCTCTTTCGTAACGGTGCCTTGTTTCTTTTAGCACCTTCGCTGCGTCTCTACAGAATCCAAATCCAATGACACTGAGCTTCAGGCGCCCGTAGTGACAGCCACCCTGCTCCAAGACTGTTTTCTTTCTTTCCTTCTTTTTTTTTTTTTGCAGATAATACTTACTTACTTCTTTCTTTGTTTTTCTTCGCAGCTCACGCGCCGCTTAAATATCTGATGTGATATGTGACAGAAAAAAAAAAAAAACGCTTTTATATGCTTGAGCCAATTACATTCTTATACATGCTATGTTGCTGTACGTCACTGGTCACGTGAGGGGAGTAGCATACATCACGACGTCCTCCCGTTCTGCGATGCGCACTTTCACGATTTTTCGAAGGTGTGTAGAACAGAGCCCTCGCGCTCGCTCTGTGGGTCACCTACGCTCATCGTTCTTTCGCAGGAACTCATTTTATTCGTTGTTTTAGCGGCAGTTAGGCTTTAGCGGGGCAGACACAACGGACCACCACGTTGGTTAGTTTATTATTAGGTTAGTCCAAGTTTGATGTTTGCATTCTTCTGTCCAGGTTAGTCTAAGTTCGCTGTTGGCAGTTTCCCGCGCGCGACTGTGCATTTTACAGTCAAATAACGTTTACTTCCAGTAGTTTATTTTGCAGCGGGGATTTCGATCAGTTTATTTCGAGGTATACCCGTTGCTACTTTCTTCTACTACATCTGTCTGTCAGCTATCTATATGTCTGTCTATGAGGAAAAATAATTATTTCTACTTGTTGTGGTGGTGATGGTGATGGTGAAAGGGCTCGCCGTTGTCGGCCTCACATATGTGGGCAGCGTCACGACTGACGCCCTGGGGAATGCGCGTCATGGGCCGACTTCTAAGGGAACTGTGCCGACATATGTCTGAAAGCGTCTGAGGAAAACCCAGGAGAACCCCCAGAGAACCCGGGTACCTCCCAGTCTCGACGTGATATGACCAGCACGCTAACCACTGAGCCACGCGAGCTGTACGTGTCGAGGTGTGCGTCAAGCTCTCATATCAGAGGAGCGAGAGCAACGGCCAGACCCATTGGTTACTCGTAAGCACGTGACCCCTCCCGGGTGCTGCCTCGCAGGTCGAGACGTCTGCAGTGATATCAGAACCGAATGATTTCCTGCATAAGCGGTGGCGACCTATAACTTCCTTCGCTGTCAAACTTGGAAAACGGAATCACGACGATGCAAGTAACTTTTTTTTTTGCATTTTTCAGGCATAAATTGGAGCGATGGTAGCCAAGTAGTGGGTTCGAATCCCACCACCAACTGTGCTGTCTGAGGTTTTCCTCGGGTTTTCCGAAGACTTTCCAGACGAATGTCGGCACAGTTCCCCCTGAAGCCCCTCGGCCCAGGACGCGTACTAACCCCCCTGTTCCCCACTCCTTCCTATTCCTGTCCTCTCTCCATCTGTCCACATCTCTACGCCGCTCATAGCCACCGTTGCTTCGAGGTCGCGAACACGGAATAAACGGTAAAAGAAAAGAAACTGGGACGAAGTGTCGCAACCTCTTTAAAACCAAACAGCTGACCATAACGCCTAGAGTCGACACGAAATATTCGAGAATGAATTCCCGCATAAAGCCTTGCCGCGTTCCGACATCAAAGGTCCCGTTTACATCGTTCGTAACCCAGGGCCCAGTGAATCGACTTCTCCTTAGGCTGTGATGGAAGCGGTGCAATATCTTTACGGTCACCCGCCTTCATCTGGTCGACGACCTCCTTTCATTGGCGTTTATATTGCTCTCCTTTGGTTGACATAATGGAGCAGTGGCCCAGACAGATGGGGTATGGAGAGATCACAACGTCGTCGTAAGATTGAGATTATAGTGGCCCGATCTTGATCAGAGTCAAAAATGTATGAGCCAATGCAAATTATGGAAGGAGGAGGTCACCGTGAGAATGATGACCAGCTGTGGTTCGATAGTAAGTTTTGTCTCTCAATCGTTCCCGATGAACGCGAACATGTAAAAACGCGGAGCAGAACAAGCAGTTATTAAGTGTGGGTGTACTAGTGATGCGGTTAGAGCGGCGTTAGAGAGGTTGGGATAGGGGAGTACGGAACTTCTTCCTCTAGGGATTCCGGAACTCGAAGTTTTCAATTTCAATTTATGTATTTTTTAGGTGCCTGTGAACAGCCGGTAAAGGCCTGGGTAACAGTGCACACAAGTTGGAGAGCGTGTCTATATAATAAGGTCATACATATATTACAGCGACGGATACGGTGAACAGTACATATAGACATGGAAAAACAGAACACCTATATAGTCTTCAGGTCGTAGCTTCAATAAATATGATTCACAGGTTGAAAGTTAAGAGAGACCGAAGCGAGAATGAAAGGTGAACGATGATGTCGCGATTAGTAAAATGGGCAAGTCGAAAAGTCAAATTTTGAAGAAGCAGTCAATCTCTGAAAGGTCTAATTTCTAATGGACAATATTTGCTGCTGCTAAAGTTTTATTCCCTAAGTTTTCGACTTCCCGCTCGTCTATCTTCATCTCATATTCCAAGATGTTGAATTTGCTGCCTCAGTGGCGCCTATTGCTGGACGGACGCGACATTTCGACGACGTTCTTGTCTATTGAACGGTTACCCTATGCTGCGAAGGAGGAGACAGTCCTGTGCGCTCTCAAGATGTACAAACGTGCCGAGAAACGGCGAACGGTTCTATTGAAGTTGCATAAAGACGAAAATAACACAAAATACAACGATTGAGTTCGAGCATGCATGCGTTTACAATCCATGTTAGCAAACAGAAGCGCGCAGGAAACGCAGTGATTGAAGGCATCTGGGAGGCGGAGAGGAGATTTTTTTTCCATCTTGTTTTTAAATGTACCATTCCCAGGCCTCTACGCTCCACGTACGAATACGAACGTTGTACTGCTTGCGACATACTCGTCTGAAATCTGAAACTTACAGGTTTTTCAAGATTGTTTCTCCCGACTAATAGACTCGTACCGCGTACTCTTCACCCTCAAACACAATAATGGTAGAGCTCCTTGTGGGACAGTCAAGACAATACAGGAAGCTGTACCTGTGCTGTGAATGAAGATTTCAGATAGTGTGTCGCAAGTAGTACACCACCACCAACAACAAATAAGTTAATGATAATGAATGGGGAAATTCGCCACGTAAGGTGCGGCCCACTACCCCAAGGCACAATGGGGCAGGATGAGATGTGTCCTGAGCAGTACACCAAATATCGCTAGTAAAGGGGAAATCCTGATCATATGCAGCCGCTAGTTCATCGTGTCTCGAGCGAATAAAACAATTACGCATTGCGTAGTCTAGCTGATACGAAGTCAAATCAAGGCGACTGCTTGCCGTGAAGGGCGGCAAGTTGCCCCAAAACACGGCACGAAGGCTAAAAAAAGGCCGACTTTTCTAGTGCGCCCATAGCCCAAGCTATCTTAGTAGGGATTTCGTCCACCAGCTTGCTCACCATCATTGCAGTTGCCTATGTATTTTGGAACACGAGAATGACACTTTGAAGTACTATACAGTTCGCCCGCAATCTCCAGATCGCAAACACGTTGTAGTTTGTAACCGCTGCTCAAAATCAATGGAATACTCTCCACTAGGAAAAAATCGATTAGTCGATGCATTTTATCGACTTTCGCAACAATGTGCTCGGGGGACGGATTCATTTCCCGTACGATGACTAATTGTGTTTCTGGGGTCATGCGTAATGGCTGCATTAGGCCCCCTTCCTCAATAACTTCTACGTGCGTAATCAGATTCATTGTTTTTGCACACGTTTTTCAGACCGAAAGAATTCGCAGACTGTGCTATGGCTCGTTTAGAGCAACATGTTTTTGCTCCGAGTTTTTGCTCAGAGAAACGCGCACACACCAACGACACTAGAAGCTTTCCAGTTTCCAGAGAGCACACGTGCTTTGACTTTCTTGTCTTCGATTAGCGCCGCGAAGCAACTGGGGCTCTCAGCGGCGTAGAGAGGTGGACAGATGGAGAGGCGAGAGCAGGAAGGAGTGGTGAACAGGAGGGTCTTGCGTCCTGGGCCAACTTCATCTGTCTGGAAGGTCTGCCGGAAAACCTATGAAAAACCTCAGACAAGCACAGCCGGTGGTAAGATTCGAACCCACCACCTCCCAGTCTTCAGCGCGACCTGGAGGCTACCACCAACGCGCGGATACATTTATCCACTCGACCGTGTCGCCTCTACGTGTTTTAACGAACAATACAAAGTCAAACCTCGATATAACGAAACGCTATACAACGACATTCGCGGTAATCAAGAGATGTGTGGTTCAAATCCCGCCGCTGTCTGGCTTTTTCGATGACTGCCCCATCTCAGCAGCGGAGTAATTTGTATTCCCTGCCGCAATTGGCTGCCATATTTCGTCAGGTTCGATACAACGAAAGAGATCGTGTTCCCCGTGAGTTTCGTTATATCGAGATTCGAATTACACACGGACTTGCACGGTAAGCACAGATGTAGATCTGTCTTTCGCTTTGCCGAACATCCCGGCCTGTGAGATGAGACCTTACATTTAGGTAGCATATCACAGCGAGGAATGGTTATTGCTTTGCCAGAGTACCAAAGGTGGTAACGGCATATTTCTATCAAATAAAGGTCGCCTCGCGTAAAGCTTGCCTTTTCTGCATTACTGCAACGTTCAACAAAGAAGCAGGGAGGCGGGAGATTTAGAGTAAAGCTTAGAACAGTGATTTGCACTAGAACTTCTCGTAGTGATCCTTTAAAATGGCGTCCCACGTGTACTCTCAGAAGAGCTCTCAGGAGACCCTCGACCTTACGACCTATGTTGACAGCGACACCAGGTGAGGGAAGCCAGGAGCGTGGAGTCCGTCATTAGTTGCAGGCACAACCGAGTGCAAATATCCTGGAGTCGCCGGCTGTTTGTCATTACTTCGTTTTCGGAGAAGCAATGACGCACGAATTCGTCGTCACAAGGGCAGCTTCACAGCGCAAGTAGGGCGTACGGGCGCTTTGTTCCTGCGTAAACCTGTTTTTTCCTTTTTTTTTTTTAAGTCAGAGGATATTTCTTTTCCTCCTCCGATTTGAAAAGCACGATGCAAATACTCCGACTGAGCCTACGCAGACAACGTGCGTTAACGGCAGAGAGCATTCGGAAGAAGGAAACTCCCAGACTCCTCGACTCTCAAGGGTATAATAGAGCAGCTGGAACAGCAACTTTTGCTTCTACGCGTCACGTGCACACTTTTAATGAGCAAGCCCCCCATGGTCTTCCATAAAACAAAAATTACAACTACTCCAATCACGGCACACGCAGTTTCGCCTGTTTCCTATACAACAATAGCACGCGCTGAACGCGCCCTCTATAGGAAGATTAGGATTCCCGACTAGCCTTTCATCTCCACTCAAGTAAACAGTGCTGGTAGAAGAGTTTTGGTCCGCGCGCTTCGGGTAACGGTTTTAGCGCTTCACCGGATACGATGAATGGCTGGCTTCGCAGAGAGAGCACTCCTTAGCGATGCAATGAACATTGCTGCTCTAACTCCATGGTCACGGCCGGTATGGCAGATGATGTTGGAGGAGCCGGGGAAAAAATCGTGCAGCGTGACGTGTGGCTGCAGTATTAAACTTACTGAGGAGAGGTCGGCCAAAGTAATCTAGCTGGTGCCTATACGGCCCATAAACGTCTCAGCGCTTCGGTTCAGTTGATTAACTGCTGATATCATTAAAGCGAGACACCCGTTTCCGCCGTCTCACTACCATGATGCCCACACTCTCTTTTATAAGTGAGCCGAGCGCGATTTATGTGCCTTGGTGCTTCTGTATGTAATCTCCTGACACGCAGTCTCACTTTGTCGTCAAAAGCAAATAATGAAACGTGTAGCGATGCAAATAAATTTTTGCTGCGCTCGAAATCTTCGCCGAATTATTTCCTTGCCTAGTAGGCAAGGAAATAATTCGCGAAATAATAAAATTCGGCGAAGTTCGGCAAGTTACGAGACTTAGTAAGTCTCGTCTTAAATAAGTGCGACAACGGAGTAAAAGAAAAAAGAGGGTGTTTATTTTATTTCGTATTATAAAACAACCTCGCTCGAAGACCCATACGAAAAATGCACATGCCGTCAGTGAAGATTACGCCGTTCTACGAATTTTAGAAACAACACGCAAAACTTCGTAGTTTCGGATTCTCCAAGCGTAGATGACGTCACCGCCAGGCCTGGCGCGCCTATCTCCTACCGATGGCACGCGCGTCTTCCCAGTCTCCGCTCTCCGGCTCACGTTGGAAGGCTTGCCAGCAGCTGTGGCGAGGACGAACAACGTTGCCAGAGAAGTGGCAGATTGCGCATCCTATTACGTAATACTTCGCAAAGAAATTCGTGTTATATAGAGAAAAACATGTGTGGGAGAATACAATGCGATACTCGTGAATTGCAATGGCATAAGTTCGGTAGGACTTTAAACGTGCCACCGTGAAGCAGCAGGCAGACAGGTTATTTTGCCAGCGTAGTTTAACAGATTGTAGCTTGTAAACCCAGCACAACAAGTTATACATGTGACAAGGAAAGCGAAACATTTTTATTTGCTAGTAAAATTGCGGTAAAACGGCTCGGGGCGACGTCTGGTGGGAAGGAATGTCCAATTCGCCAAGCAACGGTGATCTATGTTCCCGGGGAGAGGTTTTTCGCTGTAGCTACCAGAAGGGGAGCCCTCTTTACTGAGGACCTTCTGACCTAACCGGCTGCACAGACTCACGCCCGGGGGGGGGGGGGGGGGGGGGGCTCCAATATGTGAAACCCAAACGGAGCCCCTTCTGGAAACTACTGCAAAAAACCAATCCCATGTTCCCGACGGGCTCGCTGCTCATGATGACTACGTAGCCGACATCTTTTGTTTTACACAGTGTTATGCGCATGCGATGTAGTTTTGCCACCGTACTTGACCAGCAATGCGCAGTTGGTGACGACTTCGACACAGTGTTGCCCGCAATTTTCAATTTTAATTTTCTAAAAAACAATGTCAAAAAACAATGGCAGCTCTACTGCTTTACGATACCTTTAAACACACGCTATTTAGTCCTACACACCATTCAGTCCAACACGACATTTATGCCAACACAACATTTAGTAGAGCACGACATTTAGTCGCACACTAAAGTATTAACGATACCACATACTCAGTACTTCAGCTTAGTACAAAGTATAATCCCGAGATACTTCGCCAACCGCCGATATTTTCCATGACTTTGGGAAATTGTGTGGGTAGAGAAAGCCTCCGGTCGTTTTTTTTTTTTTTTTTTGGGGGGGGGGGGAGATCGACCCTTGCGATGTAATGGTAGCAGTATTAAAGCTATCGTTGTAATTCACTTGAAAGCAGACGTTCATTGCCAATACGTGTCAAGCGGCTGCTTGGCCCAACCACCGCTACTGATTCGTTTCTTTTGGTCATGAAATGCGATCAACTCTTCTATCTGCCGCATTAACACTCGCTGAGCGTCATGGCTTCTGATGAAGGAGAGTAACAAGCAAGAACATTTCCGTAGTTGCACCCTATATGAGTGACTGCGTATAGCATCAGTGCTTGACCCCGTTCTCCATGCGGGTCGCAGCACGTTCCATGAAGCACAATCGAGCAGAGTATCAACCTACGGATGTTCCAACGGAAATATAGACGTCACAACGACAAATCTGCCCGAATATCATACACCCTTATATACCAAAAATTGACTCGGGCAAGCTATACATAAGAGGTCCCCAAATTACCCCCCCCCCCCTCGCGCTCGATATCTCCTCTGCCGTTCCCCTCATCACTTACATATTGCGTAACGTACACTCTGGCGAAAAACGCAATGTATATATATATACATATATATAGTCTGGTAGAATGAACTCGGCAAAGAAAATATAGGGCAACAGCGAGGAAAGGGGCACAAATTGCCTAGAAGGTTTCGTGCGAACGACTGTCATCAACCCTGATTAGGACTGGCGCCATTCAACGGAAGAAAGTGCGGTCACTTATGGGACGCAGGGTTGCCATGGAATGAGTAGAAAAGACCCAAGCAAACAAATCGACGGGGATACAAGCGATAAATGAAGGCGCTCCATGCCTTCACAGCGGGGGAATTTCGTTCCTTTTTGCAGGCGACGCAATGTTTCTTGCGGTGTACGTGCAGAAGGAATGTTACCGAAGTAGCTCAAGACGAAGGAAAATAAAATGGAGAGCTACAGAATGCACAAGGCTGAAAGGCGCTCCAGTATCTCCCCGTTTGCCAATGCCGAGTACACTCTTGGTATTTTTTTTTCTCTCTTCTTCTTTTAACGGACGCTCAGTGTGTTGTAGAATTTGCGTGTTTGAGATCTTGGCAGTCTGCGTCGCTCACGCGACATGTGTTGCAGAGGAAAAAAAAAAGTGTAGCGCGTTCGCATGGAGACGTTCCAAGTGGAGTGAATGAAACAGCGGATGCAGGAAGAACGCGAAGGAAAAAGAAAACAGAGGTGGAAGAAAGGCAGTCAGACAGACCGACGAGGCAGACATAAAGCTCATATTTCTTTGTCTCAGTCGGCGGTCGGTTCACGTTTCCGTTCCATCCCTCGTGGTCTTCGGAGGGGGACATCGGCCATCCGTGGATATAGCTTCTCGGCCTGTGTGGTTTAAGAAAACACAGTGGAAGTACCGCATGCAAGAGATAGTGGGGGCAAATACAATGCACAGAGGATAGCGAGGCTTTGTACCGGTGGTCGTTGTGCACTCAACTGTAGCTCGTTCAATGCTCGTGGAACCGCAAACTTCAAAATATTTTTATTTTCACTCCATTTCGGTCCAATCCAATGCATGCGAGGATTTGTACTATATAGTGACCGTTGTGCAGTGAAATGTAGCTGCTTCCACGTTCCTAAAACTGCTCTTCATAATATTTTTATGTTCAACCTAATGCAACGCATGCGAGGCTTTGTAAACCACACAATGAATGCGGCCAGTCTGATTTTGTCTTCTTCTATCACATCAATGCGGCCCGAGCAAGAGACCGAAAAGGGATTTCTCATATACCAGGTCTTGCGACAGATTATTCTGCACCGGTTACCTACTCGTGTTACCTTACTTACCTTACCGTACCTTCTCCTGTTTACAAGCAGAAATGCGCAAAACAAATAGTGTGCAGCAACGCCCAGCAATGCCCAGAAATTGTCGGCGATTCGAGGAACAATTATTGCTTGATATGCTGATTGCTATGTGTATTTTATACAAATGAAGCATATTTTGCAGGTGGTCGAGCGGCCGCTCATTACGTTAAACGGCCATCCAAAAAATTTTCAGATTAAGACGTCTGATGAAAGTGTGTGTGTCATTTTACCGAATAGCGCGAAAGGTTTTGATGTGTGCAATTTGTTTCCAAGAAAAAAACTCACATAAACATGGCTCCGCGCGTTCACCCTTAACTCGCCACTCCAGGTATAACGAGAATGAGAAGGTATGATGCCACGCCACCGATGACCTGTGGGGGTCAGCGCCTTTTCCTTTGCCGCCGTAAACCAGTTTTGCCAGTTCTCCCGGAGAATTGGGGACAGAAGGAGCGGCCGAATCATTACCGAGCCAGGAGAAAGGGCTTTTTCAGAACCCCGAACAGCCGAGTAGCAGACGACAGAAGAGTGGCAGACACCATTTCTCTAGACCAATCAGCGAGCGTTCTCCTTATAGCGTCAGCGCGAGGTTCCAGGCAGATCACAAGTTGGTACAGCTCTTCACCGCCGTTGCGCACGGTCGCTTTTTGCGGCATACTTTAAATTTAATTTCTGCTATAATTATGACTCTGTGCTGTGGTGTGAATTACTTCTCATGGTGCATCTTTCTGGCCTACTTAACAGTTTTATAGGAAGAAAGCAGGGTGTTAAAAATGACTTCTGCGCTACTTTATTATTTATGATAAGACTGAGCAGACAGCGCTTGGCAGCCATTACATCCAGAGAGACGTTTCTATTGAATACAACAGACTTATCGATCAGAAATACATTCAAAAGCGGCAATGATAAGTATAGACGGGAAGGATTTGGTTGAACAGTGCTGACACCTGCCGTACACGATCCTTTCCGTTTCATCATTTCCTCACGGGACACTCAACGTACAACTCAGCTTCTTTATATTACAACGAATTTACAACTAATCATTTCATGCTCAAAAGGCGTCTTAACTACGCCCATTGAATAACCTTCTACGCAACAAACAAATCCAAGTCCTGAATGACGATTTCACGAATATATAATAGGGCCCGCTTCATTTCCACATTCACGCTTGCATCAGTAACGCGAAAGCGGCAGGCCCCCCCAGCATTCAACGGTGTATAGCGCACAAAGAAACGCTCAATGCTTGAATACGTCTTCTCCTGACACATACGCGTTTCCTGCAGAGGATATTTTGCGCGAAATCGATTTCGTCCAACAAGCGGGCAGCCTTTTGTGACATGATGCTTTCTAAGTTTTGCCTAGCGTGTTTTTAAAAGTACAAAGAAAGGAGGCTTCGAAACTGGCATGTAGGCCAATGCTGGTCGATTCAAGGCATTTGTTATCGTTATCGGGAAAAGGTATCGCGCTCTTTTTCGTTTTGCACGGGTGGACGAATGCCGTGATAGATGGCACGTTATTCGCTCAGTGGACCATGGTTCACACGATGGACAGTATACGAAAGAGACTGGTTCGCGGAATGACTCACGAAATGCCCCGTGGGATATGACGTGTGGGCGACGATTCTCTAAGGAGAGCTTTTGTCTTGCACAAGCCCGTTCTATTCGTTTGTTGTATTGTCGATGCTACTGAAGCGGAAATCTCGTACTCACGCGATTCAGTAGCAATAGACAAGCGCGATTGGAATGCAATATTACTTCGAAACCGAGGGATCGACCAGGGATTTTTCCAGCGCACGCCGGTGCACACCGCTTTCCCAGAGATCTCCCATAGACGGGTGTCGTACACCCCTATACGAAATTGTAACCCCCCCCCCCCCCCCCCCCCCTGAAATGAAGATCCTGCGCAAACTGTTGTTCGTGGTCGGCTACTTCAAGTGAATGCTACGCGCTACCGAAGTATGTCTGATGAAAGGATGATGAAGGTAGGAAGTCACTGAAAAGGTTAGCCAGCTGTAGGACCCACATTTTCTAAATTACCGGTCCAGGGCTAAGCTAACTAATCTCACTAGTGACGACTTCCAGGGGTGCGTCATTTGGATGGACAAACACATACACTCGCCCACTCACTCACTCACTCCACTTTCACCCTTACCTGTTTTCTCACTTGCACATACATTCACACGACGGGGCGACGCAAGCGGCATCTGTTTAACATGATGGGAATTGATGATACAGCTAGCTAACCTTTTCAGTGACTTCCTTCTTTCATCATTTAATTTCTTAGGCACTTGAGGCCTTGTATATATTTGTCCTTCCTATGTGCTTCAGTCTCAGAACATCCATTCCCGTCATGTTCGAAGTATGTCTCTGCCGGTACTCTCAAGAATTTCTGTGATTTCATAAGAAAACTGAATGCAAACCAGGCCAGCACCCCTGTAAGATACCTTTATGGGAAGCAGACCGTTCTTCTTGAAACGTCACGTCACTGGGGAACATGCTGACCGAATATATGCCACTCGAATTACGATTTTCATTTATCATGTCGTTGGACGACACTCATACTTTCAGAACTAATGATGACCGTATCAATGCAGTCCAACAAAAACTCGGGAGACGCAAGGTTCAATACGAAGAAAGCCTCTCAGGCTTGCTTATACACCACTTGATGACATAGCGAGCAAAAGTTCTTGCACATAAAAAGCCCCGGAGTCAAGACACAAAACAAAAATTGGCTGAGACCGAGCGTTAGCGATCGGACACGAATATTTTGACGCCAGTTATACGACCTCTTCTCGGCTTCTTGCTTCGCTGCCCTTTCGGACAATTTGAATTTTCTCACGTGCCGCCAAAGGAGAAAAAGAAGGAAGAGGGTGCGACCATTTTACGGCACGGTTCTTCCAATAACCTTCCTTCTGATGCGGAACAAACCCGAGTTTACTTCTTCCTCGCTTCAGGGGAGGGGGGGGGGGGAAGAGACGATGATCCTCCAAGTTGTCTTCCCCTTTCTTCTCGCGGGTATTTCCCCCACTTATTTCGAGGCGCACCTTCTGGAGCTCCGGCATGGCCGCAAGAAAGAGAAGAGAGTGCAGTGAAGATACAAAGTGGAGGGAGCAATTCCAATAAGATTGGGTCGAGGGATCGTGCCACCGCCCACACGGCGTCACTCGGGTTTCTGCTTCCTTTCTTTTCTCTGTTTGCAGATGTAGATTATGGAACTGCTGGTTCGCGGTGGTAGCAGCGGGGTGGTGTTCGAAAAGTTCGACTTTCGCATTTCGAGAATATGGTTCTGAGTGCGACAGGGCAATTTCGGGTTGGGGGGGGGCAAAGGGCTGGAATGACGCTGAAAAACTCGAGAGCCTAAAAAAAGGATTAAAAGACGTGGAAGTGTGATCGTAAAGGGATTGTGAGATACTTTTATAATGATGATGATGATGGTGGTGATTCGGGTTTTAGTGGCGTTACTAAGCTACTAAGGCCATAAAGATACTTTTATAGATATGGTTCATTACATCATGCACACATTGTGTTACACAGTAGATTATTGAGGGGAAAATAATTCTATTATGAATGATTATATTATCATTATTTAATTAAAATTATTCAATTTCTTCCCTTTTTTTACATTCAAACTCAACTCAACTCAAAATTATGTTTGTACGTATCGAATTTGGCGAGAAAAAAAAAAAAACTTGAACACAAGTACTCGTCAAGCTCTGACATCACTAGCTCCGACCATTCCCATTGGTTGTCGTAGGCACGTGACCTCCCCCGCGCTTGCTCACTGGCGGAGACGACATCAGAGCGGCATGAGTTTCGGCATTCGCGGTGCCGGTATTTTACGCGCCTAATACCACCATCGATGCAAATAACTATATTTGACATTTATCCCAAACAACTTGAGGCGAAGTGTCGCAACCCCTTTAAGATCAAAGAAGGAGGGGGAGGGGCGGCAAAGATGGGATGGGGGCAAAAAGGGGCTACGCAGAGAGGTTGGGCCCTCCTACTGTGCATTGCATGGGTTGTTATAAAGGGAGCTGGATGGTACCAGAACGAAAGCAGGGGCATCCGGTTGGTGCGATTCACCCAAATGCACCGCATCAGGGTTAAGGACGAAATCGGATAAAGACGAGACGGGTAAAGTCCTGTACCCTTAATGGGCTCGGTATTTAGCAGATCAAGAACCATAGATCGTCATGTGAAGCTGCAAAAAGAAACGCGATTACGTGAATAATTACGGCAGTCGAAATTGACTTTTGCACACGAGGCGCGGGGTACGACAGCTCAACAAAAGATGTCGCTGTAATTTAACTTAATTTAGGGTGCCTCAATACTAGCTCCCACTGTAGTATTCAAGCACTTTAACTTAATCTGGACTGTTTGCCTGCCAAACGCAGTATGCAAATAACGCCCTCGTGCTTCTATTTTAACACCATGTTCCTTCTACCTGAAAATCAATTGACGGGACGAAAGAACTAGAACAGTAAAGTGGTTCAAATCAAACGAGAATCAAACATTAGACGCCACCCGAACAACGCGGCACGATGATTCAAAATTGCGTCAGACTGCAGGGATACACACAACGAAGAGAAACCAATTGAAACTCGAGCGCGCTGATACGTAAAAGGAAAATCACTTTCTACGCCGTCAAAATTTAACGGAACACACGCACGAATCAGCACAGGAGGCTGCTGCGGACGTGTCGGGTTGCAAAGCAAGAGATACAGAAGCAACTTAAACACGAAATTTTACGAAATGCAATTACGGTAAAGTAAGCCACATCGACGCGACAAGGAAGGGAGCCACCATTTTGGAAATGGTGGCGAACGTTCTTCTCGAAGAGAATGAAAGGAAAGCACTGGAGAGAGAGAGAGAGAGAGAAATGTTGCTTCCGTGATAGCGCCGCGAAGCAACTGTGGCTATGCGAGGCGTACAGATCTATGATGGAGAGAGGGGGGATATGTTTATTAAGAAAAAAAGAAAGGAAAGGTCAGCCAGACAGAAGTCGGCTTGCTATTCCAAAAAGAGAAAAGAAAACGAAAACGAAAAGAAAAAGACGGAAAGGAAAAGAAAAAGAAGAATAGGGAAGAAGAGAAGGAAAAGAAAAAGGAAGAACAAAAAACACACAAAACAAACTGAAAAATCACACGGTCACAAGGTGTTGACAAGGAGAGAGGACAGCAGGAAGGACAGAGGGGGTTAGTATGCGTCCTGGGCCGACTTCAGGGGGAACTGTGCCGACATTCGTCCGGGAGGTCTACCATAAAACCTAGGGAAAACCCGAGAGAGCACAGCCGGTAATGGGATTCGAACCCGCGTCACCTTCCAGTCTCGGCGCGGTAAGCGGCCATCCTAACCACCATGCCACGGGAGCTGACGGAAGAAAGTGTCTGTTCAAACAAAATACCATGGAAGCAGACAGGTTGGTGTATAAACGCTACGACGGAAATATACCTTTTTAGTGGTGGGAAAAGAGTGTTTTGCTGCATCTGCTGAAAGTATTTGTCGTTGTGACATAGGAACGTAAAAATTGAAAGACGCGTAAATTTAGCTCTGTTGTCAAGGCGGACGTCGCCGTGGACAAATCGTTAACGTAATTGTGGGTCTTATGCCCTGAATTTTTAATTTCTGTTCGTAACGGTCTCCGTATGTCTCAACCACGACCTACTAGATTATAACGACCATGTCATAATCAGCAACCCCTATGAGGAGCCCGTCCGCACTATCCGCTAGGGCGCTACTCATCGTCACGCGAGATCTGCATCACGATTGGACGATATGAAATTTGAATTCTGAACACGCAGAAGCGTACGGCGTATGTACGACTACCGTAGCAGACGACAGCAATAGCTCCTATGAAAACGCGTAGAATGATGATGATAATCAACCTCAGAATGAAACATCTGTGGAATATCTGCCGCTTGTACAGAAATACTAAGGTAAGCTGAAGTACAAAGTATTGTAGAAGTTGAGGAAGCAATAACTGGGACGATGAGTAGCGCCACCGCTACCTTCCAAAAATGCGGCGCTCGGAAAGGGTGCCTATGACGTGGTCGTTCTAATCTAGTAGGTCGTGGTCTCAACAGAGAGTTTTAGGAAACCGTCGATAACGTGGCTTGCGTCGAGCCGTATCCACCGGAACCAATCAGTGGATAAGATTCAGAGTCACACATAACTGTGATTGGCTCCGATAGGCACGATAACCTTACCAACAGTGCGCTAAAACTGCCTAATAACATGCGAGAGTTTTAGCACATCGTACGCAAAGGCGATAGCGTACGTAACAGATAGCGTTGGTGGTTCTGCGCACTGCGCGAAGCTCTCTTTCTGTTATGGGCGTGCGCAGTACAATCAACGCTATCCCTTACCTACGCAAAGGCCCATAGCGTACGATGTACTAAAACTCTCGAATGACACGTAGACATGCGCTGCTGTCAACCGATTAAGATCGTTTGATGAAATCGGGTTATGAATGGCATACACCGAATGCATGTCGTTGACGGCTGTTTGTTACTGCATCGGCGTTGGTTGTAAGAATTCCGTTATCTGGCTCTCAAAAACCGCAGAGACGAAGAAACATTGAGGACAAAGCATTCACCCCATACTTCCGTCACAAGCTGGGTTACACTAACGCAATGCTATGCCCTTGCTGTAATACTCCAAGTACTGTCCAGCACACTCTCATCGACTGTCAGCAGTATTCCATTGAGCGACGCGTCCTCCAGCGCCAACTTGAAGCCACTGGGACACCCTCACTTGCCCATCCTCAATTGCTTGGGCCTCTGGCCAACCCAGCGCATCAGCTACGAGCTCTTCAATCCCTCATCACATCGGTAGGAGCAACAGGGCTCCTGCGTGAACTCTGAATGTTCATCATCATTCACCATCATCTCCCCATCAGGCATTGGGATTGGGTACCGCCTCAGCGGCGAAACATCCCACTATATACGTCATCATGACTTATTTGTTGTTCTTGTTGAGGACAAAGGTCACAGCACTTGAGGGAAGGTCACAGCACAGTCAGGTGACTTTGCCCGCATTTCTCGAGTTGTCAGTTTGAACTTTGTTGGCTTGCCTCGTTGGAGGATGTCCCGCCTAATTTTTTAAACCAACAACAACAGCTAGATGCATGACGATGGGATGAGGTGTTTCACCGCAGGAATTGCGACACCCTACCTCAGTAACACAGCATCCAGTAATGCAGGGAAGCTGCGGGTACCCGGAAGGTGCCCTTTCCTCAACCTTCGTTGGAGCTTTGTGTTTACTGTAGATAGACCCGTAGACGTGAACATTTTCGACACAAGTGTACTTGTGTGGAAAATGTTCCCGTTCAAAGGAAACGTCGTAGTCGTTGTCGTGCAGTCAACAGTAACCGTTCTCGAGTAGCCAACACCACATTCATAGAACCACAATCTCCATACGATTTTTTTCCCGTTTCAATCCAATCCAATCCAATCCAATCCAGGCGACATTGCGAACTTTTATTCAGCATTCGCGATATTTGCGCGACTACAAAAGATCGACGCCAGCTAACCAAAATGCGGTTTACAAAATTCTGGTTTGCTTTAGCTGGCCTTAAAATACCATAGCAAGTTGCCCTCCATATTCCCCAATTGGAGCGTACACGCGTCGTCTCGTTCACCAAGCATCGTATAGTATTCCATCATGAAAGCTTCGCACAATGTGTGGCAGAAGGCCAAAGCTGAAAGACGCAGCGGTTTTTCAAAAGAACAGACTATATGTGTGGCAAGATGCGCGTATCTGTTTGCTCCCTACGCCATTTTAGAACTGTTCATCTGTCCATCGGATTGCGCCGTGAAATGCACTTTTTGGAGGAAGATAAGAAAGTGTGTGTTCGAGCGGAAGAATATAATGCTAGAGAGTATACCACTGATATACAGTACTCGCGCGTTTCATATCAGTCGCTTCGTAGCCGTAGATGCCACACACAGAAAGCATCAAAAGCGTGCTCTAGATGCTCTGATCTCCTTTCTTCAGGATATCGGGACGAGACAGAGTATCATGACTCCTTCGCTGTTGAATTTTTCATTGGTTCCTTTGCAGTGAGTTTGTCTTCGAGGTCACATCCCTTCATTTAATTCCTTCTTTCCTCAACGTCATTAGCATACGGCATACAGCTATAAGTGCTATGGAGTAGTCGGAAGTCATGATGATCGAGCCCCACCTACATTTCCGTGCTTTCCTACTTCCAATAGACCTCTCCCTGTTTGTAAACAAATGACGTCATAGTGTTCGACAGCGCCACCAGTTTGGTAGACTTGAACTACGCTCGAAGCTAGAGGCGAACAAGGTTGCGCCCGAAAGTCACGGTCTTGAGGGGATTACGATGATCCCTGAAAGCTACGCGACCTTCGGTCCTACGTTTCTTTCAATGGAACGAACAAGTGCCCATTCGTGGAACCCAGCCCTCCCCTTCCGATTTGTTTCGGTTTCAGTCTGTCTACGAGCGTCACGATGACGTTTCTCGAGTAGAGGTCTATTCATTCATTGAGAACATGAAGTGATTGTGTACGCACGAAAATGACATGTAGTGCCATGTTACTGCTCTTTTACCACTGTTACATATGTTTTACACTTTTCTTCGTACCAAATACTGCATGCACACCCCGAAACACTTGCTCCATGGAACGGTGATGGCGATGATGATTATCAGATCGCGAAGTAGTAGGTGCCTCAGCCGCTCCATGTGACCCTGCCCAAGCTGTATTACTCAATGGGAGCCCGCAAGTACCACCATACCCAAGCCACCATTCCAACTGCCATTACTGTGAGTCGTAAAACCGGAACGTCTCCTTCCGATGTAGTTTCACCAAACTTGGATCTGCATGAGGCCTTTCATAATCGTATCTTTTTACATGCTCCAGCGCCCGTCCGTCCATCCAGCTTAACGAGTATGCTCCTTCGCCTTCTTTTCTGACGATGATCTCCTTTTGTTTCGGCAAAGCCTCATGGAGTGCAGCAATATGCCAGTGACATAACCATCTGGCTATATACGCGGTGCTTTGCCAGCGGACGCCAATAAAAGTTGTTCCTTGTTTCTCCGCTTACACGAGCGCTGCCTGGTATAGGGATCCCCCATGGACTGGAAGGGGTTCTCGCATAATTGGAGCCAGCGTGCGGTCCCCGGCGCTCGCCTATTCCTTGTACTGGACAGAAGTTATTTGTTGCCTTTACCGTGCACTGACATTACATCGTTGTCCCTCTGGTGGTTGGCTTCTGCAGCGTACAAGGCGCCTTCTGCCCGACAGAGATAAAAATTATTTGCGAAGCTCCGTTGGGAGCATTGGCTGGGAGGGGGCAAAGGGAGGGGGGGGGGGGGGCGAGGGCTATATTCGCGTGACGTGCTGCATCATGGGATGGGCAGGGTTGGTCGTACCTTCTTACTCGATATCCTTTATGTGTGATACTTACGTTTGTGAGGTAGAGCACTGTCTTATCGGCGTTGCGAACGGGCAGGCGTGGAGGCCGTCATAAACGATATGACGTCTTATGATCGTTTTGATGTGTAAAAACAGTACAAATCAGAATAGATTAGAAGTAGAAAGATAAAAAAATGGAAACCTAGGTCGGACTGGTGCGACCAGCTGTTCCATGACGCTTGATGTGTGAAAGCACTGAATGATTTAAAATGTCACTTCAGCACGTATGTCCTTGAGGTAGTTCGCCAGGGCACACAGCGCAGATTGTTGGCGCCGCTTTGGCCAGCGCCCCAGCACCTCCTCAACACGAAAAGGCCGGTTGTCAGGTTTAGCAAGGGCGTTAATTCTTCAGTGTTCGCCAACAAGAGTCGAAGCGTCGGCAGGAGTACAAGTTAGATTTAAATCAAAACAGTAGGTTTACATATACTAAGCCATAAGAGAAACAGCATTACGATACACACTCGAAGCTATAGGGCCTCTCTGAAGCAACGCCTTTCCTTGATACGATTTCGTGCCAGCCAGCACAAGGCAACCTGAGGTGAGCTTATATTGTAATTGCATTTGGAGTGACATATTTGTTGCAACTTTCCTTGCTTGGCGGCTTTCGCTGCGAGAAATGACTACAAACGACACTATTGATCACTTCCAACGTTGATAACCCTTGTGTTTACAGAGCTACTCCCCGCAGTTTTCCAGGACTCGACCTATTAAATACCGTGAAATTATCGCGCTAATATGTTAGCCATGCTTTTGGCGTTTCGCTCAATATTGACTTTTCTCCTGTGCTTCGACGACCAAGAGGCAATTAACGCTGGTAAGTACACGAATGGATACATTAGCATGATTGCACCTTTCTTACGAGATAATTGCTTTTTAACGATAGGGGGTAGTGGATGTCTTTGCCTCCCGACTTTTATGTAGAGGGTTGACCAGTGACCCAGACTCGGCTAAAATAGTCACGTGAGTCGTCAGATTTGCGTACGTGATGCGCCTATACGGACGTGTATAGCGACTATTTGTCTGTCACTACATGTTGCTTTCCTTCTTGTATTTATCTGTTTCTTTTGTCTTTTTCATATACGGGTAGGTATTGACTGCAATTCTGAGGCCACATTTGCCACGCCCCGTCCATGCATTAAATATATTTTTGTGCCTACCGGAACAAAAGAACTTACAAATAGACAGAGAGAGAGAGAGAGAGAGAGAGAACGCTTCCCCCTCCCCTTAATGTTCGATGATACAACTGTCTGCAACTGTCTGTTGAAGCATCGGAAAAGCGTTTGTTGCAACCAAGCGCCCATCCCGTTTGAGCCACAGGAGAAAAGAAGAAAAATCGAGAACAACGGCCACATCACTCGCGAGGAGGTCACAGTATAACAACTGGTCGGCTTTATCGGGTCGTCGACTTCGGCGACAAAAAGGCACTCGGACAAAGAGCAACAAATACTTCGAAGCCAAGCAGAAAGTTTCAAGCTATCGGAAGAGCATTTCTTGCTCATGCACTCCTCGTTTTTCTTTTCTTTCTGGGTTCTTTTCAACGAAAGTCCTAGTGACTGGGTATGCTGGATATGCATGCACGGGTCAGCTTATTTATAATAGAGAGATAGAGATAGGTAGACGAGGTGCTTCCGCAAAAACGGATCCGGATTTATACTGAATAAATCTGGACTGGTTCAGCGGAATACCAGATCTGAAACTAAAACCTATAATAGATATTTCAAATTATGAGTCCTATTTCAAAATTCTGCGCACAGCGCATGCGCCGCTCTCCCTCTGGCGGAAAACAGCTGGAACCATTACTATTGCTACATTAACGCTACAATCACTTTCCCGTTCCTGGAGCCCTTCCGTCAATGAATGGGGTTTTTCCTGGGTTTTCCTCAGACGCTTTCGGACATCTGTCGGCACAGTTCCCTTAGAAAACGGCCCAGGACGCACATTCCCCCAGGGCGTCAGTCGTGACGTTGCCCACCTCTGTGAGGCCGACAACGGCGAGCCCTTTCGCCATCACCACTACCGTCAATGAGTGAGGCTACTCTTCCTGGGTTTCGGCACCAAAAAATGTAGGGAAATGACTCAGTGACGATAACGAATAGCTTTAATGCAGAATGGCTGCACTATACGCTCAAGACGAAGTGTTCGGTGATTGGGAGGGGTGATGTCTTTCTATTTTTAGCTTTTCACCTTGGGAACCCGTTCTTCTTTTCTTTTCTTTCTCCTTTCATTCATTTCATTTCCTTTGTGGGAGTAGCAGAATTCGTCAGTGACGAATTCAATATCTTCCGTTTTTTTTTTCTCTAATCAACTCAAATAATAACTCAATAATCAAACTCAACTCAAACGAAGTGTTTTGTTTGTCCTATTTTTCGTAGCTGACCTTTTTCTTTCTTTTTTTTTTTCACCCACAAACGCGTTTTGGAGTAGCCAGTTCTGACCGGGTCGGGACTAACCTCTCCATATTTTTCTTTCTTTTCCAATCCAATCCAATCCAAGAAGTGCAAGCATTCTCCATATTTTTCTTTCATATCCAATGCAATGCAATGCAATGCAAGTGCAAGCATCGTCTTCTTCAAAACAGTAGGTGCATTCTTGCATACGCTTGCACCTCCTGCACCAGATCTGAACTGGGTTATTTGCGTGCTGCACTTTCCTGTTGAAAAGAAAGGCATTACTAATAAAGTTCCTTTCAGCTGAAAGTGCAGCTCCCGAAAACCAGTCTTGCGTAGAGTCCAAGCTAGTGCAGTCCAGTGCAAGTGAAAAGAATGCGCTTAGTGGCGCATAGCCCAATGGCCTAGCAAGGAATGGCACAGCGCGGCTTCCACGGTCATGTTGCATAAACCAAACGGGCACTCAAACTTTGTACAGACAGAAGCAGCAACTTCGTACAGACTCGAACCCTGAGCTGGATACTCAAAAAGCGAATGTAGATGCACGACGCTGCAACGAAAGACACGAAAACGGAACGGCGCCTCCTCCTCACGTGCATTTGTTTTCAGTCAGTAGCAGACGACATTCGAGAGGGCGCCACATCTCAGGAAAATGGTACACCAACAAGCTCGTCCAAATTATCCCAAAACTTCAAAGGAATTCTAGGGAATTTCTCAAAAAACCTTCACACAAACCGACAAGGCAGACGTCGCCCCCGAAGCCAAAGCAATCATCTCTTCGAGCCTATCCACCGTGTCCACCCGTACATGCATGCGCTTGATGCATCGACTCTCAAGTTTACCACTCTGTGACACGACACGTCATCATAGAGCGTTCTAAGCACGGACAGACAAATAAATAAGTAAATAAACAACAATAATAATAATAATTTTTATTGTTGCTAAGAACGGTCACAAAGGTCTTGATATTGCCGCACACAACATAGCGCAAAACAAAGCAATACAATGCGAAGGTAAAAGAGTCGCCCGACACAGCAAACCACGCCGTAAGAACTGCGACTCCTGCGGCATTGTGTGAAATTGGCTAATGTTCGAACTGCGAGTAGCAGTTACTAAACGCCGTCCGTGCATTTTTTACGCGCACTGGACGAATCTGCAGTCTCTTAATCTGCATAAAAGACTGTAGTCAAAAGTCTGTAGCCTAAATAGTGCGGGACCGCACCGATTTCAAAGAAAGTGTCGCTGCGCATTTATTTTCACCACTCTACCATTTTTCTTCCGTGTTCAGAGCTATCTATTTCATTATTTTCCCACTTGCGTCAGCAGGATCGTGACATTGCCGTCTCGATGGCTTAGTATTATATCAGTATAAGTAGAGCTGCAGGGTGAATTCGGATGAGACAGATGATTCTTTCGAGCTCTTCGCAACGCTCCGTGCGTCGCGGTCTTCGTAGAAAATACGATACATTATTTTCGCTGGGCCCCACCGGACTATTGACTGCCAGCCACGTGCAGCAATAAACAGCTTTCGCCAGAGCGGAGTTTTATCTCAACCATTACACGACTACGGGATTAAAAAAAGGAAACGTAGACAGGTGCTTCAGTCCGTCCTTTCGCTTCTGAGGTCCCTAAAATTGGTTCCTCCTCCTCCTCCTCCTCCTTCTTCTTCTTTCCCCCCTTTTTTTTGCAGTCCGTTCAGCCGTGGTGTGCGGAGTGTAAACAAGCCCTGGGGGCAGAAAACCACTGAATCGTCAAAATAGCCTTATGTGTTGCCAGCATTCCACGGCTAAAGAAAAAACACACACAAAAAAAAGAAAAAGAAGAATCCCAGAAAGACTCGGTCTAATAAGAGCGCAAAAGCGGAGTTTGTTTGACTTGCTGGTCAGTTGCCCTCCAGTCAGTTTCCGGTGAAACACCCCATCTCGTCGTCAGCATCTATTGTTGTCGTCGTCGTCGTTGTTCCCTCTGGAGTAACTAAGTAAGTCAGTATGTAACTGAAACATATCGGATCCTGCGTCCGGATACCCTCCGACAGAGGGCACGCCGAGTACCAGAGACGGGAAGGGGGCGTGACTGGAGCAGATAAAAGCGGGGGCTCGTTATCCGGGAGGCGCTTTTCGGATTGTTTGCTGCCCTGACAAGGGAACGAGAAGAATGTGTGGTGATAAGGTGAATAAACCCTTGTATGTTGCATTGATTTGGTTGTTGTGTTGCGTGTTCCTTGAAGCCCCGAGGTTGTGGAAACAAAGATTTCCACAACCTATCTGGAACAACATAGGTTTCCACAACTGGCGCCCAACGTGGGGCCCGAGCTCATCTGTTCCGCGGCGGTGAACACGCAACACGACAACCAAATCAATGCAACCTACAGGGGTTTATTCACCTTATCACCACACAGTCTTCTTGTTCCATTGTCAGGGCAGCAGACAATTCAAAAGCGCCTACCGGATGACGCATCCCCGCTTTTGTCTGCTCCAGTCACGTCCCCTTCCCGTCTCTGGTACTCGGCGTGCCCTCTGTCGGAGGGTATCCGGACGCCGGATCCGATACTTCCCCTCTCCTTAGAGGGACATCAGGTCGTCTGATAGTCTGATAGTTCCAACACAGCCTCGTCGAATGGTGGCTGCGGGGTTGCGGTGTGAGGTGGAGGAGGCCTCGCCTCTGCCAGTAATTATGGCTTGTGTCGTCTCAGTGTTGGTAGGGCAGCGCTGACATCGCTGTCCTTGCGAGCAGCTTCGACCCGGGCGAGATGGAGGTGGCCACTTGGACGGTGGTATCCCAGGGCCAGCCGGTATCCTGGTCACCCTGATGTCCCTCTAAAGGGGGGGGGGAGTATCGGATCCGGCGTCCGGATACCCTCCTACAGAGGGAATGCCGGGTACCAGAGACGGGAAGGGGGCATGACTGGAGCAGATAAAAGCGGGGCCGCGTTATCCGGTAGGCCGTTTTTGGATTGTCTGCGGCCCTGACAAGGGAACGAGAAGACTGTGTGGTGATAAGGTGAATAAACCCATGTATGGTGCATTGATTTGGTTGTTGTGTTGCGTGTTCCTTGGCTCGCGGAACGGACGGGCTGATGCCCCGAGGTTGTGGAAACGTAGGTTTCCACAAACAAAAGTCGTATATGGCGCAAATTCACATACAGGATGATCGACGCCTTGGATAATAATAATTGTATAATATGTCAGGACAAAGATTTTACCAGTCGTGTCGGAGACAAATTACGTAGGCACCGAGATATCATATCACTCCTTAGGTCTATAGGACAGTGAATCAAGAATTGGGTGGCAAATTTCCCCAGTCATCGTCACTGAATGGTACTAATGGTCGCTAATGGTACATGGGATTATATGCATGTACATTGCCCGTGCAATAACAAATTATACTTCCCATTCTGGATCTGCTCGCTCTTCTATGCCTTAACGCACACATGGCACAGCCTCTGGTACAGTCTTATCGTTCTCTGAAGAACCTTCTGGGAAAACCTCCAGACTTCGAAATAACCTTAGTTCAGAACTGTGGCAAAGACAAAACGAGGATGTCAATGACTTCAAAAGCTGAAAGGGACGCGACTTCCTTTCATTAACATGTGGTATAGGCAACGCGTAGTACTATGAAGACCTCGGAGCAGTGGACACTGCCCGTTCTCGAGGAGTGAAGAGCAAAGTCCAAGCAAAGGGCTAAAAACAAATAAAAATAAGAAATAAAACGCCGCCATCCATACGCAGGGCAACGAAACCTATTTCCAACGTTTACGAGAACATTCAATGTACCGGGAAACAACGTCAAGCGTTACCAAAACAATGTTTGTAAGAGACGTGACCGCAATTGCGTTGCATAATGTCCACTCTCGTGCAAGTACGTAGATTGGATCCGTTACCCTAAACACGTAGGCGACTTTCTTCGAACACTTCAAGTTTTCCCTGGGCAAAGGGAAAACATACGTGATCGACATTCAAGTCGCATGTCCAAACATGGCCACGAAATTGTTTACATTGCAGACGAAGTTGCCCGGCAAAAGAAAAATATAAAGTTCTTGTAGCCAATGCATTCAAAGTCTTATCGGCGTCCTTCAGGCAGATAGATATAATCGGGCTCCAAGACCGGAGGTTGGTAAATTGCTGGCTCCACCAACTTATGTGAGGAATAATATGGGTTCGGGTAGTGGAGGTGGAACGCAGTTCAATCGAGTCGCCGGGATACCAAATTGGATGACACGATATCCGTGATAATGAATGGGAGGAATATAATGGTGACGATCGGTATCCTTCCTCACGGTGGTCACGTGTGTGCTGGTGCTGTATAAGCTACAAATGAAGCATGCGTTTACTAGTGATCAGAAAGATGAGAACGAGATGACGGATGAGGTGAGAGTTTACTAAAGATGAGGAAAGTAACAACAAAAATATAAAACACTGAAGCTTTCCTTTAATGGATACAAGCTTTCATGCAGT
Organism: Ornithodoros turicata; assembly: GCF_037126465.1. Classification (NCBI taxonomy): domain Eukaryota; kingdom Metazoa; phylum Arthropoda; class Arachnida; order Ixodida; family Argasidae; genus Ornithodoros; species Ornithodoros turicata. The sequence goes on from NC_088207.1 coordinate 43,937,376, forward strand.
GGACTGCATTTTGTCAGGTTCAGTGTTTTACATTTTCGTTGTTACTTTTGCCCAAGTGGATCTTGACCCAACCCTCTACATTTTTGAAACGATGAGAAAGGAAGATACACACATACATTGGATGATGATGGGGTGGGCGACTCACCGCCGCTGAGGGGGTACACTGCCCTATTTCGCGTTGGGAACGGATGAGGGGATGATGATGGGGGATTTCAGAGAGCCGTCACCTGACCGGTGGAGCACAAGTACTCCGCCAGAAGACGAAGGCCTTGCATCTGGTGGGCAGCGTTCGACCACGGTCCGAGGATCATTGCGAAGTTGAACGGCCGCTTGTCAATGCGTTGCACAGAGACTTCCATTAATGCAAGCTCGTGGTGATATTGCCCACAAGCCAGGACGACGTGGCAGAGGTCGCCGTGCACTCCACAAGTGCGGCAGAGGGAAGACGAGGTGGAGCCGAGACGGTGTTGAAAGGGAGGTGTAAAGGCAACGTTGAGCATCATGCGGTGGGAGAGAGCATGAAAGGGGCGCGGTATTCGCGGAGGAAGTACGAGAAAAAGCATGGGGTCTACATCCGAGAGAAGGGAGTGAGCTATGTCGTGTTGCCACTGAGCCTTCATCTTGGGGCCGGTGGGTGTCGAAAGCAGATGTCTTCGGTCGCCTGACGACATCATTATCGGGGAAAAAGCTGCGTGCCGATGGGCGCTCAAGGCGGCTCTGTCTGCTTCTTCATTGCCGCTGATGCCGACGTGTCCGGGGATCCACTGCAATACGACAGTGTGCCCTGCAATGACCGCCTCTTATAAACTTGCACGATGTCAATAGATAAAGGAAGAAACTTGGCTGCATCTGTGGGATTTCTGCCAAACGCGTTCAAATGCGGTGGCTTTGGGGGCCATTTTCTCATCCTGATCTTCGTGCGTCCGCATAGTCCGAACTCGTATCTGTAATCTTCCTTTATCTCTCTCTTTTCCTGCTCCACTTTCCACAATTCTTACGGACAGACCTACACAGCTATCAAAGTTGATGGGCCCTATAAGGGTGTCGCCTTAAAAAAAATACAAATACGTATTCATAAAAGTAACAGAGAATGAAAAATTGAATGATTGCAAGATACACTGAAAGCTTCCCGTTAAGGAAAGTCGTTGCTAATGAGCGCTGCCTACAGTCAAAATGCTAGCAAATTCAGCCTGAGGGCCACAGCAGCGAAAAAGAAAATAGTGCAGCCCCAAACAAGTGCAACGCATATAAATGGAAGGATGACGCGGCAGAAGAGCAGGTTGTCGTCCTTCGCCGACCATAATGAAATATACACTTGTGCAAGTCCTGTTTGTGTAACATCCGAGAAGACACACTACCCGAAGGTGAAGTCGACATTGCTTCGAAACAGGTCGCTTAAAATATATCCCAAGAAGCAGACAGTAAGTATGTTTCGGTGCGTGCAAACTCGCATACGACGAGTGTCATCCGCAAATAGGGTCTTTGAAACATGCCCCTTGTGTTATGTCCCGTATTTGCAAACGAGCGGCTTCCGTGACTGGATCCCTTCCGTGGATCAAACGCAAGAAACGGTCGTAGGACGCAAATGACCCCTGACACTAATGTTTCCGTGCTGCGCGCGCGTCCAAGCAGCGGAGGACGATTCCATACTGGTAGCCTTCTTCTTTAGGCAGCTAATCCGCAATTGATTGCGCGAAATCTGCGCTGGACGGACAGCGCCGCCAAATTTTATTTTGTTAACTGCAAAATTTGTCTAAGTTCAAAGAAAACACATAGTTTAAGTCAGACGGTAGCTGAAAATATACTGACAAATACCTTGGAAAGCATATTCCGTGATACAAGGTAACTAGGAAGAAATCGCTAAAACGTCTGTTGGAAAATTTCGAACGCCATTCGCATCAAGCTCGAGATGCTTCGCTGGCGTCGAAGAGTGAAAGTTTCTGTCTTATGTGAAACATTGTTTCTATACTTTGGTACGCTAGTTTCCTCTTCAAGCACATGGTTTCCGTTTGGGATCTGTTGCGCAGCAAATAATACACGCTCACACATAAATAAATAAGCCGATCATTGCTTCACCTCACGAATGGAACCCAAAATGGCGCTGCGCTGCCGCCTGCTACCCAGGGATAAAGAGATCGTGAAGACAATAAAGTTTAAGGCGATATGCCATCTGAATGCGTTGATGGAACAAAGTGCATCCCGAGCTCTTGCATGCGACTGTACATACGTCCGAAGCAAAGGATGCGTGCTGACGGAAGTGTTGTCGCATTTTCGGATATTAAACAGACGTGTAAACAGTGCAAGAAATTTTTTGCCATCATTATATAAATTCACTTTATTCGTAGTAAAGATATATGCTTAACAGTCTTCATTCTTGTTTTCTCACGAAGAGTAAGTACCCGTTAGAGGCGGATGTTGGTAGTAATGCATTGCACAGTAATGCATTACTCTTAATGTATTACAATTTGGGAATAGGTAATTAACATTGGTAATGCATTACATTTTGACCGTCAATGAACACGAGGAGAACCAAACCCGGGGTATTCTCAGGTAGGTGTCCAGATGGTGCCATCGTCCTTTTTCACCAGTAAAATTCATTCATGAACATTTTAATTTGATGTTTTCGCGAAAATGCGGGACAGCAGAATTGGGGTGCGACCATTATTTGAATCCACTCTCTCTCTCAAAAGCCCTGAAACGAGCTCGTACTTTGAGATAAATCGGCAAACTTTGGTATGCAAGTGAGGGCGAAAACAGAACTACGCACTTCGTCGTCGTCTTCTTCACACGCAACTGAAAGATTGAGAAATAGACCTCGTAATGCCAACTGTAGGATGGGAAAAGAGTAGGCTTGCCCACATCACGCTTAAAAAATAGTACTGCCCTCGCCCTTCCTTACCTTCTTGCAAAACCTCCTCATATTGCCAACTGTAGGATGAAACAAGCGAAAGCTTGCTCACTTTATTACAAAAGCAAGCGCCATCTGTGTGCGGCACGCAAGGGCTCATGGGAACTTGGAGCGCCTGATAGAGCATTACTGAGACGTCCAGAGGCGGAGGTAGAAGAACAACAACATTCGCATGTGCGCAGCAGCATCGTTAGCCGGGGGCTCCGTGGCCGGGGGTAACCCACAACCGAAGCAGACGACAGAGCAGTGTCCCCCAAGTTCGCGTGCTGCTTTGCGCGCGCGTTTGGTGGCGTGCGCATTTTTTTCAAAATCGTCCATTACAAACGGCAGCACTGCTGTGCACCGGCATCGTTGAATTCGCTTTCAACTTATGTGACTATAAACCGACGTCAGAGACCAGACTTGCACGCGGATTTCTTTTATTCGCTTGAAGCCGCAGAAATCTAGGCGCACACCGAGAAAGTATACGTACAGGCAGAAACGCACGAGATAAAAACGCATTCAACACACGCATCATCTTGCTTGTGCTCTTGACCGCCACTTCTTACCATACAAGAAAACGAACACGTATTGTAGCACTTTTATGTGAAGATGTATTACCCTTGCGATTCCCTCGTTCCAGTCGAACGACGTCCACTCCATTGTGATTCTCCACTGGTACAGCTGCTCAAACGTGATTCGAAAGGATTTTTTTTTTCGTTTCTGGACCTCCTGATCGAAACAGTCGTATATAAGGCTGTGCTGCGACCGTGAGCTCAATAGCTGGAGTATATTGTATTACGTTTCTGGTTATCGCACAAATTCTTGGTTCTCGTACAGCGAGGCGAAGTTGTCCTCAACGTTGAGGAAACGACCATAAATCGAAAGAATTCGAGAACTGCGGCAGACGATGTCGTAGCGGCTGTAGATGGGGCTTAAATCTGTTGCGTTTCAACGCATTATTTTGCGGCTCTATCTATAGCCCGCGCTTTGATGGATGAGATATGTAGTGCAGCTTGTCTGCTTAGATTGCGGGCTATTGGTACGTCGTGGGGAGATACCGGGTGGAATTTTTTTTTTTCCTGTTTATGATTTTCTGTAAATAGGTACTATTTTATACTGCATAGCCCTGAGCGTAAGCCTAACATAACTGTACAACGCTGACTACTAAATTCGGAGCAACAGGTGTTTACGTACCCAGTGTTCTGAAACGAGAGTATATATTTATTTAGAAAAAAAAAAAGAAGAGAAAAATTTCGAGTAGCTGGTACTTTTGGTACTCGCAGCTGAAATACAGCGACAGCTGTGTCGCTACGCATTGTGGGTAGACTCTAACACAATTCTTATGTTCTACGCTCTATGTTCTATCTACGCTCGCTATGTTCTTCTATTCTCGAACGTTATCTAACTTAAGAAGCGATCACTGTTATCGTGTTTTCTGTGCCTGCACTGCATCGCTCTCAGATTGAGATAACATAATCATGTATGGCTTCCCGGAACGTGGTGTGGGTGGTGCGCACACGTGGTTGTGATGTCATGTGTGGGCGGCACTTTTGGTATAAAAGCGAAGCTGCGCGTGCAGCACGGGGGAGAGGTTTCCCTGGGCCTATCCGGCTTGGCACGCAGACAGCTGCTCCGGGCGTTGGTGTCGGCAGAGAACGGTGGGCTGGGCTGGTAATGAACTGTTGTCTGTTTGTTTATTCTTTGGTTGCTTGTGTCCTCCTTCAACGGCAGAATGGACAGGGGGGACCCGCGAGTGGTATAAGTATTCCGACAACGTATAATATGTTGATTTCGAAATCGTCTCTTACAAACGCATTGCAACTCGAACCTTGTTCCGACGTTAAGGAATCTTTCAAATATTTTCTGAAGAAAGTTCGTATTGCAAGTATACAAGAACACAAGACAAGAACCTTCACTAAGAACCTTCCTCGGCGGAGCCATCCTGGCGAAAGGCCTGGCGTCTTGTGCTTTCCACTTCCGCCACCTGCATCACCACACCTCTCGTGATACCCAACGTCATATCACACCACCTTCGCAGCTCGTCTGGTCCGTGACTCACCGCGCCGCAGATATCTGGAACAGACTGCGCACGCACGCTATCCGATGCCTACACTCTTAAAAATGAACTTCACCGCATAGCACGCTCCTAGCCAACCATCATCTCGAATGATACCGTTATCTGTCCTGATTTGTCGAAAGAGGGAGGCGTACGCCTTTTTTTGTGACAATTGTCACATAATTGCCACAAAAAAAGGCGTACGCCTCCCGTTTTCAGCAAATCAGGGCAGATAACGATATCACTCCAGATTATGGTTGGCTAGGAGCGTGCTATGCGGCGAAGTTCATTTTTAAGAGTATACTCCGCATATACAGCTTTCGCTGTAAAATAAAAGATCAGTCGGACACAAACAGATCCATTGAGGCGACACTTGCATACTCGTGCGTGACTACTTTGATTTTTCTGTACTTGCGCGATTGATATGATAACCTCCATAATTCACATTAACACATATATCACATGCATATATCAAAATTAAGCCAATTATAGAAATTTTTTGAATATTAAAGTTATACAAACCACCACGTGACGTGGTCGCGTGACATAACGAGATTTTCTTCTACCGTTGGAGAATCACGTAATAATTCAATCGATCATTCAATTCAATAAAGTTTGACCATCTCTCTGAGGTGCAGTTCTTCGCTGTCAATCCTTTCTGCTATACCCTCGTCAGAGATACTTTTTAGTCACTTTTTCGAGCGAGCCGCTTTTTCCTACTCCATCCACGACCACCTATACAGAAGCACGTCACATTTTATGTTGGCGACGTCTGCAAAGGTGACTCAATTTGGTACGTGTTCATAAACTCGACGTCTGATAACCCTGACAGCTTCTAAGGTGTTCCGATCATTTTAACGAGAAGTGCTGCTTTCCTTACTCCGTTTTGAAGGCGGGAACGAGACCTCCGACGTCATCAACAACCGAGTCTGGCGAACTATCATTTATCTTAATATTCCACTCCGCCGTTAATTACTGCGTCGTATTTCTTTCCCGTGGTACGAAGTGTAAGGGCTATCTTTTCCCAATCTGAATAGGAAATGGTAATATGTCGGAATATGGCAGCGTGAATTTGTGTTGTGTCGTTGGATATGTGGTTTCTTGTTCTCGTTTCCCGTGTCCGTTTTGCACGTTAGTTTTTGTGCATGATAGGATCTTGTTAGCATTTGATGGCAGTTAGTAGTTAGCAGCTATTTGATTTTTTTTTGTCAGTGTGGGCGCGCACAGACAGACGGACGGACGGACGGACGGACACGCGGACGGACAGAAATTATGATGAGATGGGCCCGTGCAAATTTTTAGGGTCTGTTGACATTTATCATTGTTATTTTTATTCTCCCTGAAAATCGATTTTTCTCATGCTATAACGGTACCGTAAGAGATTAAGAAGCCGTTCTAGTTGCAATGACCGTTAACCAGAACAGTATAGCGTATAGCAGGGGTGCCGAAGTCATTTGTGTCCGCAGGCCGCATTGAGCCACGGAGGAACTACGCTGGCCGCATACCACGGGTCTGGGGTAGCCTGTTCCAGATACAGATACAGATGACGCAGCAGACTTACAATGACATAAGACGTATATATTTGCATTGCTGAATCACATGGTCAACAATCCTTTTTATTTGATGTGTGCTGAGGAAACTTGGCACCTCTTGTTTTTAACTATTGCGTCAACATCCGATGAAGTGTGACTGCGCAGTTGCAATCTGCGTTGAGGTGTTCGTTTGTGAGCTGTGAGTGCAACTTCGACTTATTCAGATTCATCACAGCGGAAAACACCTGCTCGCAGACATATGTTGATACAGTTGTCTTGCTACGTTTAGAGTCATGAAATAATATTATTAGACATCTGTTGTACCGAAGCGGACAGGCTTCTCGGCGACGGCATACGTATCTTCGGATACTTTCGTCCAACGTAAGAATAAAACGAGGCAGCACTAACTTCAGCGAATTTGTTCGATATCGGTACGTCGAACTGCAGGTCAATCAGTTCCATTTGTAAGTAGTCACCGGGAACGTTGTCCACAGCTGCAGAAAAGGGCGACCAAAAAACACCAGTTTCAAGTACCCGAACTCGAAGAATTTTTCACTCTGGGGATCACCAAGCCTGCGACTGGGCCGGTTCGTTTCTGGTGACACTGAATCCACCAAATTTACAAATGGGCCATGTAGGGTTTGCTAATAAATTTTGGTAGGAAGCTACTAGGAATACCAATGAAGTAAAAATCAACCGCGCAGGGGAAGGTTTAGAGAGTCATCAGCAAAGATGACGCAAGTAGCACAAAGACCCAGACAGGTGTAGTGGCGCTAGTGGGTTGGGTTGCGGACACTGAAGACGATGCGCGAGAGCACGGCCTGGATCATTCTTCTGGCTGATTCGTCTGGAGGCATAGGCTCCAACATGTATTGTCTCGTACCTAGTTACTCATATTAAATCGTTGTTATTCCCACGCAAACCGACTATCTCAACAGGGAACATGGAACTTTCAACCTATAATCATACGACTAAAGGTGGATTATGATTCAGAGTTCGGCGTTCTCTGTCTATCTGTTACTTTCATCGTCTTCGGTGTTGTCATGTACCAACCGGCCACGTTCGTCCCTTATTTGGAGAGTCATCGGCTGTTACAGGTAAATGGCGGCAGCTTTCTATGACTAACCAATGCAAGATAAACTGCACGAGTACAGAGCCCAGACAACGCCCAGTACAACGCCACCACCATTCGTGAAGCTTGGGATTATTTTTTTAGTTTTTTGCTTCGGGGCCACGCGGGCCGCCACTTCGGCACCCCTGGCGTATAGGATCTGTGAAAAGGCCACCTCAGTCCTGATTTAATTTGAATTCGCATTAATTATAATCAAAAATTCTGATTTGGGAGCGTCCTATCACCATCGTCGCATGGTTACTATTCCGCTTATTCGATATTTGCACAACTCGTATCCGAATTTGGGAAACTACAGTTAAGCGCAGGTAAACCAAAATTATTTCGAAATTCGCTGCCGAGATAAACAGTTGCGACTTTTCAATATTTGCGACAATTATTTGCGGGCGCATTTGGTGACGACGAAAATGAACTTAGTGTTACGGAAATATTAGCCGTGGAAATGGTGCGTAAAAATTCGTTGATACGAAATACCTCCTGCATGAGCGCACGAGAAAATAAATACGAGAAAGGGGCAACGTAACGACCACTAAAAATTGTATCCAGTCATTAGAAATTTACTACGATGACCCGGAACCGGAAGTACCAGTACAGGGCAAAAAGACAAGGAATAGGAGGAAGCGAAGCATGTCTAAGCCACTATAAATTCCGACTTCGAAACGGCTCTGAAGGTTATTTGTATTATACTGCTTTAATATTTATTGAAGCTACGCAACAATCGGGAACGTCGAGTAATTTCGAGCTACGCAAGTAAATATTGGACTACGGTACATCCTTTCCATGTAGAATATTCATTACAGCATTTTTGCACAGCGTTGGGTGATCTTGTAACGGAGATATATTGCATCAGAGTAGCAGTGCTAACGAAGTTAATGACCAAATTGGGACCTCGGACAAACGGAATAAGCTACTTCGGAGACAGGTTGCATAAAACATTGGAGAAAACATTGGATGAGATGGGCTTATGTTGTACCAAAGCAAACATCGACCGTGCTGTTCCAAGACTGCTCTTCGGCACATGCACGTGCTTCACAACAAGGGGGGGGGGGGGGATATATTTATTACAACAAAGAACTATCAAGGTACCTATATGTACCTAAAGAAAATTACCCGCATGTATAGTGCGTGCTGTTTTGTGTGTGTGTGTGTGTGACCTTGACCCCTCTTCTGTAACTGAGCGCTGAATACGTATCGTGGTAAGTTCGTTGTGGAGAAATATGCATCATCTTATTGTTGTTTTTTTCTTCTTCTGATTTGCACCGTGTACAACTATGCACTAAAATCTCGGGGGTCTTGTAACATGCCTTGCCTTTAGGTCTTGCAACATGCACTGAACGAAGGACGGTATATTGTATATGTGACGTTGGCGTTAAAGGAAAATTTATTTACTAGTAATACCGCAAAACATCAACTGGATCTGGTTATGTTACGGTGGTTCTAATTACGATGGTGTGGTAAAGACTAGAAAATACAAATGCGTACAAAGCTACATGTGCATCTACATGAATGTGCAAGTAATGTGGACTCGGACTGGTGACTATCCGCATATGAAAAATGAGAAGTAAAGCGATCATAATGGAAAGTAATTGTTCTGAGTCTGGAACATACATGCTGTGTGAATGAGTTAAGAAAATGTAGGAGAGAGTGTGATGAGAGTGAGTGCGTATGCCGTCAGTCCTATGGGCAAGCCGCCGGAAAGCAGATGCCCAGCGTGGTCGAATTGGTCAATGCGCTCGACCGGTAATCGAGAGATGCGTAGTTCAAATCCAGCAGCTGTCTGGATTCCTTTCCATAACTTTCTTATTTTTCAAAATAAAACAGCGCCAGTTTTCTTATTGAGTTAACCAATTCTCCAACGCTCTGCCCTCAAAGCTCTTTTGACCTTTTTGGACACCACAGGACTTTCGATCCTTATTGTGAAGGGGTTCATTATGTGTGTAACGCCCTTCCAGGACCTTTAAGGTAAAATAAATGAAATAAAATGGAATGAAATTCATCATCTCAAAATGAAGTTGTTGTTGTTGTTGCTCTTTGTTGCGTGCTTGCGGTTTTGTACATCTAGACAGTATGCAGGACAGCAACGACATGACACAATGTGCCATACCTTATGACATTGGAGGGTGAGGGTCTGGAGAGCGATTCATGCATACGGGCGCAACACTGGTGTCTCGACACCTGCGTAGTTTATGTTTCAGTCGAGTAAAAACATCCGCTGTCCACTCTAGGTATTACTAATCCTCTGCCAGTATCAAAAAACGTCAGCGTATTCTGAAATCTGTTTAGAGGAGTATGACTGAATCCCAGGGTGAGCAGGATGACGACACTGGACTGACGTCCCAACGTATATTGAACTATTGTAATCGATTTAGTGTACGCAAGCGTGTTCGTCGCCATGGTGTACGCCATTGGAAGCGAATCATTAGTAGGTTTTTGAATAATGACCCCGATCATATCCGGACAATAATTCAACGTAGTCGACCGTGCATTAATGTGGTCTGTCGGACACGTGGATCGTATCTCCTGATACAAAAAGGCTTCTCTGTGAAACGCCAGACATTGCGACACTAATAAGCGGAAAATACCTGCGGGTTATTTCCTTTAAGAAATCTCACTTTCTTGGTACTGTGTTAGCGCCGCGGAGCAAATGTGGCTATGAACGGCGTACACAACTGGAGAGATGGAGAGATGACAGCAGGCAGGAGCGGTGGGAGACAGGGGGATTAGTATCTGTCCCAGGCTAAGGGGTTCAGGGGGAACTGCGTGTCGACATGTGTGTCACAGGGGCTGGGAGACTGTCAAGCTGTTCTGCAGCTTTTTTTCACCCAGCTCCTTACCTGTTCTCGATGAAATAAAAGATTGATTGATTGACACCCGTCTGGAACGTCTACCAAAAGCCCCGGGGAAGACCTCACAGACAGCACAGTCAGTGTTACGAAGGAAACGAGGGAAACACGAATCATTTCCACATCACTATTGTGATGTGGGAGTGGGGTTGCATAAATATAACACAAGGCCGCAGTCACTGGTCCGAGATCACTTCTGTTCCACGGCCCCATAACACTCGTTTCGGTTTCCAAGCACATCGATGTTATCATTCCTCGAGGTATTCTCTGCGTTCGATGTCGTGTTGTTCCTCCATTACTGTCCGCTAGTTGCCCCTGTCTATAGGAAACACGATCTCTTCAATCGCTCCATCCCTACGTGATAATGATGTAATTAATGTTTGGTTTGAAAATGTATTTTATTCAGTCGTTGGTCACTTGATTCCTGGATGTTCCGCGTGGTCGAGCATGTTATGAAGGCGTTTATGGCTGATGATACGTCACCAGTTCTAGATTTATTCTCCTACGAGGAGTGCTGCATAATTTTCTTTGAGGTTTAAAACGAAAGCACGATTTACGTACCTCTTTCTTCCCTTTTCCCCCTTGTAATGTCGTCCTCATTGATAGAGAAAAATTTACTGTTTAAACGATTTACATGTGGGGGACCAATGAGCCCATTATTTGCTGACTCAAGACTGTATTTAGCGAGGATTATAAATTTATTTCACACCCTCATCTTTATTTTTCATCACCACCTCCTCTCCAACTACAGTCGTGACGTTGCCCGCAGTTAGGAGACTAACAACGGCTAGCTGCCTCCAATATCCCCCCCCCCCCCCCCCACCGGGTATAAAGGGATGGGAGGACGGACGGGATAAATGGAAGGCAATGGCTAATACCCATTCGCAGTTGAATAACATGCCAGCTATGAATCAGTAACAGGTTACAGCTGCGCCAGAAAATCCCTACAGTATAACACTAACAAAGCGGTATTGGTAGACGGTGAAACAGCTGGCGCAATGTAACTATTAATGCATTACGCATTCGCCTAAAACATGTTGGGGGCAGAGAGACGTGTATACAAATAATATTCAGAGCAACCAAGCGAGACTTTACGAAGCGCATATTCATGAGCTTGGCGTATATAAACAGTCTGAGATTCTACTATAGTTCTTATCTCGCCCTGCAGCCACGGTTGCGCGATATCTAAACAAGTCACAGCATTCTGTCCGTGACATACTGTATTTGAAAGAGATGACATTTGTTCCGGAACATATATCTCGCGTTGGGAGCAGCTCACGCGAATTAGAGAGAGCTGAACTGAAAATGCTTCTAATGCAACGCTCGCTACGCAGTTTTCGAGGGTTTACTCTCACTAGGGGGACACTGAGGGAGCTGTAATAATGATAATACGTGTTATTCTTTTATATTTTTTGCAGATTTTTTAAGTGAAAAAGCTATGAGAGCAACAAAGATGCCGTTTGTGCAGGTGGTTTATCGGTCAGGCAGACATCCTCTCGAAGAGAGTATAACTATTATTTGACTAGTCATCTAATAGTCACATACTCTCTTCGAGAGGATAGTTACCTAAAATTCATTAATTAACTGTTTAATCAGTTGGCTTTCGCGCAGAACTGATATGGCAGAATAAGAGATAATTCTCGTTGAAAGCATTTCTATTAAAAAAATAATCCAGCAACGAGCGAGTGCGTTGAAATATTGATCCTCGAAATGTTGCTGTGCAAATCAACTGAAACCGCGCGCATCAGAAGCGTAGGGAGGAGTGCGCTCGTTCCACGTCAGAGGGTCACGCATGCGTCATGCGATCCTGAGGCGCGCGGTGTCGGCTCATTTGCATAGCAATGTTTCGGCGATGATTTCGTTTTTTTCTTTTTTTGACGTGATCGTTTCAGAATAATAATAATAATAATGAAAATGAATGCTACAGAATGAAACAGACAACAGAATGAAAAAGACATGCAACAATGATTGCTATCTCACTCTTGCCCGAAAGCCCTAATTAAAGAGTTCATTAATGAAATTTACGTAAATAGTCATCTAATAGAATACATGCTCTCTTCGAGAAGATCTCCGCCGCAGGACAGCCCAACTGCAAAACCAGCATCTACGCTGCTCTCATAGATATTTTATAAAAAATATTTAAATGATAAAAAACCTATAGATTGTGCCTGGATGTATACTGTAAACTGTTTTCAGTGGATGGTAAGTTCGTCTGTCAGAAGAGTAGGTGGTGGTGGTGGTGTTGCAGAAAGAAGTCGCCGTTGTCGACCTCACAGAGGTGGGCAACGTCACGACTAACGCTCGGGGGGGGGGGGGGACGCGCGTCCCGGGCCGACTTCAAAGGGAACTGTGCCGACATATGTCTGACAGCCGTCTGAGGAAAACCAGGGAAAAACCCCAGACAGCACAGCCGGCACCAAGATTCGAACCCGGCTACCCCCCAGTCTCTCCGGCTCGACGTGACATGCGTGAGAAGCGTGGGACACACGCGTATATAGATGCCACGAGCATATAGCTAACGGCGTGACGGTGAAACACAGCATCAGTCAACTTCAGAACGGAACTCTCGGAATCAAATGCTGTGTTCTATTTCGAGAGCACGACGGTCAATATTTCGCGCTACTTTTTACGGGCGCGGTGAACAGCGTGGTTACATAGGGCGTACCGGTTGGTTCACAGCATGCTCTGCCGTGGTTTTATTTATTTACTTGAAGGATATTGCCATACCACAGCGGAGCGCGGGAGTATCCGAGTTCTCTCAGTGCTTCTCTTTTTTTTTTTTTCTTCTCCGTTTTCTTTCTTCCTTTCTAGTTTCTCGGCCGTGCAGAGTTTTTTTTTTCATTTCTTCCTTTTTTGCAACGTAACGACTGTTGAGCGAAACTTTTCCTTCGCTGCCGTTATTGGTCAGAAAACTATACGTAAATGACACGCATCTCATATTCCACCCCGGTTCCCGAATCCCGGTGACGGCTGTGCTGCCTTTTGGGGGATTTTCCTGGGTTTTCCTCAGACGCTTTCAGACATATGTCGGCGTAGTTGTCTTAGAAGTCGGCCCAGGACGCACGTTCCCCGGGGCGTCAGTCGTGAAATTGCCCATCTCTGTGAGGCCGACAACGCCCAGCGTTTTCATCCCCCACCCTACCCCCCCCCGCGTGGTAATACGGTAGCTAAGTGCAGAGGCGCCGCCAAACTGTCCTAATCGGAAATTAAGCTGTGGTCGCACGATACGTGACCTACATTCGGAAAATATCCCGATGGCCCTGATATCGTGAGAACACCACCGCGTGCGCTTCGGAGATAAATATTCATGACAGAATCACTGAATGCAATGCCAACCTCGAAGGTGCGGCTTCACTGCGGTACATTAATCCTCTCCAGAGACCAGCAAGGCCATAACAGGACCTCGCGAAGGGCGACCATATGTTCACACGGGCGGCAATGAACGCGGGGGCAATTTGGTCCACATTTGCCGCCTCATAAATTAGAAATATAGCCGCTTCCATGTTTTTAAGAATCCGGTGTTGCTGCGAGAAAAATGTTGCGTCGGAAGATTCTGCTCGTTAGGGAAGCCCGTAGAGCTATTCGTACCAGCGTGGTATGGTCGGTAATAAAATGTCGGCGGACTACTTAGGCGTAAACACTATTTAGTATGTACATTAAAGGGAAGAAGGCGATGAGGGAATGTCGGCGGAGAGCACAATCGCTATTTTTGTGGAGGACAACACGGTGCAAACTCCAGAACTGTGGCTGGCGTGTGACCGGAGTAGTCTTTCTTCAGTATCCTGCTTCGTGGAAGCGGTGTGCGATATTTGCTTCGCGCTTACGTTCTCGCAATTATATTCAAATAAGAAGAAACAAGACGAAACAAAGACAATAAATAAAACTCTTTGCATCATGGGAATGGCGTTACCTATACTTTTAGGTTTTTGAATTAAAATAATAATAAATAAATAAATAAATAATAATAATAATAATAATATCATTATAATTATTATATGAACATGGATATGAGTTAGTTAGTAAATTAGTAGAATAAACTAAACCTTGGAACTTTCAGCAACCCACCATGGGCGCTACCTGCTCCATTGCAAGAGCTGTATAGCTATTACACACTATGATTCAAAATACAGCAATCAAACCAAATCACAGCGGGATCCCTCACATACTCACAGGCACTCAATCAATAGAACGGGAAAACAATATAGCACACTGCAGATCTACAAATACAGTGTCAGCAGTTCACACTAAAATGGAGTTCTTGCTTAAGGTTCAATACAGTTGTGAGACCAGTCTCACTCAAGAAGGTTACCAGCAGACGGATTGCCTTCCGTTGATTTCGCGGGGTATCCCAAGAACCCAATAAATGAGTCAGCTCCACTGGGCGATTCGTCATGCGAAAAATGCCTGCAAGGAGTGACTGTCTCTCTGATCCGAAGTGCCGGCACTCCAGCAAGACGTAACCGCTGTTGTCCACCACATTACATTCGGGGCACAACGGAGACAACCAGACCCATCCTGTTGCAACAGAGAACGGCAGAACGGGACGCCAGCTCGAAAACGGCGAATGAGAGTCTCAGCAACTCGGGGTACGGCGCCAGGCATGAAAAATCTTAGGTTGGGGTCCATCTGTCGTAGAACATTCAGGTTACGGCTACTGTCTGGAAACCACAGTCGACGAGAAACGTCGTACGTGACGCTCTGTAGTAGTCGACGGGCGTCGTGCGCTGTGAATGGAATAGCATGACATCGGCGCTTACTGTGTGCCTCTGTAGCGAGGCAGTCAGCATTTTTATTACCAGGGATACCGCAGTGGCTGGGTATCCACTGGAACCTAACCTCGTGACCGTCCTGCACAGCGCCTTGAACAAGGAGGGCGCCATACACCATCGAAGCGCACGATAAGAATGGGTCGCGGCAGCGTAGCGCAGATAGAGCGACTTTGCTGTCGCAGTACACGAGTCAACGATTGCAATTTGCTGTCTTAATGTATGTGTCGAAGAGCTTGGGTAATGGCGTGAATCTCCGCAGCAGCAGACGATGACATGTGTGATGGGCGATAACACCTTTCAACGCCTCTCTCGGGTACCACAAAGGGGGACGAAGGAGAATCTGATGTACATGATCCGTCCATGTAGACAAGACAGTGGCCGTTGTGGAGCTCCGCCATCATCTCCAGGGCTCGCCGTTTAGTGACATCCGCATTGACGATATGTTTAATTGGAGATTCAGGCACAGTCAGGGATAGAGCTGGGTCCCGTAATATCCATGGTGCAACCATTGGGTGTGCGGGCGGTTGAAAGTTTGTGGGTAGCTGGTCGACGTGTTCGGCAACGAAGGAGTGAAACTTAGAGTAGCACCTGTCACTAAGCTTCCGGATTAGTGGATATTTTTCATGCCGAGTCAGCAGGCGCAGGTAATGGCGCAGTCTTTCTTGCACCCTCAGGGCTTGTACAGGTGGTTCATTTCCTTCCACCAATGTGCAACTGTGTGAAGCTGCTCGAGGTAGGCCCAGTATTGTACGCAGGCTTCTGGGGAGTGTTCTCTGCAGCTTGAGTTCCGATGCAGCCGAGACCCCATGGAGAACGGGAAGAGAATAGAGTACCGTCTGTCTCACCAGAAATATGTGAAGCCTCAGGAGAGACTTACAGGAACTGTCCCATCTCATGCCACCCAAGGAGCGCAGAATATTGAGATAAGCATCGGCTTTTGTGGTGATCCTTTTTATCGGCGGTGACCAAGTCAAACCAGTGCATGAAGATGCTCCTGCCGGATAGAAAGTCACTTAATCAGGCTACCATTCGTCCCACGACGCCTCTCCATCGCTATGCAGAAATAACGTGCGGGTGGCTTACGGTGTCAAATGCCCTCTTG
Organism: Ornithodoros turicata; assembly: GCF_037126465.1. Classification (NCBI taxonomy): domain Eukaryota; kingdom Metazoa; phylum Arthropoda; class Arachnida; order Ixodida; family Argasidae; genus Ornithodoros; species Ornithodoros turicata. The sequence continues at coordinate 43,953,697 of NC_088207.1, forward strand.
ATGTCAAGAAACACACCAACTGTAATGCGGCAGTGTCCGCCCGTAGTCGATGTAGGTTGTAATGTCTATAAGGCAGTCCATAGTACAGCGGGAGCGCCGGAATCCTGCCACGGATTCTGGTAGACTGCAGTGTGACTCGAGCCACCACGTCAGACGATGAAGAATCATGCGTTCCATGACTTTGCATATGCAACTGGTTAGGCTGACTGGTCTGAACTGCACGCCACTACCTGCGTCTACGTGTCCATCATAACCGTCACTCTCTGATTCCCAAGCTTCATGCTAGACGGAACGCGACGGTTCATGCTGATGTGACATCATTCAGATCTCATATCACCAAATTCATAGTCGACCCGACGGCACCCAAAGTGCCTCCATGGACGTTGGCATCGCCGCCTGTCACTGTCTCCATATCCGGCCTCAAGGACAACAGAAAGAGCTATCCTGATGTTATCCTGAGGCAACTTACTCTTGACTTCATCGAGGATCAATACCGCAACAGTACCGCTGTATACACGGATGAATCGTCGACCAGGGACACTTCATCTTCAGCCTTTGCCATTCCATCAGAGTCTGTACACGTGGGTGTCGTCTGTCTCACCGTACCTCATCGATATCCGCTGAACTTGATGCTATCTTGTTATTCTTGACATATGCGGAAGACTGTGAACCGCGGCACTGTGTAATTTAAACTGACTCCAAAGCAACTCTCCTGTCCATTAAAAACATGGGCATCCGCGGTTCTCTTTCCTCAGTGGTGATAGATATCCTGTGCGCCCTGAAGTCCCTACAAGGTCGCTACCACTCCGTTGCCTTTCAGTGGGTTCCAGGGCATCGCGGAATAACTGGGAACCACGAGGCTGACGTTGCCGCTGCACACCAACAACGGCCTTCTATGCCCATTATACTCTCGAGAGGAGACAGAAGATCCTTCCTCATGCATTTGTCCGATTCCTGGTCTACCCTACAGTGGCAACATGACATTCCAACTAGGTCCTCTTTGGGAAGTGTCATACCCAACCCAACGCTGTCATACAGGCTGCCTGCAAAGCTTCCTCGTCCACTGAAGTCGCTCATCCACAGGCTACGTCTGAATGTGGCCTTCACACCGTTCTATCGCTACCAGCTAGGCTTTGAGGTTAGCCCTATGTGCAACGAGTGTGGTGCACTTGCCAACGTCGAACACATACTCCTCCGCTTCCGGACCTATATCAACGAGAGGCGTACACTGCAGTCACAGCTTGCCACCCTTGGCTGCCGCTCCTTCAACTTTTCGACCATCCTCGGCCCTTGGACACTGCGGCCACTCTAGGGCGGCCTTACGTCATGTGGTTGGCTTTTTTGAGGCCTAAAGGACTCATTATGACCCCCAGCAGCGCTCTCGGACATTCCCACCATTGCGATCACGTTCAGCATCGCCATCGCCGCTCCGATCATTCCCGTCATCTCTCATCGTCAACACTCATCATTGTCACCACTCATATTAGACCCGCTAGCTATGGGGTAGCGTTCCACTCCTAGAGTGGAAAACCTTCCCACTTCATCATCAGAATATATATGTTGTTGTTGACTTGTCTGAAGGATGTCGTATCCTTTGGAGATTTCCCTGGTTTCAGCAACGGAATGACAATCGCCTCCTTCCACGATTCGGGAACCATCCCTGAGCACCATGAGTTATTGAAGAGTGACAACAAGTAACGCATACCTTCCTGGCTCAGGTTCCTTAGCATGCTGTAGGAAATGGAGTCGGGTCCCGCCGAAGTGCGATTTTGCGAGCGACGAAGGGCGGATCGTAACTCCATCATGCTTAATTCCCGATCGAGCACGGAGCTAGTAGAGTGTATCGCGGTTTCATGAGCTCGTTGAGTTCAGCAAGGATGTTTGCATGATGCGGCTGAAGAGACACTTCAGAAGGCAGCATTATGTACTGGCAGAACTCGTCAGCCACCTCGATTTCCGATGCACCGTGGTTCATGGCCAATATCTTGAACGGAGCTCTATGTGCTGGCTGGGATTGGAGCCCTCGGACGACTTTTCATATACGAGCGGTAGCTGTGAACGGTGTGAGGGTGTCGCAGTTCTGCCACCGCCTGTAATGTAATCGGATCAGGTGTCGTCTTGCGCCTGCATGCGTTCTGCGAGCATCCAGTATGTCCTCGAGTAGGCCTGAGAGTCGCGCCTTTCTCTCGGCTCGTCTTCTGAGCGCGCGAAGTCGTTGAAACTCTGGAACCACTGAACGATGGCCCTGCGGAACGGCAGCCCTCATTGTGGATCGGTCATAACAGCTGCGGACAGACTGAGCAAAGCTCACACGCAAAGCTTCGACGCTGATGTAGGTATATCCTTAATTAGCGATCTATACTCCTTCCAATTCGTAAGAGAAACATACTTTCTCGGCCTCTGAGCGCTAGTCCTTAGTCCAGAGTGTGATATTAGTATGGGAAGGTGGTCGTCCCATCTCGTCTCCACGTCCACTGACCATGTAAGATCATTCAGAATGTCTGGAGAGCAAATCGTTAGGTCCAGGACTGAGGTTGAGGAATTACGAATGAAAGTTGGTGACCCGTCGTTAAGTATGCACAGCTCTAGATCTTCAATGATGTTAGGCAGCATTCTGCCCCTGCTGTCAGTTCTGGCGCTACCCCATATGACGTTATGCCCAATGAAGTCGTCGCACACTATGAAATGTGCATAAAGTGACAATCGCGGCGGAAGAAGTAGATGGTGTAGACTGAGCAGCCAGGGCCGGTGGCGGACGCACCATGTCCTCGTTAAATGGAGGAGCGTGACTCCGGTGGTTTGCGCTCCAGTACTTGGTGCCTTCGGTTGCTTGCAGCGGCCCGCTTCACCTCACAATGTGCAAACGGTGCAGCGTGGGACCCACCGCAGTTTGCGCACTTTGGCTCCCTCCTAGCTGTTCAGTCCTTATAGGAATGAGGCCCCAAGCATATCCTGCAGCGCAAGTTACCTCTGCAATTCTTCACTCTATGTCCAAAGCGTTGTCACTTGTAGCGCCGCGGTGCACCCTCGATATACTCTTGTACGGGAAGGCATTCGAATCCTAGATTTACAGACGAGGGAAGAGGGACGTCTGTACGGAACGTTAGCAGCACACATACACATGACAGTAACTCATGGCGGACCGTTCCGTCCTCGGGTGAACAAAAGGCTTTCTGACTCTTGACAGAGATCACACCGTAGTCTTGTAAGTACTCTTGAAGCGCTGACTCTTTGTAGAACAGCGTCACTCCTTTTACTTTCCCTTGATTCTTAACGTATGACTGTGAAATGACCGGCTGCACTGGAATCCCGGCCAGGGGACGCAACGATAACAGGTTAATAGCAGCTGCGAGAGATGGCACAGTCACCGCTACACTGCCATATTTGTGGAAACGATGAGATAGGACCTTTTCTTGTGCCTTTGAAACTATCTCCTGGGCTACATTGGTGGGGTTCGCCGACCAAAGTGGCTTATCAGCGGACTCCTAACGGAACATCACCGGTACGCCACACTTTCTATTTTTCTTGTAACATACCATGGTGAATGGGGTCTCGTCCCCATCGTGCTCCTCCATGGAATCATCCTGAACGTGCTCGTAATCCACTGGTTCCGATGAGTCAAGTAATTGTTGCTTCAAGTCTTCAATTGATATGTTTTCATCGTTTCTAGGTCGCTTATGCGGAAGCTTTGTTGGGCCCGCGTCGGTTGGAATAATTCCAGGGACATTTGCGAAGAAGAAGAAGAAGAAGAATGGTAAACTAAGGAGCATTTATGTAGCTTCCAGTCAATTTCTCCTGAATTGCAATTACTCCTCACTATCGTTGGAAACAGTCCCTGATCTGCGGATACACACTTCCATGCATTTAAACTCGAAAAACACTATATAATGATTGCAGCAACGCATCTAGTCCAAAAAGGGACTAAATTTGCTCCTCCTTTTCCGAAATGTGCCTCCGTGGTTTGTAAGACGATACAGCGCACCACAGGTGTGGGGAAAAGAGCCGCGTTTTCTCTAAAACTAAGCATATTAATATATCATATAGCACCCAAATTAATATATTATTATTATTAAATTCACTGTCATATACAGTAATGGAACGCAAAAATCCTAGCAGCCACTTACAGCCCCTAAAAAGCAAGGTGAAACAGTGCACGCGGCATCCTCTTCGCGTTTCTCATTCCAAGTAGTGTATTTCCGTACAGAAGAACCACCCGGGACACGCATACAGTAAGTACGCCTTCTATCATACTTACAGCTGCAAACGAGCCTGCTCGAATTGCGGTATGAATAGCAAAGGACCTGCCCTTGACAACGTATTCTTCATCCTTTTCTCCGTCGGTGGCGGTCGTCAAATGAGGTTATTACGCAAGAAGAATGCCTTCGACACGAGTACAAAAGCCAGCAGGATCAGCGAAGGAATATGATGACGTGACAACCACGCGTGCCGTGGACAGGACGGCCTAGCAGAACAAGCCGAATATGTACCAGCAAATTACAGCAACTACCGTGAAGGTTTTCTCTACAAATAGGCACGAGTTAGGTTTGGAGTGGAGTCAAGGTGAGGTTGAAATAGAGTTGGGGTGTGTTTCTGTGCGTTGGATGGGATATATTGCGGGTCGTTTATTGAACTACCAATGCAGGCTGTCGATTTACTTGAGGTTGAGGATGACAAGTTATTCACACTATAAAAGGAAACAAAGGGAGTCCCTTTGGAGAGTAGTAGATGCATTCTCACAACGCGGTGCGAAGTTCATGCAAATTAGGGTCGATTCACACGATGCAACTTTTGCTCCAACTTCGTTGCAGCAACGGCTGCACGCAATCGAGATCGCTCCCTTTGAGTTGGTTTCGCTGTTTTGGAGTTTGTGAGTAGAAATCCGGTGACGCTGCGTATTGCGGGCAAAAATGCGGTTGCACCCGAACTGCGTCCGCAGGTTGCAGGTGCGGTTACCGGTGACACATCTGCGGGTGCGGTACACGAATTTGCCTACCCGCTACTCAGCTCGGCACATATACAGACGGATGTGATAACGTAGTAAGATAAATCCGCAATGCCTAGGAAGTAAAAGCAATATTCGAGCCCACGGACATAACATGCGCATGCAGCGCACGAATCTTTGAACGAGCCTGAATCTTAAGTCCGAATAATATATTAGCACAGCACGGGGAATTTCACGATGCAAACCATTTTCACTTTCGCATTCCGTTCTTTTCCCTTCCTGGAGTCTCTTTCCTTTTCCCGCGTACGAGGAGTAAGTAACGCATTGCAATTTCAAAATATAGCCTCATCACGACCACAATAAGATTTCGAAGAAAAATGGGGGGGGGGGGGGACATACATTGAGCGCAACTTTATAGCCCGCGACGAAAGGCGCGAGAGAATGGAATAGCTGAAACTTTGAAAATATCTGAAAGAAAATAATTTGTGCTCTCCATTCAAGTACTATTCATTTTTGAAGGATGTCAAACTTCAAAGAGCCTATTTTGGAACGACTGAAGGGTCCAACAAAGGAAAGAGCGTCGAATGAAATGCGGGACATTCTAGGAATGAGTTCTTGTGTAAAGAAAGTCTCTCGTCTCGGCCACGACTCTCTGCGGATTAAGCTTTTTCTCCTCCAATATCGAAATTACGTATTTCTGGTTCCGGAGAAATTACTCACTGCGGAGACCATGTACATTAAAAGGAATAAAAGCTCGCCCATTTGAACAGGAAGAACATACGCTCCATCTGGTGGAGAGTCACACACGTGCACGTAAGGAAACGACACAAAAAATGTGCTGTACTGTTTTGCTGAAGTTACTTATTGTACGAACTTTGTACTTGCACTTAGACTGTACGAAAGAAAGGGAGAGAAGCCTCAGTCAGCGAATGTTTCTACGAAAACTGATGGGAGAGGAAGAAGAAAAAAAAAAACAGAAAAAACTCTTCAGGCCTCGTCTGATGGTTGTTGGACGAAGGTCTGTTGTTGGACGAAGCCGTCAGCGTTGGTCGAAAAAAAAAGAAAAAAATAAAGTCAACGAGGAGTTTTTTCTGTGTTTTTTTTTTGTTGTTGTTTGACCTATCTCTACAGTGGACCGGCGTCGAAATGCCTACTCCGCGTGTATCGTCCTACCATTGCAATCTTTTGCAATTTAACAGCCGAATATTCCGTGCGGAAATTCTTGCAGTGCTGCCCCTCTTGGAGATATATTTCCGTCCTGGCTTCAGGTGTTCTTACGCAAGCAGACTCACTATCAGCTATAACCATTCCTACCTCGTAATCATACTGCACAAAATCATCGCTTCTTCTGTTCAGCCATGCTACCGATGCTAAGAGAGCAATCTCCTTTGTTCCTGGTCGACCAGACGTCAGTTGCATTAGGCCAGATTAGGTTAAAATGGGGCCATCCTACGCTGTTAAAACAGAACTTCACTACATAGCACGCTCCTAGCCAACCATCATTCCGAATGATATCATTCTGTGCGTTGATTTATTGAAAATGAGAGCAGGCGCCTATCTCGAACAGATTATCTTGTCCCAGATAGGCGCCTCCCCCCTGTTTTGAACAAATCATGACACAGAATGATATCATTCGGTATGATGGTTGGTTAGGAGCGTGCTATGTGGTCAAGTTCTGTTTTAATAGTGTACAGGCAGCCAAGATGGCGGAGCGCATATACTGTAGTCTGTTAGCTGACGCTACGGACGCTCCCAGCGCCAACGAAACCCTCATCTCCGAGCACTGACCGACTGCACAACCTTCGCTTGTTGTTCCTCACTCGTTCCTGCCAACATGGAGTTGATGCTTGCTTGGTGCAATACACACTGTTTCAGTGTTGGCGTCACAGAATCCGCTTTCTTCCATGTCGACAGTGCGCCTATTGTGCGTCCCCAATATTCTTTCTTCTGCAACTGCGTATTTAGAGCTACAGATACCATGACAGGGGCTACTACAAACCATGCCATGACAGTAAACCACTTTTGAGCGCAGAACCTTCTCTTTCGAAGCGATAAGTACCCACACCCCCCACGGTTAGAAAATACGAGTGCGGCGCTTATATGCTCTTGTAACACGCAGGTTGGCACGCTGAGTAGCCACGTCTATCAACCCCCTATAGACACTGGATTAATCTGACGACCCTTAACGAACTCGTCAATATCTTTAATTGAAGAAGAAGCCTCAAGTCTGGAGCTGCTCATTCCTCGAAAAGATTGATCGATCGATCGATCTCCTCCAATTGACTGATTGAGATATAAAAACTATGGAGATGCGAGTCCCGACAAAGTCGGGTGAGGCTACTCCAGTACTCTTGCATAGAAAAGGAAGTAGAAAAACCAACCTCGAGATGACAAAGGAGCATTCTTCCTCAGACTGCTCCTCTACTAGGCACCGTCCTCATCATTGCCAGTGGGTCATAGGGCGCCGCGAGTCGACTCAAGTTCATGGAAAAATCCAGCCATCACTAGTCCCTGGGGCTAAGGAAAATATACAGCTTTCGTATAACCTAAGGCGCTTGGTTCAGTTTATTGTCAGCGTTGTCTTATGGGCTAAGCGTCATGCAACAGGTCAACAAGAACATTGTGTGCGGCTATTGCTTTAGAATCAGTCCCGCCGGGACAGTAATATTTCCACCGCTATACGTGTCTTGGGAGTAGAAACGAAACACAAATCACGGGACATAAGTACGAAACTATACTGCGCCGAGTTCTCTTTTTGCCTTCCATACGGCCCGTACGCAGCTTTTTGTGCCATATCTCCGCTTTTTCCTTCCAGGGTGGTCGATCATTGCTCAACTCAACATTCTCGGCACATATATTCATTCAGCTGGCAACACTTGCGTGGTCGTTTCACATTTTCATGCGACTGTCGTCGACAAACACTGAAGCTGGCACAGCGAACGTCGCAGCCACAGCACGAACAGAGAATCAGAAATGCAGATGCGGGCAAGCAAGCCCGAGACAAACGATAACGATGTACCATTTACAGCCGCTCACATGGAACACTTTTCACCCGAGCCCTGTTTAACGCCTCCCACCGCGTTGTAACGACAACTTCCGTTTCTTTCGCGACGACCAAAACACCTGTAAATCCTTTGACGCCTTGACAAATGCGTTCCTTGCTTCTTCTCTTCTTTTTGTTATGTTAAAGAAAAAAAAAACTGTCAGCGGCGTCTATAAATCAACATAACACGACGTAGAAAAAATACAAACGCTGCCAAAACTCACAGGAAGTCGTGTAGTTGCAAATGGGAAAATGCAAAAATTTGAGAAAACTGGCGTTCGATTATATTATTAAATAGAATATGGCCAACGACAGTGATGGTATACTACCGGGAACACCATGTGAACTTGATAGTCCTTGCAGATTGAAGGCTACCACGCCGGAAGAACAACCTCTTCCGTTTTCTTCTCCGTGTTTTTTCCTACTATAGTCATCGCCATTGCCACCTTCTCTCTTTTTTTTTCTTTGTCTACTCAGTCTTGAATTCTTGGGAAAGATGTGTCCTCAGCCATCAAAGTTTTCCACAAGAAAAAAAAAAAAAAAAAGGAAAGAAAAAGACGCCTGAACCTCCGACATACTGAAACAGGAAAAACAGGAAACAGGAAATACTGACTTTCACGCGAGTTGAGGTGACTTCTGCATAGCACAAATTAAGCTGCGAACGCCACTTCACGACAAGCTAAAATGAATCCGTCCGAAACTTGTGGTTACCCTCGTACTCACTACTCCGTGACGACGTAGCTTGAACCACAAATCCGCTGGGGACAGGTACAGACCTTCGGCGGTGACTGAGAAACATTCTGATCAGGATACTTAATATAACCAAGTGAACTTGTGTAGTACAAGTTCGATGCAATTCAATACAGAGACATTCTGTATCGTGTATCAATAGTTGCATCTTATTAGCAACAATATCACCTCCCCACGACCGTTTTCTTTCTTCCTTTCATGTTTTTTTTTTCTTTCGTGCTTCTTTTTTTTTTTTTTTCGTTCCTATACACGTTGTTGTCTTCGCTGCTCTTGACTTGAATACATCTCCTCAAGAGTCAAAGCATTTCTAGCTCCGACGTCCTCTCTAATTCTCCTAATTTCCTCGACTTTTACTCGCTGGCGGTACAGTTAAATAAACGAACTGTAGTTTATCCAGCCGCCTCGACGGCTGCCCACTCTCCACTTTATATTCCTCACCAAAAACGGGAATGAAACGAGCACGAACAAAGTGGGCCCACCTGTTGCACGCACGTAACATCTGAACCAACTGCACGGGCGGGATATTATGCAATTCAGAAAAGAAGAAAGCTGATGGATGGGGGGCGCAATGTGGCTTTTTTTACAAGGAACATAAATGTTTCTTTGTTATCTCCTCATACCACGAGGCCACGGTGTCTTTCTTGCAACGCAAAGAGAGTTGGCTCTTGTGCTTGCGCATATAACATACATTTGGAACAGTCGCTCTGAGAAATGACGCCAGGTACCGTTGTTAGGCAAAGGGGAGATGCTTGCAAGGAAAAGAGCTGCGGTGGAAAGCAAGATTCTAGTTGTTTCGCTTGTCTTTTGTGTCATGTGCATGTTGTACGCAGATGCTTGAATTCCTGCGAGTTCAAGCGTTCCTTACGTGTCTTAATTTAGTGTTGTCGCCTGACGAGGGAGGTTAAAAGTGGTCCAGAGAAGGTAAAATAGATGAGAAACGACGGAAGTCATCCATTTCCCCTGCCACTGTTTATCGGAAGTGGAGTATGTTCCGACCACTGCAACTCTTTCTCGTGTAGAGGGGAGCAGCTAGTAAAAACGGACTTTCGGGTTCTTTCGAGCGCTACGCGAAAAAGAAATACAGATACGTTAGGGGGAAAAGCCTCAGGACGAGAGCAGCCGATATTTCGAGCAGAGACTGTTGTTCTTCTTCTGGACACCGGCCGTCCTCATCATTTAAGGGGTTAGGGATGACGTGTTAAAGGGTCCATGGGTATCGTAGGCCAACAGCATGCGTGGGTGTGAAAAATTCAACTGGGCTTTTACGGCTGAGGTGAACAACCTGCGAAACACACATAGTTTAGATTGACAGAGTCACTATACGCGTTTTTGGAAGGTCAATGTGGCTGTAGAGCGTTTTTACTGCCTAAAGCCTTTTTTCTTTCATTTTGTTTTGTTTGAGAGGCATATCAAGACGAAAAGGTAAATCGAGTGGCAAGTACCTGGGTTAAGGAGGACGTACATGTGTTTTGTAGCTTTTTGTAACCAGTGAGTTCAGTCTGATCTGTCGAAGGCTATGTACTTAATGCATCAGAAAACGCATTTACGTCATTCAAAACTTGCTAAAACCTTATTTCAGCTTCAGAGGAAAGGTATAGGGGTGACAAAGAGAGTTGGCAGTTTGAACAACCAATTCTACACATCTACAACGAAGTTGTTACTAACAACAACAACAGCAGCAGCTGCTAATGGTTGTGCTTATCATATACCCCCCCCCCCCCCCGCACACACACCATTTCACGCTGCATTAAATGAAACCAATCACGTATTTTTTCTATACCGGCGTTACGGCCTTAGAAGCAGGCGCTCAACTTTTGCTCTTTTGTTATTGCTATTTGAACAAACTTGTGAAGGAAAAGCCAGCAGAACATAAGAACAATACCTGACACACATGTCCAGTTTGCACCACTAACTAAACAATACTGCTTTCTCCTTTTCTAATGCAAAAATGTCACATGCCTGCAAAAGGTGTCTCAAATGGCAAATACGATATTGCGCACAATAACCCCTCCTCCTGTAACTAGGAATCAAACAAACAAACAAATATATAAAGAAAAAAAAGGAGGGACGGACGGGAGGGAAGTTAATAACCCTGCACGTCACAGAAGTGTCACGGGAAACCTTTCGAGAACTGTTCAGCGCTCCGGCAAAAGTTAACACGACGCAGTTTTTATCCAGGCACGTGTTTGTAGTTTCATGGAATGATTAAAAACGCTTCAGAATGACTCTGACATTTTAAAGCGACGATTACGTGCACTTTGTACTTTCCCCTTTTGTACTCGCACCGTTGATTGGCCTCTATGTCGGCGACGGGAAGACCGCACTCTCAATCGGCATAGGCACTGCAGTGAAATTGCACAATAGCGAAGTTACTTCACCATATATTAAACGTTGAGAGAGGCCAATTTAGTGACGAGTCAGACCTGTCATAATGGTTGGAATACCGTCACATGCGAGAAGCACGTTCCCAATAACATTCGGTTGGGTCGCTGCGACGTCGACAATTTCGAGCAATTGAAGGGTCTATAATGACCCATCATTATCATTAAATTGTCTTCATTGGTATTATATTCCCCGACATGTTTTGCGCGCCATTATAAGTATAGGTGGAGCAGGTTTGAGTCGCCCTGCGCTGCAAGGCGAAATAGTAAATAGTTACTGATTTACTTGGTAATCTGCATCACTAGTATATTACGTAATGCACGTTCACGTCGGCTCCACTTTGGTGTGTTGCATAAATCTATCTGGAGAACCGTACAGCTCTACGGTACGAAAGCAAAGTTTGAGAACTCTCTTACGGTCACATCAGTAGCTCACTGAGCCAGCTTCCTTGTGGAAGCAATGGATCGATGTGCCCTGTACAAAGCATACTTCACAAGAGGAGGGCTAGCGTCGACAAGGTCAGTGAATTGTGCCATTGGTCCCACACCATGATGGAACGTAAGAAACTTCAAGAAGTGCTTTGTATAATTAACCTGACAAATTTCCTACAGGACAACTCGGACAGGTGAACCCCTACAAGTCAACCCCGCCCACAAATCTAAAGACGTCTGTGACTGGCTTAGGCGGGCGAACGACGCCTCCGAGTCACAACATAGTGCGCAGGCATGCTAGAAACTGTTGGTTGCACACTGATCATGCTGTGAAGAAAACACCCGTCGAAGATAGCGTACTTAAAGCACATATGCATGCTTTAAAGTAAACACGTAAAACAGCCGCGCTAAAAAAAAAAAAGAAACATGTAAATCGTCTTCCTCGTCCGCGGCGCATCCGCCGCGTTCCGTGTTGCCCGAATACTCCAGCAGAAGATGCGAAAAACGTCATAGCTTTCGCCAATCACGTGAAGCGCGCGCTCAATATCGTGTCATCACGTACAGTGCTAAGCGTGGGGAATATCCTGCGACACAGCCACAAGATATTCAGTAGCAGACGACAGGAAAAGACGCTGACGGTGTCGTCTGCTACCTGTCGTCTGCTAAGTGCGCAGTACGCCACTCCCGATATCCCGGCATCATGTGAATGCTCAATATAACACGGGACGGAACTTCGTCTCCGTGAGCACTGTTTTCGCTTTTCCTTCCACTAGAATCTTCCATGAGGATGTCGCTCGTGTGAATACACGGAACTCTCGTATGTTCCACTCAATTTGCCGATTACATTCTCGGCTGGCGGGAATACAGCTAGCTGTGGCTGCAGCTCTTGAGTTGTCTCGGTCAGAGCATAGACACTACTCGGAAACATTCCTACGGCGACATACCGAAACGCTGTCAAGTATTTTCGGGCACGTATATCTCGGCAGATAGATTAGATTACACTGAAAGGCACGTGAGACGTGCCGCTAAAGAATAAAACTATCATCCGTAGGTTTCGACTTCCCATACTGCCCCGACAACTCGTACGCGTATTTTGTATAACCATTCATTTTGAAACCAAATTTGGAGCTCACTTACTAACTCGCGTTGTTCATTCTCAGGGAAGTCTGTCCCAGCTGTAAGTAGAACACAAGGTTGACATTCCCAGTCCCGTAGTTTCCTTCTTGTTTGGTGTTGTTTCTTTCTTGAGCTATGCTAATTGTCACAAAAAGGAGTACGCCTCGCTCTCCCTTCAAACCATGAGCTGTAATTGTATCATTCGGGAAAATGGTTGGCACTGCTAAGGTGTTAAGTTATGTTTTAGAGTGTGAGGTACAGAGGTTGAAATTGTTAGCAAAATCATTACCAGGGTGTCGAACCGAACCCGAACCGAAAACCGTACCCGAACCGTTATTTTTGCCGGAACCGAACCCGAACCGAAATTTTCATGACACTGTTGAACCCGAACCGGAGCAGAACCGTAAAAAATAATAGCGGTAACCGGTTCGCAACAAAACGGTTCGGAAGTCAGCATAAGAGTTCCTCTCTATCCCCGAACGAAGACACATTGGTATCATCATCACGCGCCTATATCATAAATTTCAGAAATGTTCACCTAGCAGTCAGACGACGACGTATAGTAAGTATACTTTCAGCGTCTTTTTAACATGTTCAAGCGCAGTTGTCCTTGTGAGTGCCGCGGCTAGCGCCCCACGCACGCGGTGCGGCGTCTACTCTTCAGAGACCAGGTGCCACGCGGACGAATGAAACACGAATGGAGTAGGCCAGTTATATAGCTCTACAGGACGAATATGTGATCAAATAAGCGCCCAAGATTTCCCTTTACACGTGAGCAGCACAAATTAAACAAGTCAGAAACATGAGAACTGGAGAAGAAGCGTACGCAGAACCGTGCCCGTTTGATTGGTCGTGCTTTGAAAAGTAAATGTGGTTCTGCTTATTGGTAGCGCAGTTGTGTCGTCGTGACACACTGCCGTTGTGTTGTGGATTAACAAGTACACTGCTGTGAGCTCGGACAGAGTAAGGCTTGCAGGCTTATTTTCGACATGCTTCAGTACGGTTTCAGATCGATTCACGCTGCGAAGGCAGTGTGCCGGCAAGTACTGTCGTCTATGTTACGCTGTCCATCTTATTAGGCTTCCTTTAAGTGTATCTTCCTGGCACTGTGCGTGTGAAAAAAGATATTTTGGGAACAGAAAGTAGCAGGACTACACCGCTTCAACAGCGTGAACTCTAGTTGCAATAAGTGTTCATCCATTTCTCATTTCTCTCACTAAAGGGCTACCTCACCGCTAGAGACGTCAATGCAGACAACAGCAGTATGCTATTAGCCACGCATTTCCTGATAAAAGCAGTTTTATGGAACATATATAACGGAAGCGTTGAACCGGTTCGCGAACCGGTTCGGGGCTGCGAACCGGTTTGCGAACCGGTTCGATTTCTGGCCTGGCCGAACCGGAACTGAACCGGAACGAAATCAAAACAACGCGAACCCGAAACCGAACCGAACCCGTATTTTTTGCGGTTCGACAGCCTGATCTTTACACGTGCATGCACTTTGCATGACACTCTTAAAAAAAGGGTGTACTTTAACTCCTTTCCTTGCCACATATATAACACCCTTTTGGAGAGCACAATTACGCTCAAAAGGGTGTCTCCTCATTCCCTCAAGGGCGTAGCATAACACCTTTCTCCCTACTGGAGAGTAATATTACTCCCCGGCAGGGAGAAGGTGTTATGCTACTCCCTTGAGGGAGTGAGGAGACACCCTTTTGAGCGTAATTGTACTCTCCAAAAGGGTGTTATATATGTGGCAAGGAAAGGAGTTAAAGTACACTTTTTTTTTAAGAGTGTAGAAGACAAGAAGAAGTTTATAATACGAAACGATCACATGAGCGTGTAGCCAAGTCGAAGCGTTATGTGCAACCTTCATGTCTTGCTCTTTCATCTCGCAAGGGCAACATTCCGTGCTACTGTATTTAGTTTGTCCAGTGGATGTTACATTTACTGCTTTATGAAGTCCTCGGCTGCATGCCTGGCGTAACTTCTTATTGGACACTACCTTGGAGTCAAGACATCCGTGACGGGGCTGGCGAAAGCAAAGAGTTGCTGATTGCCGGACCTGGCGCAATGCAGAGAATGTCTGAGACCGGGTGCAAACGGGGAGGGGAGGGCACACACTCGATACCGCCCTTGTCACGGGTCTTATTACTCTGGATATAAGGAAACGGACAAAGCTAGACAGACAGAGATTTCGGAGAACGGTAAGAAGCTCTCCAGTGGGCAAACCAATGCGCACGCACCGACCACTGCGGCGGCTGTCAGGATCACGCAGCTGCACGCCTATCAATTTGCCATGAGATTTCTTCTCTAGCACGTACTAAAAAAAAGAAATTGGATAAGTAACATTAGGCCGTTAAATTTGTTTCGGTTAACTGTTCAAACAATGAAGAGCACTTTTATGCAACGGACAAAATACAATAGACACAAATGGATTGCTGCCTATGACACCTCTGTTTATTGACGCGGTGTGTGTTGTAAGCAATGTCCTAAGGAATCTCTTGCAACAAGGTGTCCTCAATCCTTCGCCCTTGGGCCCTAATTCCCCGAACGTCTAGGGGTCTTTTTGTGCTTTGTACCTAACTGGTCGCTGTGTCCATTCATATGTTGTGCTACGTCATCTTGTCTAGCCACCTCCTTTGTAGTACATTTGTTTTTGTGTTCTTCTCAACCTTCGCCCTCTACTCCTTTGTGACTTGGGCCTGACATATTCTTGATCACTTGTAGAAGGTCCTCAAACATGAAGAAGTGCATCCTACTGCGCGAAAGTCTCGTTTTTCGCAAATTAAACTGTTTAATGCTCTCAACCGTTTGTTATGGGCATCCTTCAAAAGTGGGCATCCTTTAGAAGTGTACGTGCTACACGTACACTTCTAAGCTCCAGGACCAACGTTGAGCCCATGGCATAGATCCCACACACACACCCTCGCCCGTCCCTCTCCTCCTCCTCTTCCTTCGTCTGAATACCAGAAATCTTACTCATCTTGTCTCTCAAAATATTTTCGTCGAGAAATAATTAGCGCCATTTGTTAGCCTGCCGGACTCCGTTTTAATTTTGCCAGTGCAAAAAAAATAACTAAAAAACTCCTGTTCTTCCTTCTTGAGCTGGCAGACACATAAGAAAAGATTACGTCTCGCGAGACACTCAACGGGACGAGAAAAAGATCTTCCAGGAGAAACAGACAAATCGAAAAGGGAAGACATAAAAAAAAAGAAAAAGAAAAGAAAAGAAAAAGACATCACGCAACAGGGCTGGACTGCGGCATCCCTCGCTCGCTTCCTTTCTGTTTTTGCTTCGAAGTTGATTGATCGGCCCCTTTCTGTACTTTTTTTTTGTCGCTGCCGGTGGAATATCTCCCCTTCTAACTTCGCCGCACTGGGACTGCGGAGAAGCCATATTTCTGTATCGTCTCACAAAACGGGGCAGGAACCATACAACCCTCACATACGTGTTTTCATAAACTATCACCACTCGTCGTCACTAAATGTATTTGCTGTTGTGGATTCATAAAGCACCTCTATAAAATGTGCATGAACACCAGCCAACCGAAAAAAAAAAGAAGAAAAGAATAATCAACGGTTTTATTCGAGCTACATACATTGCAACAGCTAGGCTCAGAGAGGATCAACTTTCACACTTTCCACTTTCCTCCAACTTGTAGAAGGTGGATTGCCAAACTGATATGACATCCTACGTAACATTAGAAAAAAAAAAAAAAAAAAAGGGAGAAAGAAACGCAGTGCACGTGCCTTGCCAACATCTGAAGTGAGAAACCATACCTAGACAGCAGAGCACACAGAACAGGACTTAAGTATAAACAACACAACCTCGTGTGCGAAACAGGTCAACAGCACGTCGCCAAAGTCTGAGCCATCAGCAACAACGCCAACAGCAACAACAAACGCAGTATATGCTGATGATGACATGCATGTTTCACTGCAGAAAATGAGGCACCTTACCTAATTACTACATGTGGGACATTAGAAGAGTGAGATGGAACGACGGCGATGGATGACACTCACAGGCACGCGCATATCACAGGTATGCACTGTAGGCACGTCACCGAAAGGACATAAAAGGCGTATAAGTTGGGCATTGGCTACCGTCAGCAATGCGCAAATATAGAAGCCGTTTAGTTGAAAGCAACAAGCTGAAGTAGAAAGTATAAAATCGTTGGGGCTTTGGCTAAAGAACTTTGACTCACCAGCACCGGGATTCGTCGGTTTTAATGAATCACCAGCAGGAAGGCCCTTTGACGCTTCGTCACTGAAAGCATGGCCCTAGTTGTCATTTCTTTCTTTTCTTAAAACAAGTTACGGGTGACACACATGTTGGTTAGGTGGTGGTGGTGGTGGTGGTGAAGAATGAAATAGGAGGGGTGGCGCTCCTGAAAAGGGCCGGCTACCTCAGTTTTCGTAAACAGGAGATGAAGGAAATTAAAGAGAAAAAAAAAAGCGCTGGACAGGGTGACCCCAAAAATCGCATTCATGGTAACACTAAGACCACCACCTTGTTGTCTGTAAAGAAACGCACAAACGTTTGTAGTACATAGAGATGCTTGATTGCAGGCCAGAAGACCAGAACCTTCCTCGCGTCAAAAGCCTTGCTGTTCAATCGGGCTATGGCTGCCTTGAGATGCTGTCAGTGCTGACGATATCGTCGACAAGAAAGCAAGGTATGTTCTATGTCCTCAACAGACCCATGCATACGACAAGTTTGAGTTGGGTGTCATGCACTGCCAAGTCTGGTCGTCCGCTGTGGACAACAGGTTGTATGCCAGTGAGATAAGCGTCAACCCTGTCAACAGTGGCAACTGTCGTCATTCATCGTTTCTTTGTATGCCTGCTGTTGTTGTTTGTTAGATCAACTCAGTGCAGAAGGTGAGCCTCACCAGCACGTTGGTCACTGTTGAGGTAAAGACACTCCGGGTTATGTCGTGGTAAGTTGTTTCGTTTCTGCTGGGGTAACTTGTCACGTGTCTGAATTGGCAGAGCGACTGATACCACAAACTGTGTCCGCAACAAACTGCTTCAGCGGCTCTTGTCAGCACACCTGAGGGATCGTGCAATAGTTCCGTCCGTCTGTTACATGTACAATGAAGGCCTACAACCAATTACAGCTAGTGGGACCATGAAAACTGTACAGCTGGGATAGTCCTATACACTATGCAACATGTATGGCTTAAGATAACAGGTTCGTTCACTCTCGCTTAGTTTGCTCGTATGCACTGCCAAAAGACATTGCATTCAGTATACATCCACAATAGACACTAAAAGATTGATTGATTGATTTGGGGTTTTTTGGCGCAAGAGCAGCTCCTGCGAGACACTAAAAGAGAACGCATATGAGACAACCTGCCCGCTATCGTGCACTTAGTCACACTTAGTCGCACTTGACAACCTCCTCACGAAGTTATTTTGATGCATACATTTTACCTAACCCTCGTTTAATATGTCTGATGTGGAGAAGGGAGATCCCAGTCAACTTCAGCAGCGGTTTCAGCACCGTGGCATAGTACCTTCATGACAGAAAAATCGAAAGCAAAAAAATGTGGCATGTGAAATGTGGTGTCTCCCCTGTCTTCCTTACATCATATTGGGAATATATAGACTAAGTGTTGAGCAGAACGTCTTGGCGTACGCGTCTTTTGTTCGAATGGGGGGGGGGGGGGGGGATATGAAGATTTGCATAAAGATGTGAAGTGAAAAAAAGGAAAGGGGTAGGGAAGGGAAGCGTAGAACATCCTTCATCTTCTTCGTCCAACCAAAAGATTGGAAGAGAATCGCAATTTCGAACGGAGACTGCTCTTCTTCGGCTTCTTCCTTCCCGTTTCCTGCCCTTCGTCCTTCGGTTTGTTCTCTGCGATTCCCGTGTCCTTCCCGTTCTACTTCTTCCGAAGAACAGTCTGTTCGAAATGGCGCCTCTCTTCCCTTAACATGTCTTACCTATACGACTTCAGTTCACTTTAAATTTGTTTACATCACGTGCCCCCCACCGCACTATTCCGTATTTACCATTCGCAATGTGTACAAAGTCTCCCCGTGCCGTTTTTTTAATCCTCACCCGTACACTTATTCGCTATATCGCTGCTCTTCGGGAACGGGAAGGGAATAAGTGTTGACACATGGTATTAAGACGATGGACTCAGAGCTACGCACATCGGCTGAATGAAGGTAAATAGCGAGAAAGCCGCCATTATATTTGTGTACATTGCGACGATCCTTCTCACTGTTGATCGCAAGAAGCGAAGCTCAATATAGGGAGATTAAGCTACGATGTCATGTGGCGCCCCCTTCTGCTTCGTCGTTCCTAAAAAAAGGTCACGCTTGTGTTGCCGGTGTAGTGCATAAGCCCATACAACTCGGTGACACCGCTAGAAATGGGACACGCACATAAACGGCACTTATGTAAGTTTATAATTGAACAATATTCATCCTTATTTTGCTTACTACTGAACGAAAAGTAAATATTTTGCGTTAACAACAGAATTATGAGAAATTGATGTTCTGAGGCTTGAACACATAGAAAGGACAAATACATATACAAAGCCTCAACGTGCCTAAGAAATTAAAGATGGAGGTCATTGAAAAGGCTAACCAGCTGTAGGACTAGCTCAGCTCAATTGGTGGAGCCTTGGACCGGTAATCCAGAAGATGCGAGTTCGAGATCTACAGCCTGGCTAACCTTTACAGTGACTTTCATCTTTCAACAGAATTAACTTTCGCGTAAAGCGTAACATTTGCAAAATGACACAGCGAAATGCTTCATGTGTCGCGTCTAGTGCTGCATAGGAGGCCTCGTACATAATGTGGTACAACTATTTCGTCTTATTGTCAAATAAAAAAAATTCCTACTTGACGAGAAACTTCAGTCTTTCTATGCTTTCCTCTCAATGCTTTAATACATCCTATGCCCGAGTGCATTAGCGTTCCCATGTACTCTACTAGCATAAGCCCCCGTTATGTAAACCGTACAAAAATCGCGAGGAGAAAGATGCGGAAGGGATCGAGACGCACATTACAAAGGCAAGCCTCACTGGCACAACGTTTCGGCGGAACATTACGTCTGACGTACTTAATTAGGCCTATGCAACGACATCGCACGTAATCCAGTGGCCCTCTGACATGGGAAAAACAACTCCTTTACGCGAAATGCTTGTGATTGGGAACGTGACCCGAGCTCTTCGTTAATACCCGAATTAAAGCGAAATACAAGTAAACACGACATTACATTGACTGGCTGCCTTGCTGCCAACGGGAACTGCTATCGGAAGTTTGATGCATGTTGCCGTATCTGACCTAACTTGTTACCTGCTGCAATAATAGCTTAATATTGCGCTACGGTCACGTATAGAATGAAGAATAAGATCCATCAGAACAGTGAGCTGCGGCAATATGAGGGACGAACGACGGTGAATCTTGTTTATGTAAATTAGCAAAATCAGTGTGCAGCCTGCTTGCCACCTTACAAACAACAACAACAACAACTTTATTTTGAGACGGATGGTGCCTCACAAATATACTGCACCGTGTCGCAGTTCCACTAACAGCCCAGCTTGTGTCCATAAAGCCGTGGTGGACTTTTCACGTGTGATGTGCATAGCATCAATACCTCGTTTTTTTTTTCTTTTTGTATAAACGTTGAATTTGATTATAGAAAAAAACGGAAGATATTGAATTCGTCACCTGACGAATTCTGCTACTCCCACAAAGGAAATGAAATGAATAAAATGAGAAACAAAAATGTAAAGAAGAACCTTTTTGTGTCGGCACCATACAGGGCTCTATTTGTCTACGTGGTAGACGTTCATCTCGTCCACACGGGAAACAGTATTGATGGTCTGGTAAGGGCATCCGGTTTCTACGTATAGAGCGAATCTTGGAAAATACCAATCGACGCCCTCTTCGAATTCTTATCGCCTTCATGCCGCATATTTCCCGTTTTGATAGGGAGTTTTAGTACATCGTACGCTATCATCCGCTACCAACTTAAAAAATAGTGGATCGCTACTCAACTACTACAAAGTATCATACGCTAAAAAGTACGCTAGTACTCAACACGAAAAAGTACGCTAGTACTCAACACGAAAAAGTACACTAGCAGCGCCGCTATGTACAACGCTCCCCAAAAGTGATGTGCATTGAATTATGTGTCAGAATTTATAACAGAAACTGTACCACAAAGTCTGTTTCTTTGCTTCGTACCTTGAAACACGATGTATCCTCATTCACTTCCTCCTGAAGTCAGCCCAGGACGCATACTAACCCCCTGTCCACCACTCCTTCCTGCTGTCCTCTCTCCATCTGTCCACATCTGTACGCCGCTCATAGCCACAGTTGCTTCGAGGCGCTAACACGGAATTTAAAAAAAAAATCCCTCTTCAGATCGGTTCCTTCATGCGTATGGCGCCCTCACGCACGCATGCACTATTTCCCTGCCCTTTTGACCGTACATAGGCACGCTCCTTTAAGGCTACAAGAGGAGAAAGCCCGAAAGTCGGGGGTAGACGTGATCACAATCCTCCTATAACCAAGCACGTTCCCAAGAGGACAAGATCTTCCGATATCAAACCAGAGTTTTGGATAAGCTTGTTCTACGATCTGCGCAGTCGTGACCAATCGTGATCAACACTATAGTACGGGCCTTGGGGGAACTACTACGGAACCAATCCGACAAGAAATAAACAGGGCCGAGACGTAGGGGAAGATGCCGTTTGGCTTTTGTTTCGATACGTTGCCGACGTGATACACCTCGAATGGTGCGGGGTACGAAGGGACTTGCGAACAAGAAACTGTGCTTTAGAGGATGTAAGGTTTTGTTGTTGTTGTTGTTCTGCGATTGCGCAACGGCAGCATAACGAGAGTGGGCTGCCCAAGTAAGTAGTAGAAAGCGAACGAAGGCGGGAGCACAAGAAGCGAATGTCTCGCAACAGAAAAAAAGCGCGATACATTGCAGAGGCCAGCTGAGCCTCCAGAGAGGTTTTCTTCTTTATTCGCCGTTGTCGTCGCTGTTGTGTCAGCACTTGAGTTGGCATCCTTACCCCGTGCAAGTCTGCTCCACCTTTACCTACTTAAGCTGGCACGCGGAAGCTGATCAACTGCTTGTTCCCTAGCATGTATGCGTTTAAGGTGAAAAAAAGATATCAGGCAGTCACTAAGTAGTATGAAAGGACGAACAAGCTAGCAGCAGCAACAACAGCAGCAATTATTGTTTTGTATCTTCAACATGATCGTTTCAAGAAACAATCGTTGTAAGAAAGCGTAAACACCTCTATCCGAGAAACGTCATCATGACGTTGGTAAACAGACTGAAACCGAAACAAATCGGAAGGGGAGGGCTGGGTTCCACGAATGGAAACTTGTTCGCTGCCTCCTATTGAAAGAAAAGTAGGACCGAAGGTCGCGTCCCTTTCAGGGACCATCGTAGTCCCTTCAAGACAGTGGCTTTCGTTTGAGACCTTGTTCGCCCCTAGCTTCTAGCGTAGTTCACCTCTACCAAATTCGCGGCGCTGTCGAACACTATGACTTCATTTGTTTACAAACAGGGAGAGGTCTATATGGTGTTAAAGTTTACGCGCATACTGTCGGTGTTGCAATAACAAAATTGGCTGCACCTTTGTGTATTTTTGCGCAAGCAATTTGTGCAAGCGACAAGTTGCGAGGTACAGTGCTGAACAAAACATTATACGTAACACGCTCCGCCGCATTCCTTCTTCAGAGTGACACGCCAGCAGTCAATGGTACCGTATGGACTTGCAAACAGATGACGCGGTTACCTAGACACATGTTTGTAAGTCCGTACGGTCCCATTGGCTGCTAGCGTGTCATTCTAAGGAAGTGTGACGTCGGATGACGACGAGGCAGGGGCTCGACGAGCTGAGAAGAAGAAGGAAGCAGCACGAGAGGCAGCTGGGAAGGGACAAGCAAGGACGGATGTTCGGCGGTTGGGCCACGGTTTGGCCGAGAAGGAGAACATTGAACCTGCACATTAAACGCTGTTTGATCATAATTGCTCTGCAAGTCATTGGCTCGGTTCTTGACTGGCGCAGCCGACAGGATAGACCAACGGCAGGGCCTGCTTTGAAACCGCAGCCGTGAATGTGACGACATCTGTGGAACCACGGCACGAGCTGCCTGTTCCAAGCTATTAGGATCGTCATAGAGATTGGCTATCCGCCCTTGACTGGCTATCCTTGAACGACGTCGTTGGACTGACCTGTGTGCATCACCCGACTTTGTACGACGTCTCGACCCCGGAACAAGCATCGACGAAGTGCATCAACGGACAGATGAGGATTCCGGCTGGTTTTCTCCCGAGAGGCCAGAAATTGTGTAATGGTTTGGACGCGTGGGATAGAGGAAAATAGTAAGAGGCTTGAGGCTTGCAGTGAGGTACCGAGTGGAGCAGGGAATTCGGGCCAACACGAGGAGGAGAGCATGCATATGCTAGCTGGAAACCAGGCTTGTGGTAGCGGTAGCGTGCGAAAGCCATGAATTTGGAATCGCTTAGGCTTCAGGTAGAGCTCGAGAAACTGAGGCTGGCAACCGCGCGAGCGCGGAGACCCGGAAATTCAGCGGCCGGAGAGACGTGCAGACGTGTCGAGGAGTACGCAACCGAGTTAAGAGCAGTGTTGGCCCCAATGCCCTGTCTGGATGCCATGATGCCGGCATGGTTTCGGAATGTGGACGCGCTGTTTCTTTCTCCTGAGATCCCAGAGTCCGCGCAGATCGTTCGTTGTCATCCAATGTACTGGCAAGGTGCTATCGTACTGAGAAGTAAATGACTTTGTTCTTAAATAGTTGAAGTTGACACCCAACGTGTACAGAAGGTTGTATGCAACCGCGAAGAAGTTGGAGGACGAGACGTGGAATCAGTTTGCAACACGAATGGAGACTTTGTTGAGTTACTATTTCGAGGGTCGTAAAGTATAGTCCTTAACTAGATCAAGGAGTTTTTAGTAGCTGACAGGGTGAGGGAAGCGATGGAGGAAGACATATAGGCCTATGTCGTACAAGGGGAGGTTAATAAATGGTTGAAACCCAAAGAGATTTTGTCGCTAGCAACGAATTTTGAAGAGAGTCGGGAAAGTTCAGCGGACCCCAGAGAAGAGTTAGGGCTAAAGAAAGAGGGTTTCTACAGGGGTCAATCAAGGGGCAGAGCCAACGCGACCCGCAGGTGGGATGATGGTACGTATGGGCGTTGTTTTCAATACGGCCGTCTGGGGCACGTGCGCAGGGAATGTCCAAAGTTGCGTAGACGAGAACGGAGGAATGAACCCTCAGGACGTGGCAACGTACCACGCAAGTTAGTAGCAAAGAATTTTACGACGGTGGTCAATATGCCTCTTAATGGGCGGACGTTTTGATAGGCGGAAAAACTATCACTGCTCGGGTTGATTTCGAAGCTGACGTTACAGTGGTCAGGCCGGACTACCTTGTACGTGACTGCCTGTGTGAGGGAGCTGGTAAAGTACAGTTAAAAAGAGCATTTGGGCCACCGGTAGACGCAGACTTCCGGTACATAAACATAGCTCTGCCAAGTCATGATGGCAATGAGAGTCAACAATGTAAGTTGTTATGCGCTGTTACCGGCGAACTTAGATGACGTAGACGCCCTCATAGCACCTCAGGATTTGGAAGAGCTTAGGAGGATGTCCAGTGAGGCCGTTGAGGAAGCTGCTGAAATCGTCGCGCTAGAAAAGGAGTTCAATGGAACTACCCAACAGGAGACATGCGTCACAACGCTTCAGTTGGAAGACGGGGACGACGCAGCTGTAGCAGAAGTCAATACAGACGACAAAAATTACCAGTCGCGGAATATACCAGGGGGGATCCAATCCTGTGTGTGGGTGTGTGACGTTGTGTGCGAATGTTCCCAACTGTGCTTCTCAGCAGACTATTACCCGATGCAATCTGATCTAGCAGCGTTCGCTGCACTGGAAGAAGGGAGGTGTGACTTGGACGACGACGAGGCAGAGGCTCGACGAGCGGAGAAGAGGAAGCAGCACGAGAGACAGCTGGGAAGGGACGAGCAAGGGCGGATGTTCGGCGGTTGGGCCACGGTGTGGCCGAGAAGAAGCACATCACGCTGTTTGATCATAATTGCTCTGCAGGTCATTGGCTCGGTTCTTGACTGGAAGGAATGCACCGCAGCGTGTTCATTAAACTGCACTGTACATACATGGAACACCCTTTCTTCTGTGTCACGACTTCTTTACTTTCATCTAGAATCCTTCGGTGCTTTTGTACGCAACCAGTCCCCAGCCTTTAAAGGGGGCGCTAAAGTGTAAATCAATTATCCTCGCGTTATGAAAGATGCCGTTACGTTTACACCAATACAAAAGGAACGCGACACATCCGTTGCGTCGTTCGTCGTAAATGAGCGAAAGAAACCATAAGTCACGCTTTCTCCCTTCCTTTCCTTCTCAGGAAGGCCGACAATGTGGAGCGGGCTCTCATTGGTCTCCTCAAACGATTTATCTAATCGTCGCGACAGATCATTTGAGGAGACAAATCCGGGGCCTCTCCGCATTGTGCGCGCTTCTTGAGAAGGACAGGGAAATGAAAACTACGGTTTCTCTCGCTCACTAATAACGAACGACTCAACTGATGAATCTCGTTCCTTTTGTGTTGATGTAAAGGTAACGGCATGTTTTGTTTTTATTTCCGATGAGTATTTTTGCGCTTTAGTGCCCCTTTAATGAACACTCCTTTCAGGCTTGCTCCGCGTAACAACTATACCCACACCTCGATTGTACGCGTATGTATAGAATAAGTCGGGTGCCGGGTTTTCGGAGTTTATGATTATTATTATTTCTTTTTTCTTTTTTTGCATGTTTGGACAGTGTTTTGCGGAGCTTACTTTGTTCCGATATTTTATTTATTTTTATGTACTATATTGCCATTATTTAGTATGTATTATAATCATTTTTAGTTTTTTTCGTGTTTTACTTTCTGCGACTGGGGATGACATTCAGACAGAAAGCGCCGGCAACGAGGCGACATATTCAGAAAGAGCACGGGAAGTTAGTCCCACTGTTCGAAACGCTCACTGAAACCAGAAACGCTCACTGTTTTGCAGCAGAAACCTGCAGAACAACAAGATCTCTATCACAATAACCTGGCGACATGAACATTTTGAAATCCTGCTATTACTTGAGACGGTCGTAAGGCAGCTTTCGCACGCGTCCCATATTACTGTTTGCCTTGCAACAAGGAGCTGTCTCTTCAAGGAGGCAATTTCTATGTCATCTGTGCTCTCTTGTTCACTTTGATGATGAGGAGGAGCATGATTCCCAGAGAAAGAGAAAGTAAAACTCTAGGCTGTGGACACTCTCTAAGTACACCTGCCAAATGGTCGAAGTGACCCCAACATGCCCTTCCTGAACCCTAATTACAGGTCGTCGAGGATGCGGCGCTTTTGACAAGAAAAAAAAGAAAAGAAAAAGAATCCGAGGTGTTTGACTCCGTCTGTGGTCTGCTTGGGTACGAAAGCGATGAAGCACCACATGAGCAATACACATGGTGTCTCTTTTTTAATACAAAATTTTCATAAAAAAACTAAGAGACATGCTGTTTTCACTCCTATCACCTCTGGGCCAGCGGACGTTCTTGGCCATATATTGCTCAACCGCCAAATGACTAATTACCTAAAAATCATTAACTTTCTACTTATAAAAGCTACGAAGTTGTCCCAATGAGAACATCTGTTCCTTTCAGTGACCTGATATTGTAGCCGTTGTCAGAACAAAAATCCGTTCGGTAGATTGTCCGAAAAAATTCGTGAAGGAACACCATTTTTTCATTATTTTATTCATTGTGCATCTTCGGAGACGCGTCTTTCCTTCACCCCCAATGTGAGAGGGCGGAGGAGACTCACGCATCGAAGATGCCGCCACTGTGCCCCCTCATGTGTCGAAGATTAGCTTTAACTTGGGGAAACAAAACAAAAGCACGTGTATCGGGCGATGCTATCAGAACTGCCCTTCGGTTGCATTTTTTGTTTTCTTTTAATCTTTTTCCAGGACGCAAGCGGCGACAGTGTGCTCTTTAACCCTCTCACATCGGGGGCGAAGGAAAGACGCGTCTCCGAAAATAAAGAAGAAGAAGAAGAAAAAAGGTGTTCCTGGACGTCACCCAGCATTGTCGTCTGCTTCGCAACCCGCATTCTCCCTTGCCGGATGCCCGATGATGCCAGCAGTGTGTTGCCACGGTCCACTGATACTCTTCACAGAGGCGAAGCGCTCGTTTCGTAATAAATTAGCTTGAATAAAATCTGCGAAGTTTTGGAACGACATACTTCGTACACATGTTCGTGACATCCCAAAGGTTACGGATGTTCCACAGCCTTTGTGGTGATTTTGTTGCGGAGTCCCACTCTAACGAGTTCACGTAGAGTACCATCGAAAGAAGCACGACGAGCCTGCGAACGGATATCCCGAAGCCCTGTTCACCGCGGCCTTCTCGAGCACTACAAGCCTCACAACTGTCACTGCGAAGGGGCCCTCTCCACGATGCCCTTAGCACTGATCTTGAAAGAACGGGAAAAGCTCTCGAGGCAATCAAGTGTAAAGAGCGGTCCAGTCGGACATCGAAGTCAGCGCCTTTCTCCGCAGGGAAAGTGGGATAAATAAATTACCGGGATCGGGCCTAGTGAATGTTTACTGAACTTACAGGTGCCTAGAGGTAAAGTAAATAGGTATCGTACGGTGTCATTACAGATTACTAAACAAACGGGACACAACGAGCTCCTGAGCAGCAGTGGGTTGTTATGGCGGTCACGTATTGCTTGCCTTTACCCCGACGAAAGCTGTAAGCGTCAATGCGGCAACGTGACTCATTTGATTATGAAAGTCGCGCTTATGAAAGGGTGATTGGTAAGCACCGTGTGAAGTGTGGATGTGTGATAACGCGCTGTTCCCCTTTGCTGTTGTTACACGTGCATGCAACTTTCGCATGCAGGTTGCGACACGTACTTGCACGTGTGTGCAAGCTGCCGAGAATAATAAAATGGTATACCGTGATGTTACACGTATAAGGTTTGTCCGCCTATAATATGGCGACATGTTGCACGTGCCGCAGGGTAGGACTGTGGATAATTTCGATCACCTGGGGTCCCGAAATCTCCGACACACGCTGCTGGAAGCAATGTTTAGCTCCCCCACATCGCTACCGTCCTCGGCCGGGATTGAATCCGCGATCTTGAGCTCAGCACGTAAATGCAGCCTGTTATTCGCCTCTCCAGCAGGCTGCTCGCCACCTAGCGGACCCCAGCAGAAGCACTCAATGAATGATAGTAACAGCAGACGACAGGTAGATTTCGGGCTGACTCGAAACTGCCGCAACTTCCCTTCATGTGCGATGGAGTGTTCCGGCTTACAGAACTCAAACAGCAACAGAACTGCTCAATTTCGCGGTGCAAAACCACTGCGGAGAAGAATATTCAATGTCGGCAAGGGGAAGAGGAAAAAGATACTATCAAAGGCGCGGCGTGAACGAAAACAACGAAGACAGCAGGAAACCACGCGCGAGTTATGTTATTTGGACAATTTTTGAAGCGTGTCTCGTGGAAGAAGGCATGAACCAGGGCGATTTGTTCATCGGCAATCATTCTTTTCTGCGCCATCTCGAGGACGACGCGAGCGCCTCTATAGGTAGTTAGAGAGGCGAATAGCTTTTAACCATCTCGCCAGTCCGTCTTTTGTCTGGCTACTCTTTCATTTAATAAACTTACATATACTCCACCCCCCACCCCCCTCTTTTGCGTACATGTTCTTTGTTCTGTTTCTTCCGTGCATGGCGTCCTATACTTGCGTGTAAGCCTGCATATACTGCCCACTTATGCAATGCCTTCGTGTCTTTAAGGGTTTTAAAAAAAATGGAATGAAAGTATCGCCCATGTATGAGGCCTCGAAACAGTCACTGCTACTCCTCGAGGAAGCTGTTTTCCATCTCGTTTGCTCATATTTTGAACTCATGCAAGAGAAGGAATAGGTCATACACACAAAAAGAAAAAAAGAATGAAGAGAGAGAAGGGGGAGGGGGGGGGGGAACGCAGTTGGCGTACTACAAAGTATGATTTACAGTCCGTTTGTGGCTATTTGTCCGTCGGTCATCGTCGCATTCTGCGAGGGCGTTGATTAATGGCAACGTCCCGTCCACCGCAATTGGCAGGGGACGACGATGCGGTTGAATTGCGCTTACGGCTGGACAACAGCGAATGACTCTTCATTCGTCTTCAGCGTAGCTATAGTGTGAAGAAGCAATAGCAGATAAAGCACGTATATAGCGCTGGCGCAGAAGTGATAGCTCCCATCACGACATATAAACTATGGGTGATGATGAACGTGATGTAGAAGTTATTTACAACGGGACACCTTTGTTTGTGTCCTATTTTTTCCAGAACGTATAATGAAAGGTGTCCACAAACTTGAACTGGTGTGCGGTTCCGTAACCTTCCCCGTTAACTTGTTATTGTTGTGTTGTTGTTAATTTTCTTGTTGTTCATAAGGTGCGGAGGTGTAACAGCACCAAAGTGTTTTTTTTTTAAATTCCGTGCTAGCGTCGCGAAGCAACTGTGGCTATCAGCGGCGTACAGACGTGGACAGATGGAGAGAGGACAGCAGGAAGGAGTGCGGGACAGGGGGGTTAGTGTGCATCCTGGGCGGACTTCAGGGGGAACTGTGCCAACATTCGTCTGGAAAGCCTTCGGAAAACCCAGGGAAAACCTCAGAGAGCACAGCCGGTGACAGGATTCGAACCCGTGTCCCCTCCCAGTCTCGGCGTGGAAGGCAATCATCCTAACCACTATACGCCACGGGAGCTGGTACCAGAGTGGTTGATTTAGTATAGATGGTGGTGTAGGCATTATATGATCAGAAATAAGGCGCACGACAGGTCGCACTTGCAATTACTTGTTACTCAATTACTAAGTATTACGATACCTTGCAGCTCAGCAATCATCAAACAATTCGCTGTCTTGTTCTCTTCCTTGTCCCGACGACCAAAAAGCGTCACTCTCCGCCTCCATGCACAAGATACTATACTAAATACCCGAGGCACAATGTAATTAAGATGGGGTACAAAAACTTGAAACTAAAGTTAACCAGAGCGTAGTAGTAAATAATCCAAAATGTACTTATAAACACATTGTTACAGACGAGTACTAATCCCAAAACAGCGTATCCTCATACAGGCAAACATTATTTTCAATAGGCGCCCTCAGTTACTCTGCTTTTGGTAGCAAACTATGTCGACTTATCATATAAATCGACTTATCGGCTGTGGGCTTATCATATATCATATCATACTCCTATATACTGCCATTCATTTGCGGCTATTCTCCCCTTTCGGTTTTTGTTTAAATTCGTGGATTGCAGCTATGTAGTATTTTGTCTTTTATTGCTTGTGAATTGATAGGAATAATATAAGTATTAGAATTTTGTGCAGTGATTATTCATTTATCGTGTTTATTATTGTATTCAATTACCGCGCTATCTGCTGTGGGGTGCCCGCAGCTTTGAAAAGCTGTCCCTTTACAGCTTTTTGTCTGTGCCTCCACACCTGATCGGCGAAATTAAAATAAAATAAAATGAAACAAAAATAGTGAAGATACATCTAAGAAACGTCCGCTTACTGTTCTTTTTATTACTGCTTCAGCAGGCTCTACTGACTCGTAGTAGGAGTTGTATTTCGTAACGTCCGTATGTTCAGCCCATCTCTTTCCTAAAAAATAGCCTTCTTGGGCAGACAGGGATTACACTGGACTGAGAAGTTGCCAAGTTGTCGTGAGCTTTGTGCAAAAAGAAAATGGGCATAAGGAAAAACATACCTACTTGCCAGGTTCCACTCTGTGGTTCGATGGCAATATGTGGAAGAGCTAGACCTCTACTTTGTGCCACTGTGCATTTCTATCCAGAAGGGAACCTCTCCAAAAACGGAATGGAGTAGAAAGCAAGCACTGGTCACTCGCCATCGCAGGAAGCTCTAGCCATCAATAAAAGAGTCACCCCCACATTCTCTGTGTTAGGTAAGAGATCCCGAATTCACGTGGATAAACCCCTCGAAAGAAAACTCCCGGGAAGGAAATGTCTTTGAGAGAACGCAGTACCAAGAAACGGATTCCATAGGAAAGGTAAGGCGCAATGAAAAGACCGCGGAAAGAAATTGTGAAACGGAACATTACTGAATAGAATATTTATTTCACTTGTCTACGAAATGTTCAAAATATGACAAAACCACCACTTACTTACTTACCCTTACTTACCATCGAACAAACAAAGAAAAAGTAATTATAGCACAGAGCAGAAAATACTAAAAGAAAAGTGTGTAAAGCAGAGTAGAAACTCCTTTCGAGAAAAGTACTGAGTAGATACCAAAATAGGACAAAGTATTTAAAATACATTATTTTGAATACGGTACTCAAGATACCGTACAAGTCGTCTATCCCTTCTTAGCCTTCTGTGGCCATACCCTAAATGACGCATTATGACGCCTGAAAACGTCTTCGAAGCAAAATAAGAGACAGTATAATGCGAAAGGCGCACCTAACGCATAAGGGTTCGCCAATGCCACCAATCCCGAAGAGGAAATAACCGCCTTAGTGCCAAATGTCCCGAGTAGTGTGTTATATACTGTATGTCACGCGCCGTATCAAGAACACACACATAACAAGAGGCCCTTATGACAATACGTGTGCCGTAGGCGCACTATGGCTGTCATTTCCGCCTGAGGTAACGGGTTTCCACTTGGGAATCCGGAAGGAACACAAGAATGCCTCGTGCCCCATTGGGATCGCCACGTGTTTTCTGGGGCAGCACACGACTGAGGGAAAACAAATAGGATCAGTCAACTGTCTGGCAGAGCAGCCCGTATAACGTATCATGTTAAAGTCCCTTTTCCTCGTTTTCTGTTTACATCGGAAGAAGCCCAAACCGGCGGCCGCAACATAACATGCGTGGTGTGGAGAAAGGTTAGTACATTATTCAACACCCAGTAAGCTCCATAATCCGACTGAAAGTTCTCATGCAGCCAGAAAGGTTTGCGCAAAGCTGCACACGCATTCACCCGGCGGTACCTTACGGAAGCTAATTCCCGTCGGGCCGGCTTTCGGACTCTTCGGTCCTGATATCGTGCGCCACTCTATCAATATCAGTCTGCAACTTCGAAGCCGCAGAATTATTTCCTAGTGCCCCAGCATTAGGGAGTAATTGTCCCTGTAGGGAATGACGTGACCAGAAAACTTCGGGGACGCAGATGCGAGGAATTAACTGAACATGAGAAAAGACGGGGCCGTATACAACTGGATAGCAGTCACGAAATAGGAAGACAGCAGTCCTTTGTCAGGAAGAGAGATCGTTCATGCAAAGAGCACGGAAGATGCATGACCCTCCTCCCAAAAAGATGTTCCTTCCAAGCACAATATAGGAAGAGCTTTGCTGTCTCGTCTCCCGATGGCGACTTAAGGACTCCCAAGCAAAGAACACCGTGTAAGTCCTGTACGGTGTTCTTTGTGCTGTAATCTGGGGGAAGCCCAATAGCTCCATTCATGATTTATCCAGATCCTTTCGGCGTGCGTAAGTACAGGCCTAATGGAGAAATCGAAAGGGAATTTGCCCATCCGTCTCGCGGCAAACGTACGTCTTAAAGAAGTGCACTTGATAGTGACCGTACGCAGTCAGAAAGTTGCTAATTTAGTGAAAGGACGTATAAATTCCCGTTGCCGGTGTCTTTTATAAGACTTTTAGTAGATCAGAAGGTGTTGACGGTAACTGTTCCTAAAACATGATGAGTCAATCACCTTATGCTTTTTTTTTTTTAAGTGACTGACATCTCGTTGCTTATCTTCGATTTTGCAGCTTCCTTTCTCTTCAGTAAAACATCCATTTGGGCTTGTTGGTACATATCTTGACTTCCTTTCTCTTAATGTTTTCGTGAGCTCCCCTGACCTACTAAAACCCCTTACTGACATTGGGAGACACCCGAGACCACCGGTATACGAACTGAGGAAGGAAACGTATACATGCGAAATACATCTTCGAATTTATGTAACGGAAGATATTACAAAGTGGAGTAGCAAGACGCAGATGAAACGTAAGCCAAAGTTGAACGGCTTGTTTCGGAAATGGATGATCACGGTTACGGCAGTTCTTTTTAACAACAATTTTTACGGCGCGGCATTTTGTTTTTCGAGTCCAAGAGATTGCTTCCTGCGGCGTGAGCTATTGTTTTGCATACATGCAGCATCGTATTAAAAACTACGGAATTTTCTTCCTTTTCCTAGGCGTATAGTGAGCTGTAATGGATTTCTGGGTGAAATGCAGACATGAGTATAAACACAGGTTAGAAAAGACACATGGCAGGCAAAAACATCTTCGCGCATGGCTCTGTCGGCGTATAGGGTTGAGCACTGGGGGGGATATGTTTATTATATAAAAAAAATAGGAGGGAAAGGTTAGCCACCGCTACGGCGGCTTGCTATTCCCAGGAAATAAAGGGGGGAAAAGAAAAAGAAAGACAAACAAAAAGAAAAACAAACACTGTCAAAAAGCACTGTCTTCGACGGTTGCCTTAACGGAAGTATTACATCCATCACTATCCAGCTGTAAAAGCTCAGACGGATATGTCACCGCGGAAAGAAAAGCTTCATGGGCTAATCTGGTTTACGTAAGGGCACGTCCGCCAAAGTAAACTTTGTTACCGCAAGATATCACACGACACTAAAGTTTCTCTCTGCCGCACAGTGATACGAATTGAACACTAAACGTTGTTGTTGTTGAACTTTCTCCATTGTTTGTACTTGTTAACTTACTAGCTGTCACCGTTACTCCTCCTTCTATACTCTTATCATACAGTTTACTGCCTAATAATGCTGCTTAATATCATATTGGTGTTGTTCTAGCTTGTTGTTGTTACGTAACCTGTTTTTCTGTTGTTACCACAGCTACATATATTATAATTAGAGCCTGAAGTTTTAGGGTTTTAGCCGATTCTTCCCCGAATTTGCACCCCGAATTGAAGGTTGCCTCTTTATGGTGAAACCCAATTTTTACCAGGCAAATTGCCCTCTCTGGGACGTCTGTAGGAAAGCACCAACTTACTTGTTTGGCAGATAAATGCAGTTACATCACCGTTTGTACCAAACCGCTACAGTTAGTTTGAATAACTGAGCCCGATTTCTACCCGATTTTAGCGTAATGGAGGTTTTTTCACCCGAATTCGCATGAATTTAGTGCACATGTTTATTTACCCGATTTTTACCCCCCGAATTTAGAAAAAAAAATCCCGAAAACTTCAGGCTCTAATTATAATACGTGATGTAATAGCTATCGTATGTTACCACAATCATGGCTACCTGATATACTAATTGTTGCTGTAATTTCTTAAATAATGTTCCATGTCTTATTTACCTTTTCTTTTTTTATTCACTCCCCTCTGTATTGCCCGTTTGGGCTTTGAGGGTAAAAGAAATAAATAAATAGTGGCAGACGTTACGTAACGGTGACGTTATTAGTGAGTTGTAGTATAACGTACGCTGTCGCCTTTGCGTACGTAAGAGGTAGCGTGGCGGTTCTGTGCAATGCGCAAAGCTCTGTTTGTGTCTTGCGCGTGCGCAGAATCACTAGCGCTATCTCTTACGTACGCAAAAGGCGATAGCGTACGATGTACTCAAAGTCACTCTTGATCCAGGCATCCAAGCACGCGCGGTAAGCTTTCTGAATTGCACTAGTGGTGATTACAACGCACTCCCAATATTCAATATAGTGCACCCCTTTTCACGTGTGCGTTTCTGAGACGTGACCATTAGCGAGTCTTGAACGTTCGCTGAAGAGGCATCGTGGTGCCGCGTAAGATGGACAGTTAAATGCGCACACTTACCCGTGAGCGCGCTGCGGTCACTTGAGCATTTTCCCGCGCGGTACGTGGCCGCTTCTGTTTACTGGGGAGCTTCTAATGCCTCGAAGTCTTCTGAAACCTTCCTTTGGCATGAAATGGTCCGCTGTCCATTACTTTCGAGCACCAAGAGGAATTTCGGAAGAATCTGTGGAGGGAGAAAAGGTGATTACTCGATGATAATTTCATTTCATTGCATTTCATTTATTTACCTGAAGAGCCTCAGAAGAGGCATGACAAATATGGGATGACATAATGGGAACTACACACGTGCCTAAACCTTCATCAATATACAGGGAGTTTTCTTTTTTTCTTTCACAGATTAAAAATAAATAAAAAATAACGATGCACTGATGCCATTTTTGCGGGTGGGTTACGCTGCCAGGCGAACGTCTTGTGGGGAAGAGCATCTAACTATTGGCAGACTTATTCCCTAAAATTCATTAATTAACTTTTTAATTTGTTGTTTTCGGATCCTGCCTCTTTTTTTTTTTTAATATCCTGAAATCAGCACGTACTTTGATATATAAATAGCCAAACTTCCGTGTTTAAATGAGGCGAAGCCAGAACTACGCACTCATCGAGCGCAGAAACGACATCACTTCGGTTTAGCTTGGCCAGAAAGCAGTTAAGGCAAAGGTAATTGGAGTAGATTTACACGTAAGGTGTGTCAGCCTATAGACGACCTGAGCCCCTACATCACTGATTACGTAACGCCTCCGCGCAAAGCATGCTGGTGGGTACTATCAGCTTTATCAGCCTGTCAGCCAAGGCGTTTTTTTCCCGCGGACACATCGCTGACTTATGCCCCTGTCAGACGTATTAATTTAGTGTCACTTTCAGCGAGTGCACTTGCAGTAAGTGTCATTCTTTCGGAGTCACACGGCATCTTTTAGTGACACTAAATGCAAAGTACACTTACGATGAAGTGAGTTCGCCAAACTCACTTCACTTTGCCTGCGACAATCAAGTACGTAGCCTCCACGGCAGGGATTGCGTAACAAAAAGCTTATTTTTGGGAAAGGAAAGAAACAACCCAATCGGAATTTACTTTTGGACAAATTTGCTAAGACAGCGCTGATTTGTATAAGAAAGACGTAATTATTATTTTTTTTTTTTTGCGTGATTTACCGGTACTCTCGTTCACAGACTGCCCAGTAGAGTTCGTAATCCACTTCGCGGCAGCCATATTTGTTGACATTGCACGGTGGTTAAGTGTTGCCGGCGAAATCGCAAAATACTCGCAGTGAAGCACTGAATAATGGAAGACAAAAAAGACAGGGCGTCGTGGTCTGAGATAGAAACCTATGCTATCAGAACATGGGAGGACCAAGCGAAACGCGAAATCTTATGCTGACATCGCGGGCCAGTTGCACGCGCAAGACATAGCAAAGACCACCAAAGAGGTGAAGAAGAAGATTGAAAATTTGTCAAATAAATATGCTTGTGTTGGTTCGCAGCAATTATATTTATGACGTTAAATCGACTTCAACTGCGAAGAAGATCTTTATGAAGTGTTTCTGGGCGCAAGAAAAATGATTTTACCAAGAAAGTATGGTGCACTCCCCGATGTTAGGTGGGAGTTCAAGCTCGCCCATCGTCATCACCATGTCTGCTTAGTGACACTTACTTAAGCCGTGTGGCACGAGTGTAGTGAAAGTGACATTACAGGACGGAGTGCACTTCAAATAAGTGACACTAAATTAGTACGTCTGACAGGGGTATAACACTTACAACTAACAAAGCTTACTGCTCAGAGGCATATTTTAAACACAGCGACGATGATTCATGTGAAGGCGCTCTTAGCGTTGTCTCGTGATTGCTGCATCATTATCCTCGAGCGTGTTAATCCGTTGTACGAGATAATGAATATGGGATGGCCGCCAGTCTGGGCAGGTAGACCACTCGTCTACCCAACGTTACCCCCCACCTCCACCCCGAATTCACTGCTATGGCAGAAGGCTATGGAAGGACTGTTCACGATCATCTGCGGGCCTCTTGAGGCATTTTCTATGTCTCTCGCTGGGCCGCAATTGTGCGTAAGCAGCCCTTCAATATGTCTTATGCCATCCGAGTTTTATGGACATGCACTGTACTGTCCTCGCTTCATGACGGCCCTGGACATGGGCTCTCTCGTTCAATAACTACGAGTTGTTTCGTTTCACCTTTTGAGCTGAATGAACTCTGCAGATGGAGGGCGAACTCGGACAGCGTCCAGGTTCGTATGTTCGTCCGTCCGTCGCGGTCTTCTGTAAAGCGTGCTTTGACTGCACGGGCGCAGTGTACGCAGGAGAAGCAACCAACCAGCATGTCTCTCTCCGGCTCTCTTAGCGAGCATATGTAATGTTGAATATAGCAGGAGCAGGCAAGCTAGCTGGTGTTGACTTGATGTTAACATTGCCTTGAGTTTGAGGGAAAACACAGGACGAACACAGGACGTTTTCGTGAGTCTATGTGTTCGTCTCGTCCTGTGTTTGTCCTGTGTTTTTCCTCAAACTCAAGGCAATGTGAACCTCATGTCTATGTGTCCTTCCTGTGTTTTTCCTCAAACTCAAGCGAATGTTAACATCATGTGTAATGTTGTCGCGTTGTTGTAATGGAGTGTAACGAGAGCCAAGCGGCCCCTTCGAGTCTGCTTACACACATTCCTCGGGAAGACAGCAATGCGTAAAATGCGTAAAAATACGTAAAATAAAGAAATACAGTACGGAGCGAGCCGGACGGGAGCGACTACATGGAACGTGACATTTACAAATCGAACACTTGACAGCGGATTTTGAATCTGACGCAAATCCCTCGCAGCATGTAGAGTCGCGTACGAACAATTTGCCCCTTCCAGAACCCCGTCCACAGCTTCCACCGACATTTTGGGTCTTGCTCAAGTACGAAGCTTACAACTAGGCTTCGGAGGTGGCGTGGGGTGGGGTATCAAAGCAATATTATGCAGTGTCCGTAGCCAAATGACCCAGAGTTTCTTTTCTTTCTTTTTTTTAAATTCTGTGTTAGCGCCGCGAGTGCAGCTATGAGCGGCGTACAGCCGTGGACAGATGGAGAGAGGACAGCAGGAACTTGCGGGAGATTGGGGGGGGGGGAGGGTTAGTGTGCGTCCTGGGCCGACTTCAGGAGGAACTGTGCCGACATTTGTCTGGAAAGTCTGCCGGAAAACCTAGGGAAAATCCCAGACAGCACAGCCGATGCGGGGATTCGAACCCGCTTCAACCTCCCAGTCTCGGCGTGGAAAGCGGTCATCCTAACCACTATATGCCACGCGACTTGTGCACGTTACGTGAAAGAAAAAAAAAAGGTAATTGATTACTGTTACTGTTACTCTATTGGCACAAGTAATTTTTTAACGTTA
Source organism: Ornithodoros turicata (assembly GCF_037126465.1). Taxonomy (NCBI): domain Eukaryota; kingdom Metazoa; phylum Arthropoda; class Arachnida; order Ixodida; family Argasidae; genus Ornithodoros; species Ornithodoros turicata. The sequence goes on from NC_088207.1 coordinate 43,991,613, forward strand.
CAAATTACTCGGCTAAAATTGTAATAAAGTAACGGCTAACAAAGCAACGCGTTCCTTTGACCGTTACTTTCGATAACAATACGTCACATGGCTAATAAAAGTTCGTGAAATTACACATACCTTGACCCGCTTTCTGAGATTGGAGTTCGCGCCTTTGAACAGGGTAGGAGCAACAACACTTTCGTAGGAGCTTTTCTTTATGTAAACACATTATTCATTTAAAAGACACATTGTTTTCGTATTTTCTCTCCATCACCATGAACATTTCCGAAAAGCTGGAGTCATGGCCATAAGAAAGGAGAGCTAGTGGACATGGCAGTGTCGAAAAGGAAGTACAATCGCTACTACGAACTCAGTGTTTTGAACGACCTTTCTGCGGATCTCCTACCAAGGCGCTGAGGTCTTGACCTTTGAGGTCTTCACAATAGAAGCGCTCAGTCGCGCTACATTCTAAATTGGAAATTCCAGCTGACACACTAGGTCCGAAGCTTGACCTATTGTATACAGCAGGTTGGGGTCGGAAGGGATTAAGGTGTCCCCAGACACTCAAAATGCATGTGTGGAGTCCTTTTACAATGACCTCGACTCATGGTAGTGGAAAGCAAAGCACATAGAAAAGACTGTGATGGAGCCTGTGGGTTGCTTTCGTGTATGAATAAAGTAATCGATTGCTCGTAACCGATTACTCAAAATTGTAATCAGATTACTCGAAAAATTACTTGCAAGGAAAGCTAATCGATTACTCGCAAAATTCCCGAGAAAGTAATTGATTACTAGTAACGCAATTACTTGTAACGCGTTACGTATACAAGTCTGCGTGACGCGAGCTGATACCAAGAGCTTCGATGGTCATGCGCTGCGACGATGTACTTTAGTCGGTGGACCAAGTAATACTCCGGGTGTACGGGTTAATTCGAAAGAGCCACAAAACATACGCCGGTAGCATTTTAGCTATTCTGATTTAACCGAAAACCTCTGAATTTGGGAACTCAAGTAACCGAGAACTGGGTAAGAAAAGCTACGCCTCGGTGACCGGTTGACGACGTTCGTTTCCGTTTGTGTCAGTACGACTCCGCGCTGAAAAAAGGGCTGGATACTTTAAACAGTGATGATGATGACTGTGGTGATGATGGTGGTGGTGGTGGTAGGAGAGAAAAAAAGGAGATGTCCTTTAAACGCGTTCATGACTTCGCAGTGCATATTTGCTGACACAACTCAAGTAATCTCGTAAGCTTCGTAGCAAGTTTCGCTCTTTTTGCCAAACCATGGACATAAGAGTCAGGTCGCTTTCAGGAGATTCTTCCGGGATGGTTTCACCCCGTTACGAAGCACTCACAAATATGCTAGACTATATTGGAGGGATAATACAATATTCCTGTGCCGCAGCGACGCTGCCGAAAAGATGTACGTAAAAGTAAAATGAAAGGTATACATTTCACAGCCGAGCCGTCGCTTTTTCTTCAAGTTTCGAATAATAAGCCAACGATAACAAAGGAACCGCTAGAGAAAGTACAATTTTCTAGGAAAAATAAATTCTGAAAGCTCAGAACCCGATTTATATAGCTGGACTCTCAAGAGCGTTTTCTTTTGTTCTTCTCCTTCTTCTTTTTTCTGTCTCACTCTCGCCTTCTCTAAAACTTCGGATATTCATACCGATACGTTAACAATGTATCGGGGAAAGAGAAAAGAAAGAAAGAAACACACAAAAGAAAAAACTGCCTTTCGGAGCTCCCAGCCTAGCCGTAATTCCGTTTCACGCACTAGTACATTTTCCGCCAGCTTCAGTACGCCAGGGTGTCTGCAGCTCCTACGTAGCCTGAGCTGTATATATACTATGGATGCCATATCGTGGCTGCTATCTCTTCTATTTTTACACACCATGTGACGTACTATACATATAACATAACGTAGAGCGTTAAGCAACTAACTGCCCGTTTTTATCGACCCTAACGCGGAATCGGCCAATTTATTTCGGCCGCTAGCGCGCCATACAACACAATGGAGGACCACAAATCCTCTCCATAAATATAATTTTACTGAGAATAACATTTTTATGCGCTTACATCGCTGATAGTACGAACATTCGCTCCGAATCGCAGGAACCACTTTACGCGCGCTCATCAGTGGGAGGCAATCTAGGAAGACCAAAATCTATCTACGGTGCACTTCGTGGGAGATTAACCAGCCCACCACCAAGCAGGGGGATGCCAGAATCTGATATATTGTAGACAGGCCACATAAATCGGAGTTCACTTTGCACCTGCATCTCTGTCTCGGTACGCAGTATGAAAGGGAGGCAGTCAGAAACGGCGTCTGCAGAACACAAGTGAAACGCTGATTGCTTTGCCAAGTAACGCCCTCATAAGTTGGCAACATTCGCAGGAGAAGTAAAGCACGGAATGAATGCTGTGTACGCTAGCGTTTCGTGTGCCCCTAGGGATGACCGTGAAAAAGAGAACGATTCGTCTGTGTGAGGTGAATAAATGAAAAAACAAAAGTATAAAAGGACGTTTGGCGTTGGGTAGAGATTGAATGTTCTGGCAATCAGTGCATTCACGGCAAATTGCTTCGAAAGTGGATTACACAGAAACGCGGGAGGAACTTATTGCTTAGAGGCTATATAACGACAAATATTTTCCTCGGTATTTGTCGAGGAGACGCACGCTCTCGTGCGAGCTGACTGGAGCGACAGCTACACCAACGTGACACTGAGGGAATTTGGTTCGATTATTGATATCCTGACGTTGGATTCCTTCCCTTATTGCGGCGCATTGAGAAATTCGTTCCAAGCAGACGTGTACAAGGCACTGTAAAAATGTATTTGAAATGCGATACTAAATGCTGAAGGGAGAACGTACCTAAGACACAGTACAAATGCTAGGAAAATGAAGTAATCAGAGTATAGTTGAAAATACTTCAAAAAGTATTTACAACACATTTAAGACACTTTTAAGATAAGTACATTATAAGGTAACATAGATACCCTTAAGATATTATTGGCTCGTCGTGTAAGAGCTCCGTCTCTTTCGTTGCCATCGCCGCTTGTCACTTTCTCCATACCCGGCCTCAAGAACAATAAAAAGGGCTGTCCTGATGCTATTCTTAGGCAACCTACCCTTGACTTCATCGATGCTCAATACTGCAACGGTACCGCTGTATAAACGGATGGATCGTCGACCAGGGGTACTTCATCTTAAGCCTTTGCCATTCCGTCAGAGTCCGTTACACGTGAATGTCGTCTGTCTCACCGCACCTCACCGACATCCGCTGAGCTTTGTGCTGTCCTGCTATTCTTGACATATGCGGTAGGCTGTGAAGGCTGTGAAGGACATATGCGGTAGGCTGCGACTCCAAAGCAGCTCTCCTGTGCATTAAAAGCATGGGCATTCGCGGTTCCCTATCCTAAGTGGTGATAGATATCTTGTGCGCCCTGAAGTCTCTACAAGAACGCTCTCACTCCGTTGCCTTTCAGTGGGTTCCAGGGCAATGCGGAATAACTGGGAACCACGAGGCCGACGCTGCCCCTGCACATCAACAACGGCATCGGCAACGGATCATCATCGCCATCTTAGACCTCGTAGCTATGGGGTAGTGTTCCACTCCTAGAGTAGAAAACGTCCCCACTTCATCATCAGAATATAATTGTTGTTGTTGTTGTTGTCGTCTCTTTCTTTGAAAAATAATCTGCTTGATCAATAAGTTGTCCTTTGAATTTGTGTGTGGGAAAAATTTATTCATGGGGGGCTTAAGTTCACTTCCAAATGGTAATATACAGGCGAGAGGAGGTGACGGGTGACAGAAATCTACAAGTGGCGATCAGTGGTATGTACAATGACGGTTGAATGTAGTTGAATTTGTTGTCCTTATTTATCCTTTGTGTTGTAATAAGTTGTTGTCTGACAATGTATTTACAAGAAGAAGATAAATGCAATGGAAGGAGGCCTGTCTTTATGGTGAACTAGAGTACCTTGTGAAACCGGACACGGTATGAAGACAAATAGACAAACGAAAGAAATGAGTCTAAAATACTGAAGAAAGTATTTGAAATGGAGCATATAAAATACGTTTCAGAAAATGTACTGAGTCAAATACTAAAATACTTACACAAGCATTTAAAATACATTATTTTGAGTACGGTGCTCAAGATATGAAGGCTGGTTTCAAGCAAGGGCAAGGTCCCGCGGGATATCCGTTTCAAGCGCATCGCTAAATACATTCGTTCTGTAGGTACTCTTTTAATTATGCTCGCTATACCACCACTTAAGTAGACATTTTACGACATCCCGACATCTGAAACGATCGTCTCGGGTTCCTCATAACTGAAGGAAACGACGACCCAGCGAAACACATCTCGTGAAAACGGCTTACATGAGAACTATACTCACTTATGGATGAAGCTAACACTGCTCGCCTAACGTGCTAGACCAGAGAATGAGTTTACTACGCTTAGGTACATGTGAATGAGCGTCTATGCTGTATACGATCAATACTGAAGCAAACAGAGAACGAGTATTCCGGGCTTCGTTGCGGTACATATTTAATTGCACGGTGCGTTGAAATTTTATAGTCTCTCTCCGGGCAAACTCATAGCCAGGCCGTGCGTGTGCTCCTGGTCATGCATTATGGAGTGCCGCAATGCCGCTGGGAGCCGTATACTTTTTTTAACAGGCGCATATTCTCACGTGACGACCTTCTGACGAATGGAAATCTATGATTATTCATACGGACGGGATGAGCCTACATGTAAAGCACGGTAAGCCTCAATGCGGTCATAGCAGGGACGATGCAGCACGGAAAGCGAATTTCTTTTTTTTTTTTCTTGCGATTGGAAATGAGGTAACCTGAACTAGATGCATTTCGATCATTTTACTTTTTTTTTTTTTTTTTTGCTGACTGGTCGTCAGTGAAGTGGCTTCGAGTGTACGTATTTCGACCTTTTACGCGTGCACCGAGAAGACGGTTTCTGAAATATATACTGGGATGTTTCGAATTCATCTTATGAAAGCATAACATGAAATTGTCGGTGAAATTTACACCTGGGAATTCTTGCCAGGAATATTCCTGGCAAGGAAGATACGCAAAAATGTCATAGCCACGTGAGCGCGGCAAGCGCTCGTCAACTTCATGTCTCCTCGTGCTCTTCTACCCATATCCTCAGAGGCTCAGCTGTGGCTCAGGCTAGCGCAGCCAGAAGATATTCCACGCGTCACGGAGTCAGTCGTGACGTTGCCCACATACGTGAGGCCGACAACGACACCGCACTGGTGTCGTCTGCAATGTGCGCAGTATTCCACTCACGATATTCCTGCTCTGTGGGAATGCTCAACACAAGACTCGACAGAACCTGCGTCTCGTGAGAAGTTTGATTTTTCTTCCACGAGAATATTCCGTGGGAATGTCGCTCGTACGAATTCACGCTCTGTGTAGGCGCCCACGGAACGCCGCGGCTGCGTGTATTCGGCGCTAAGCTTCACTGCAGCTTGTGGGGTTCTCGACTGCTTTGGTGTCGAGCGGGGATGACTGCACGGGTGACACTTTCTCCTACAAGTAGGACACGCAGGCCAGATTATGCTAAAATCTGCGTAAATTCCCAACATTCTTCCAACAACAGTGAAATGTTTTCAATGCGTGGATCACTAACGAAGGCAATCAATCTAACCTACGCCATCGCCGTCGTTCGATGGCAAGAAACAGTGTACCTTGAAGCAGCCTTAGAGGAAAAAAAAAGTTTACCTTTAAGCACCTTTAGAGGGAAAAAAGGCTAATAGCGACCAAAATGACGCAGCAACGACATGGAATGGCCACAAGCGCTTCTTTCTCGTTGGCTCGCATGAAAGGGCGACACGTTTTCAGCCTGCCGTCTTTCATACACCACAAGTACTGTAAACTACGTTGATGGCCACTCGTCTGTGCTTTACAAGGGGCTGAGTTGTTCGCCGGGCCATTATTTTATATTAAAAGAATTAAGCGTCTCGTGCAGCACAGATTACGATGCCCTAGCACAGAAACTGCATTACGACGCCGCGTGCAGCGCTCGAGTAGCTTAAATTATAAAATACGGCCGCATTATGGAAAGCAGAATTAAGTAAAGAACGAACGTGGGAAGAAGGAAGCGGAAAACGAAGGGAGTCAATTTATTCGAACGAGTAAAATTTAGAAAAATGAGTGAGGAAGAGGGTGCGGGGGCTTCGCTCCGAGCGAGGATGATTTAGAGCGTCCTTCATGAGAATTCCGTTGTGAGGAAAGATTCAAACTTTGGATGAGGATGCAATCACTTCTTCCGCGCATGGTGCTCAACAGGATCAATGACGAATATTTGGACGGGGGCACGAACGCATAAAGCCTAATGCGCATGCAGCAGACCCGGTTTCGGTGAGATATTATACTCCCAACTAATGAAGGTTGGCAGGATAACAGACCTAAGAGGGGGGTGGGGTTCAGTCTGGGAGTAGCAGAATTCGGTGGGTGACGCCATCAATATCTCCTTTTTGCTTCTCGCAATTCAATTCACTGACTTAAGATTTACGACCTATCGTCAAGGATTCATGCTAGCGATATTGGAAGGGCGTTTCTACATCATGCTAGTTGGGTCAACAATTATAACGAATAATTTGGCGGCTTGCCACAGAGCACACAACCAAAAGCTGATTACCCTGACACAAATTCGATACGCAGTGTCGAAATATTGAGGAATTGTAAGCTGTCTTTAACTCTAGACTGACATCACAGCTTGCAATCTTTATGTACACTGATAAACTCTGCCACTCTCGAGACCCCATCTGAGTCTGTGAGTACACAAACCCAAGCTACTGACAAAAGTTACCACATACGTTCTTTCCACGTTTCCACCACCCGTCCATCACGCAGCGATTTATCCCGACCCGCCCTACACCCCTCTAACACCCTCCCCCAAAATCTGCTAGACGCCCCCTAAAATGCTGTGAGATTACGCAATATTTCGTCAAAGTAGTACATGGGCGTATCATGGATACTGCGACGTCACCACCCTCTGCGCAGCCTGACACAACCCCAGGGACGAAATTCTAGGTAAACCACTGCCATCACCCCCATGGCCCCAACACGTCATATCGCACACTAACCTGTGTGCCTCGGGGTGGTTCTTCACGCATTAAATGGCAAATCTCCACCCTCCTCACCTCCATCGTCCTCACTAGACATATTTGTTGCTGTTGTTGTTCACTACACAACCGATGGGGTTTTGTCTACCGGAGTTAACGTTTAGGATGACGCGCTTGAAAAGAAAAAAAAAAAATATATATATAAGGGACATAAATGTTTACGTACGTATACTCCACAAACGTTACTACAAAATTTACTACTAAATGAAAATGCCGACGGTTTCCATAATAAAAGTACGGCTTACTTCTCTTGGAAACTGACGAGGGTTCGTGAGAGCAGATATGTTCAGTGGATTGAATTGGATTGGATTGAATTGAACGACAGAAAAGAAGCGGAGATGGTACTTCCAAAATGTGGAGTCGTGTCTATAAAGCGGCGTCACTGCGATTTTCTAGCGCTTTACAACAATGCTTGTACGCTAATGTTATTCGCTCCGAGATCGAGCAGTGTCGACGCGCTGCGGAGAAACGATGAACTACCATTGTGTGGACGCGTCGCATGCTTTTACACGTTTATTCAGCGTTTACTGCAGTAGGTGGAGCATTGGAGAACCGGGCAGTATCGTACCAGTGATCTTCCGGTGAATATATACTAGAATTACGGAAAAGAACTATCAATTCCGAACATCGGCCCACGTGTTATCCACACTAGAAGGGTGACAGTTTCGCCCCCTATAGGTCGATCTCGCAGCGAATAGTCTAAGGCAACTTCCAAAATTTTCCGAAACGAATAAAAAAAACAACGAACAGAAGAGAGAAGAAAAAACGCGTATGTATGGAGCAATACCATTGACCCCGCGCCTGTCAACGTCTACATGCCTGACGAACCAACAACAACAACAATAATAATAAATGATGACGATGAGATGGGGTGTTCTGATGGGGGTGACGAACCAGATATCTTATTAGCGCAGGGAAATTAAGAAAAGAATGCAAATTATAGGAAGACGACAAGCATTAGGAAGATTCCGAACGTTACCTTCGATACAATTGCTAAATTACAATTTACCGTGGCATTATTTTAACGTCATCATCGCTGTGAAAAAAAAAAAAAAATCACCGACAGTACTCGTAACCTATACACTACAATTTTCCGAAAGTCACGGACCAGAAACGGCACGATAACAGTACAGCGGAACGGAGCGGGAACACCTGTTTCCACCATGTCCCAGACCCAATACCGCAGGGGCAGATCCCGTGACTCCCTTCATCCTCCTCCAACAGCATGCCATCATCACGCTTCACGAAGCCTGATTCGCATGTCACTCCGATCGTCGCGGAGGCGTACGGGACAGAAGCCTATTGGAAGCCTGCCATCTGTCTGGTGAACAGGGGGCGATGAGGTCGACTCAAAAGGCAACTAACTGATGGATGGCAAAGTTACGCCCTCGTCACCCATCGCTTCGAGTTGGCACTCCGCAACTTCCCTATGATTGCGACCCGATCGATGGGATCCGACCTGGTATATGCGAACTTCACGCAATTTTGCCGCCGGACGGTCAAGTCAAAGTGGGGCGTCATGGATGACAGAAGATTCACCCAGCGACAAAATCTCTTTGTGCTCTGGCAGGCAACGATGGATGTCACCCAGAATTGTGGCCATTCGAATGGCGGCACGACGAGGATAGTGTTTGACGGACACTGTTGCTTACTGCATGCTATGCTACTTCTACTTTTGTTAGACCTATTTGTGAGTAGTATTTCTTTCTTTTCTTTTTTTTTTCTTTTCAAATGCATCAAAGGCACCTCGAACTTTTTTTTTTGTATTCGTGATATGAACATACTATCTTAAAGGGACGCTCGCATTGGTACCATTCAATTTCGAGTTTATATCGTCATTTTATATATATTTTTATATTATATATATATATATATATATATATATATATATATAATATAAATATATATATTATTATATCCTCGTGAACCACTGACCACAGTATCGAAAATCCCACGCGAAATAGTGGCCTAGTTTGACTGTTATTCGATGGCATACGTGACAAGAGCAGAGGCAGGATGTTGAGCGTACGCCGGAATTCCTTCTGGGAAAAACGAGAAAACGTCACTCCCTAAGTAAGAACCAATGAGGGAGCGGCCAATTAAGAAAAGGAATGCAGCGGCCGTAAGGCTGTCTGGACTGCGCCTTTCTCCTCGCCATCTCACTCTTCCAATTAGAGAGTGACTCACGCCGCGGGAACCTCTGCAGCTGCGGAAGCATCGCTAATCTTTAAAATTCGTTTATTTAATACATAAGCACTTTCCGGACGAAAAAAGACTAGCCAAGTAGATCGTCGGCCGATGCCGAACATAGTGGTATCGGTTTCATAGATGGGTTCCCGGATGTTACGCGAAATATTTCCTTTGGGAAGCACACATATTCCTGAGAAAATTAGCTTACAGAAGCGCGCGCAGCGGCGGCGAATTCTCCTAGCTCCGTGTGGCGTGTTTTGACGTCAAGTCATCCAAGCACCCTCATTGGCTGCCGAGAACCGTCTGCTACGGCGCGGGAGGAAGGCGGTCCGGATCGACTGCTTTGCTTCAGACGTGGCGCGGGAAGCGCCAAATACAACCACATACAGAAAGGAAAAAGAATGCGTGCGGCTCACTATTGGACGGTAGTGGTGGTGGTGGTGATGGTGGAAAGACGGATGATGGATGACGTGACGTCTCAGACTAGCAGCCAATGAAAGGAGTGTTTCTGACCAGCGAGATTGGTAGCTCTCTTGCGCACCAGGATTGCGCGCGGCACTCGTACTTTTCGTGCGAATATCTGTCCCAGGGCTCGTAATCCAAATTGCTGCTTCTTCTAATACCCAAAACGCACTGACGCAGGATCCACATCGCGCGCAATCGTGATTGGGCAGCGATTGCGATCGTCCTCCGGTGCGGACAAAGCGAGCCTCGGCGACAGAGATCAACAACGCAGACACTTGTCCCGCGTTCGCGAACATGATTACATACTTCGAGGAGAGTTGGCACAGGCGCAGTGGCTTCCTTTCACTTCTTCGTCTTCTCTCTACTCACACAGCCTGTTCCGGGCTGGCACGACGGCGGTGATGACAGCGGCCCGAACGAAGAGAACAACATGGACAAACGCTGAAACACCCTTTGCATTAATGTGAATATATTTCAAGTAGACATCCTGGACCAATGTTTTCTTTTAATTTGGAACTTCAGTGGGCCATTGTGCGAAGCCCTCACCAGCAGACGCCGTCAAATGAAAACCTGGATCACGAACGTGAAGTGCGGACGGCGCAGCGTGTCCACCGGGATTGCGGCGACCAGGATTGTGGGTCGATCCAGATCGTGTGCGACAGTGCATTTTGGGTATAACACTTATTTTTCGAACCCTTCCATGCAAACCCAGGCCCTTCAAACCCTTCCAGGCTCCTTTAAGGAAGCCACACAAATACACAAAGAATCATATTCAGAGTTCGCGCACATAATAACAAAAAAAGAAAAAAAAGCTTCTTCCACGTCAGCCGTATATTTCAGGAAACACTTCCTCCTCTATGCTCGGACCAATGTTGCTTTGCGACAAAGCGTGTTCGTTGTTTGTTGATATAACACCTCCGCGAAAAAGCAAGGCATGCGTTCTCATTCTTACTTTCTTCACTTGTCGGTAGAACAAACAGCCCGAAGCACCTGTACAGAACAGAAGCTTCTAGTGGCGCAATGCTGGCAACCACCTCCGCCCTGCAAGAGTTCGCTGAGCAGCACTGAGTCAACGAAACATTTACACGCAAGTATGATCTTGAATGCTTGTACAACGCTGTATCTCTGTAATGGTATTCAAATTCGTGCGGTTGAGTTCTCTGATGGCATACGGCACCGTATAATAGTTGACAGTGGTGGTGGTGGGGTTGATGTCGAAATTGGTTTGCCGTTGTTGGCCATACCCGAGTGGACATCGTCTACACTATATCCAGAAAGGGACGAAGGGGTGAAGGGTTGGAGGTGAGGCAAGTACAGGAAGGCACAGTACGTTGAAGGTGGTCGTGCACAGTAGTTATGAAAACACTATCTGGGAGCGAGCTCTGACGTCACAGACAACACCCCCACCATCTGGAAGCGATCTCTTAGGTCTTCCCGGGACCGAATCCCGGGAGGTGACAAAAGTTTCATTCGTGACGTCAGAGAGACAGTCGCGCCATTTATTGAACACAGTGCCAAGCGACGTGCGGCGGGTGTGGCAGTGACGTCAGAGATGCTCCCTGAGAGTGGGGGCTGTAATTGTGAAGTCAGAGATTGCTCGCAGATAGTGTTTTCATAACTACTGTGCACCCTCCATCCTTGTGTCTCCAATCACATGCAACAGGGTTGTTGTGTTGCGAAATTGTTATGTCTTTATGTTACACCAGTCTTGAACCTGGAATATATCTTCTCACTGAAAACAATCACACTGTACTTGACTCGTGAACTAGGCTGACCCTATGGCTGCTCTGCTATATATCTTCCCAGTTAACCATAACTGGCTAAACATTGTGTAGACTGTAGGTGGATCGCCATAGACGGAATACTACTGGCTTTATTGATTTTAGAGATATTTTTCTAGCACTTCATAAGATTAGATTCCCGTTTGAGGCACACTTATTTTGCGAGTCATAGTGAACGCGAACGAAGCACGAAATGCGTTTTTATTTCTTTTATTATTACTTTTTTTTGTCATCTTCTGTGGACTGTAGGAACGCTTCCAAGCTCCACACAGAGTATCCAGCCTCAAGCGCTACCTGCCAACCAAGGCATATTTGACACAAACTCAACATATTGCCCGCGGCTGTATGCGGTATTAAAAATGCATGGAGGAGAATCTCATAGAGGCCGAACAGGTGTCCCGACCGCGTAATATCCATATTTGGGTCTTTACTTGGGAACGTTGGCCATCGAAGTGAAACAACCACTAAGAAAAATGAGGAAATAATACGTCGCTGTATATTTTAGAACCCGGAATCGTTCCGAACCCCAGTTTATCACCCCCGCAGCCGCTGCTCAAGTTAATTCCAGCACTAGAATCGGTTAGGAGGTTAAGTAGAAGATTCAAAACTTGTTGCTCGCGGGTATAGAACCCTCGCGTCACCCGTGGTCCGCTGGTTACATGCGGGTCCATCTTCGCCGAGAAGGTTCACATTTCCTCCTTTAGGACATTAAACAGCACTTCCTGCGTTTGTCGCGCACTTGGCTGTGAGCGAATCGCCTTTTCTAGTGAGTCTTTCCCGAGAACGCAAAAGAGTAACAACAACAACAACTTTATTTTGGCTTTGGAGATCGAGTGGGGACACTTGTGGGACACGAACAGTATTCTACGAACGGGGGCGAACAGTATTCTGCTTGCGAAATTATGTCTTCTACATTACTTTCACTTTCCCCTTACATCCATATTCTTTTAATCAATGTTTCCATATTCTTTTTTTCTTCTCAGCATTTTTTTATTCAACTTTTCTTCTTCTTCGTCGCCCTTCCTTCCTCCATACATTGTATTGAAGCAACAACTCATTATCAGCGGCGTTCTGCTTTTGCAATGCGTGCTTCTTTCACTCGAACGGTACGGGCAGCCTTCAAGCTGTTCCAGCGTGAACGAGACGATAAAAAAAGTAGCAACACGTAATGCAAGGCCAAGGTAAATCGCATCAGTGATACTTGCATGTTTATGCACAGTGTCACTTTGGGTGACGGGGCAATTAGCGTAATGGGAGCGGAGACATGAGAGAAGGAGCACTTAGATGCGCGACGTGTCTGGTAAGGAGCTCTAGACTTCGAACGGTTGGACTAAGGGAGCCCAAATCGATACATTGCAGTGGATGCATGTCGTAGAGGATAGAGCCCCGTAAAGCATATGACATGACTATAATGAGCATCTTTATGATTCAGTATCAGCATAACTTAATAACATTAATCAGCCGTCATTTAAAGCATCCCTCGAGGTTGAAATTATCCGAAGTCGTACCTTGCGAAACGCGCACGTTATTTAGCACGGAACTTAGCGTGTTGCTAAAAACAGAGTAGTTTCCCTTTCTTGTCTGAATAACGCGTCCTGGAGTAGCCAGTCCCGAGTGGCTCGAGACTAACACCTCCATTTTTTTTTCTTTTACAAATCAATCAATCAGAGGCTGGCTCACCTTACGTGTAAACATACTCCAAATTATCATGCGTCGAAATTGGAATGATATATATTGATAATGAAATATATTGGAATGATACTAGTGGCAGCAACGAACCACTGGAACATGCACTCGTATGTAAACTCACGTTTGAAACCGAGGTCGAGACGACATTGATGCAGACACCAAGTTTTGAGCCTATGAGTGTTTTGTGAGTGCGGGTTTTGCTGTTTGCATGTTTGCGTGTTCCGTGACAACACAGTGTGCGTTTGCAACTGTTTTCTGTCGGAATCACTAGCACCACTATTTAGCATCGTCATTCCAGTCGTTTTTCACCAAAGTAACTGGAGCAAGTGATGTGGAGTTGCCGGCCTCACACTAGTGGAGCCAAAATCTCCATCTTATTTTTTCTTAAAATCAGATCAAATCATCGAGACGACCGAGCTTCACATGGCTAACGATTGTTATGTAGTGAGCAGGCTCTTGATGTTCAGTTGTATATTCAAAACTGTAATTGATTGAAATGCTGCAGCTGACTACGCTACGCTTTCATTACTTATACAAGTACTAGAGGGCAC